>NC_048317.1:12639660-12675416 GCF_013100865.1 Trachemys scripta elegans | reverse complement strand
GAGACTGCTGAGCTGGAATTGATATGCAAACTAGATACAATCAACTCAGGATTGAATAAGGACTGGGAATGGCTGAGCCATTACAAACATTGAATCTATCTCCCCTTGTAGGTATTCTCACACTTCTTATCAAACTGTCTGTACTGGGCTAGCTTGATTATCACTTCAAAAGTTTTTTTCTCTTACTTAATTGGCCTCTCAGAGTTGGTAAGACAATTCCCACCTGTTCATGCTCTCTGTATGTGTGTATATATATCTCCTCAATATATGTTCCACTCTATATGCATCTGAAGAAGTGGGCTGCAGTCCATGAAAGCTTATGCTCTAATAAATTTGTTAGTCTCTAAGGTGCCACAAGTACTCTTGTTCTTTTTGCGGATACAGACTAACACGGCTGCTACCCTGAAACCTGTTATTTGCACTCAGTTATACAAAAGTCCTTATTTCAGTTCTGAGAGGAGGTCTAGGTTTTAAGACTCTGGGCCAGCATCACTCTAGTGAAGTCAGTTTACACCAACCAAGAATCTGCCCCTCTCTTTTTCTCTTAATAGGGAATTCACTGCTGGCGGCAATTGCTGCATGCTCAGTCCTGGAGCGTGAATTCTTCAGCCTCTCCACAAACAGGTAGCTGTGGTGCAAGTGTCCCCGCGCTCCTTTGCCAAGGTGAGTTAAGCCTGATGTGGAGGGGCTCATTCTTGAAAGAGGAGTTTGGACTCTCTGGTTCCTGGGTGTTCCCACTGGGACTGTGATGGGAGGGGGTTAGTGAGGGCCTGTGGACCCCGTTAGCCCCGCCCCACTACACCTGCAGCAGATATCAGGTGTGGAGAAGGCTCACCTGAGTTGGGGGCTAGCGAGGAGGGAGGGCAGAGCTCTGCTTCTCCTGGGAGAGACTGAGACAGCTTGCAGGTTGGATGAGCCACTCAACGGGTGGGATGACCGGACCCCTGGCGACCAACCAAAGGATGGGTTGTTTGAAGACTAGGATGGGCTCCTACACTTAATGGATGACTCCATTTTGAGTTCTTAGTTTCCTTTTATCTTTGGACATTTTAATTCCTTGACGGGGTGAGAGTGAAGAGTATAATAGCGTGACTTCATTGTGTTACTTGGGAAATTGCATATGCAATTTTTCTACAACTTTTTATACTTATGGGTAGCATCCTCTAATAGTTTGATTCTTATATACTTAGTACTGGGGACAGGGTAAGGCTCCAGTCTAAGTCTGACTTAAACTTTTTAGAGGATGCATTCTGTTCTCGGTTTTATTAATTTGATCTCCACCCAGGTACTGTTAATGTAAATGAGATTTTTCCACCCCTTTGGAGATAGGTACATTTATTATTGGAATATCTCCAGCTGTTTCTTAGAGAAATACACTTAGAGTACGTCTATACTTACCTCCGGGTCCGGCGGTAAGCAATCGATCTTCTGGGTTTGATTTATCACGTCTTGTCTAGATGCGATAAATCGATCCTGGAAGTGCTCACCGTCGACGCTGGTGCTCCTGCTCCGCGAGAGGAGTACGCGGAGTCGACGGGGGAGCCTGCCTGCCGCGTGTGGACCCGCGGTAAGTTCGAACTAAGATACTTCGACTTCAGCTACGTTATTCACGTAGCTGAAATTGCGTATCTTAGTTCAAAGTGGGGGGTTAGTGTGGACCAGGCCTTAGAGTCAACGAGTCAAATTCCACAGCACTTAGAAATCACAGTGATTAGCACCTTAGAAATGCCTGCATTTGTTTATGATTCATTATTTGACTATATCCTATGTAAAAGTGTCTCATTTGTATCTTTCACGTGACCTGTCCTCAGACTAAGTTCATGCGTTGCTTTCTGAGTACAGGTTGGGTGTTCTCCATTGTTTAGCTGTTTATTTTCCCAGAAGTACTTGGGCCCAGAATTTACACTTGTGCTTTGATATGAAAGTTACCAGTATCTTCCTAACCTTCAGTATCTTCCCACACTTCCATAAGCCAATGTAGAAACAGGTGCTCTTTTCTGCGTTTGATCTCCCCCATTAGAGAGGAAGGATTGCCCAGCGATTAGGGGTCTAGCCTAGGGTTTGGGCTCAACTCCCTGCTTTGGATGGGAGTTTGGATTTCAAACCCCTGTGAAGTTTGGATCTGGGTTTTGTTTTCTTTAAAGAGAAGCCAAGGAGCCAGTGTCAGGGCCTGGGTTCTCCTCTTGTTAACCTGCAAGGCAAAGCAAGGGTTGGCATAGTCCGGAGAGGAGTGTTTGAGTGGCTGGTGGTGTTAGGGAGATGACATCCCGTTACCACAAGCAAAACTCCCTCTGTCTAGAGGCAGGGGCTAGCCAGGTAAGTCCCCATCCAGGATACCCCAAGAAGCATCACACTGGGGCCTAGGAAGTCTTGTGCTACTGTAATATAGACCTGCCCGTTGCATTAAAGATTTCAGGCTGGATCATAAGGACAAACGCTGCCTGGATGTGAGGTTTGAGAGTTTCTAAATAGTACCCATTCTTTGTCTGAAATTGTGCCATTTGAAAGCGAATTCACCAGAGAAAACAGCTCTGAGAAGTGCCCTCCAGCAATGCAGAGGAGTTGGTGGTTGAACCGAGGTGGGGGTGTGGGGATTAGAAACCTTGCATCTATAAATTGACAAAAGAGGATTTCAAGTGTCCTCCCAAATGCTTTCTCTGCCTTGCCCCCCAATACTTTGTACAACTTTCTGATTAGAGACCCATTAAAAGCAAATGGCCTTGAACTCGCCGTGAACTGGGCGTTAGATAAAGGAATGATTTACACTTCAAATAAATGAAGCAGTTTGGCTGTGGATCAAAACATAGTTAAGTTCAATGTGATCAGTTTTCCAGTGAGTCATTTTTTATGCAGAGGCAATTTTATATTTTCTCTTATAAAATTTGCATGAGAACATTATGTAACCAGGACAGGGAGCGGAAAGCAGACGTGATCTATCAATAGGGCAGAAAGCGATCATCTCCGACCAAGGTCCTACTGAAGCTATTCTAGAGCCCCGAAGCCTGTTCTTGTTCATGTTTATTTAAATTCAAGTTACATTGAACTAAACTCTAAATAAGACGGCACGACTAAGGGCGGATTAAAGCACAGACATCATAATCCCAGGCCTAGGGCACCAGCTCCTGATCGTTGTGATTATATCAGACTGTAGGATTTCGTTTTTTCTTAACAAAAGTCAGTTTCTTGCCCTGATAGTTGCATAGAAAAGCTTGAAACCGTGGCCCAACTGTAACCAAAGCAGCGGTAGCTGCCTGAGTCTTCAGAGAGCCTATGACGAGCTTTGAGGAGTGTGATTGACCCATGCATCTCATTACGGTGATCGCTTCAACACCCAGTGCTCGGGGGCCCTGCCAACACCACTCCAGCAGAGGGCGCTGTGTGTAGTGCCGTGGACACAGATTACTCATCCCAGGTCCACCCCAGCGGCTGTGACCCTACAGCCAGCCCTGCTCCTAAGGTGGGAAGATGGGGCCCATGCTGACCCCACACTGCTGCTCCTGCTTTTCAGGAAGGGCACGGAGCCTCCTGCCACCACAAAGTGGGGGGGCCCTGTGTCATGGTGTGATTGGGGCCTGGACTGCTTTAATCCAGCCCTGGCTGTGATCCGCTTTTACAGTCCTAGAGTGATAAAGTTGATGGCGGAAGAGCCCACCAGATCATCCAGTCTGACCTGTTTATCACAGCCCACCCGCACACTAAACCCAACAACCGAAATTAGACCATAGTATTACAGCCCACAGGGGATGAGACTATTTTGTGCCTGTAGTGAGGTGGGGCCAAATATTCCCCGCCCCCCTCACCAGAAGTACCAGGGTGGGACAGGAAGTAGAAAAGGAGAGCCCTGGAGCTCAGTTGCTGCTGAGCCACGGGAGAGAGCGGACCTCTCTTCAGGGGAGCAGATGGCTCCCAACGCCTTGCTGTCGGGAGGCAGACGAGGATCCGGAGGAGACAGAGGATCTTTGGACCACGGGACCGTACACCCAGAGTCTGGTAGGAAGTAGAGCGGGGGACCAGACTGTAGTCTGGTTCCGATGCTGGAATGTGAGTCAGTGGGTTGCAGCTGGAGTCCCTGGGCTGGGACCCGTTGGCGTAGGGTGGGCCTGGGTCCCCCTACCTCCTGCCATCGACCCCCACCCCTGGAATGGCGGCCTATTCACCCCTAGGCCAGAAAGCTTGTGTGCCGCTTGTAGTCTGCCCCAGCCAGGCGGCGGCAGCTAAAGACTGTGGCTCTGTTCTGCCCAGGGGCCAGAGCCCCTCTAGAGACTGTTTGTTTGTTGTTGTCTACCCCAGCCTGTGGCTGTGGGCTAAAGAAAATTGTGCTTTGCCCCACCCAGGGAGCTTTTCCCCTATAAGTAGTGAGGCGGAGAGTGAGGGACCACTGCAGTGCCTCAGGCAGAGAACAAGGGCACTGAGGTGCACCAGGGCCTGAGGCCCCCGCAGTGGCAGGGAAAAGATGATGTGAGCTATACCCAGATAATCCTGGCAAGTGACCCACACCCCCATGCTGTAGAGCAGGGATCTCAAACTCAAATCACCATGAGGGCCACATGAGGACTAGTATATTGGCCCGAGGGCCGCATCACTGAAACCTTTTCATACAACGATACAAAAGTATAGTCAAACATGAAAAAAATGAAGAGTAATATAGTATATGCTATTAGAAGTCAATGTAGTAACTTTTTAAAAACTGTAATGCGAAGACTTATAGACTCATAGACTTTAAGGTCAGAAGGGACCATTATGATCATCTAGTCTGACCTCCTGCACAACGCAGGCCACAGAATCTCACCCACCCACTCCTGTAACAACCCCCTAACCTATGTCTGAGCTATTGAAGTCCTCAAATCGAGGTTTAAAGACTTCAAGGTGCAGAGAATCCTCCAGCAAGTGACCCGTGCCCCACGCTGCAGAGGAAGGCGAAAAACCTCCAGGGCCTCTGCCAATCTGCCCTGGAGGAAAATTCCTTCCCGACCCCAAATATGGCAATCAGCTAAACCCTGAGCATGTGGGCAAGATTCACCAGCCAGACATCCAGGAAAGAATTCTCTGTAGTAACTCAGATCACACCCCATCTAACATCCCATCACAGGCCATTGGGCATATTTACCTGCTAATAATCAAAGATCAATTAATTGCCAAAATTAGACTATCCCATCATACCATCCCCTCCATAAACTTATCATGCTTAGTCTTGAAGCCAGATATGTCTTTTGCCCCCACTACAGAGGAGTTTTAATAGAATATAAACACTCACTAATGCACCTCACTCAAATGACAAAACGCGCATTTACTTTTAGAATTACTTTGGTTAAAGCCCCACCCCCATTCCACCCCACCGCTTCCATGAAGCCCTGCCCCGTCTCTTCCCACCCCTTCCCAGCCCCCATTCCAACCCCTTCCCCAAATCCCTGCTCCAACTCCACCCCCTCCCTGCACCTATTCCAACCCCTTCCCCGAATCCGGGCCCCAGCCCCGCCGCCTCCCCTGAGCCTGCCGCGTCCCTCCTCCTCTCCCCTCCCCCTAGGAAAGTCCTAAATGCTGCCAAACAGCTGTTTGGCAGCGGGAAGCGCTGGGAGGTAGGCGGAGGAGCGGGGACGCGGCTCGCTCGGGGGGGCAGGGAGGAGGAGGGGCTGGGGGTGAGGGGAGCATGGCTGCCAGTGGAGTTGGCACCTATGGTGGGCTGCAGGAAATAACTCTGTAGGTGGCATGTGGCCCGCAGGCCGTGTGTTTGAGACCCCTGCTGTAGAGAAAGGTGGAACCCCCACAAGGTTCCTGCCAGTCTGAGCTGGGGGAAATTCCTGCCCGACCCCACATACAGCGATCAGTCAGCCCCTGAGCACATGAACAAGAACCAGCTGCCAAGCACCTGAGAGAGAGAATGCTCAGTGCCCCCCGAGAGCCCTACCCCTCCCTGTTCCATCTTTAGCTGTGGCAGAGGAAGGAGACAAAAGACACCCCCAGAATACATTGGGGGGGAAACCCCTTTTTGCCTGGATTTCTTTCTTGTCAGGGCGTCTATTGTTCCTCGCACTCACACATGAGAACTATCATTTAGGCACTAGGGTCACTCCTGATGGGATTGGGAGGGACCTCTTGGATCATCTCCCCTACCCCTTGGGGTCTGTAATGATAACTCATCTGGTCACCGTCTCTGACTAGAATCAGATTCTGATCTCATTTGCACTAAGGTTACTCCACTGACGCCAGCGGAGTTACTCTGGATTTACAGCGGTGTAACTGGGGTGAGAATCTGGCCCTTGGATTGTAAAGTCTTTGGGGGCAGGGATCACAGGCCAAATTCTGACCTCACTGACACAGCTGGTAAATCCAGAGTGACTCCACTGACACCAGCGGAGTCACTCTGGATCGACACTAGTGTAACTGGGGTCACAATCTGGCCCCGTGCTTCACTGTGAAGCCCCATACGTCTTTGTGGCATAATAATCTCGTCCAGCCTCTCCATAGCGAACCTGGGGCTGAAGCCAGTTTTTTTGCTCCGTAGCTCCCCACTGGCTAAATTATGCCTCTGCCTGATAGGGAGGAGATGGGAATGAATCCCATGCATCTCAGCTCATGGCATTAGACGGCCTCAGAGCTGCGACGCTGGAAATCCGTCGAGTCTCTGACAATGGGCCACATTCAAAAGAAGAGAGTCCACTTTTGTTTTCTAATCGCAAGCCCTGGAGAGGCGCGTACAGCCAAGATTTAATCATTGGCAGTTTTCAGATAATAACTTTGTTGATAACACTTAAGTGTGCTTGAAAATCTTATCCATGGTGATTGCACAGATATAATAATGCCAGGGAAGAGAAAAGGTACCATTTAGCAGCTCCAGAAAGGTTTGTGAAGAATCTGCTTTCTGTTAAGCATGGGTCCTTAGGGAAGGGTAGCACATGCAATATTCAGAGGGACATGGAAATCAACAAGGAACGAGGCATAAGTAGCTATGCGGAAACTATTAAAGGAGATTATGAATCTGAAAATGATCAGAGGCGTAAAGAGATTTCCATGTGGGCAGAGATGGAAAAGTTGGAACTGTTTAGAGAGCAGACGGATAAGAGGCAACATGATAAAAGTATGTGAAAGAGTGACTGGGATATGGCTTATTACAACAATCTATAACCCACTACACTAGCAAGTGAAAGACCAAACTTTTGTCATTTAGAGGTGTTAAAAACACTCTCACACACTTCCAAAAGACAAAAGTTTTGTCGACAAGTGCCAGTGTGAACAGTGCTTTGTTGGCAGAAGCGCTCTCCTGCCGACAACACTACTGCCACTCGTTGGGGGTGGAAGTTTTGGTCGGCGGGAGAGCTCTCGCCTGACGACTAACAACGGCTACACGACACGCCTTTTAGTGGCCTGGCTGTAGTGGCACAGCGTAGACATAGCCTAAAAATCTCTCCTCCGTTTTTTCTTTTCTTTTCCCCCTGTAACTGGAGAGACATTAACAGACGACTTCACCCTTGAATGGTCCCTTGAAATATGTGTTAACTAATTATGCTAAACAATTCTGTTCCACCTTGTGTTTAGCTGTGACACCCTGAGTGTATTTCCCAGACCTAAGAAAGAGCTCTGTGTGGCTCGAAAGCTGGTCTCTCTCACCAACAGTAGTTGGTCCAATAAAAAATATTCCCTCAGCCCCCTTGTCTCGCTAAGGGGATAGAAAGGTAGTTTGGGGAGCTTCTGTTTAGTCAGTGACATTGAAAGGCTGCAAACTTTAAAACGGAGAAAAGGAAATGCTGTTTTACACAGTGCAGAGCTAGCCTGTGGAACTCACTGCCACAAGGAAGCATGAGGCCAAGAGCTTAGCAGGATTTCAAAAAAAAAAGGACTGGGCATTTGGAGGGTTAATTAGAATGCCCACAGCTACATTCGAGAGGTTAAAAAGGCAAGTGAACAAAAAAAATGTGGAGGAACTATAAATGTTCCTGCTTCCAGGGATAAGGGGTTAAGAAGTTCCCCTGTGGGGTAGGAACTTCCCACTTTGGGAGGCTAACCTAGATGGACCACTGGACTGATCTGGCCTGGCAATTCCTGTGTGACTGCAGGGCAGGGCAGACAGCGTCAGTTCCCCCATCCTAAATCCCCAGGAACATCCTGGTAACACTGCTCTTCCAGAGCATCAATGGTATGGCCAAAGGACACAGGCCTCGTGGTTATGTGCATGGCAGCCCTGCCCTCGCCATGGTCCTTGCACACCTCAGGCAGCGGATGCAGAGACCTGCCCTGGCCGCACCAAGTCTCCCCGTCCGGCTGGACGAGAGCAGCTCCTACTTTTTGAAAAACAAGAACTTCCCCGTTCCGCGAAATTCACCCTGCGGGTCGGTCTCCCAGCCCGGGTGGGCAGAGGTGCGCTAGCAGGGCTCGCACCAGGGTGCTAACAATAGCACCGGGGACGGTGCGGCTCGGCAGAGCTCAAGCCTAGGGGGTCGGGTGGGCATCAGCCCAGGGGTTAGTCCCAGTCACCACTGGAGAAGCCATGTCCACACTGCTGTTTTTCAAGCTAGTGCAAGTCTGTCTACCTGGGCTGGGCTGCTTGCTCCCAGCTCCACTGGAGACTACCCTTAAGGGCCTGGACTCTGGGGGTATCACACAGCAGACACTTGCCACTGGCCTGACTCACTCATGGGACTGTTTCATTGCTGTGTAGACATCTGGGCTCGGGCTGCAGTCCAAGCTCTGGACTGGGACCCTCCCACCTCTCAGGGTCCTAGAGCCCGGGCACTAGCTAGAGTCTGACCCTTCATTTACCATCCTATAGTATGTGCCTTTCCTTGGTCTCAGGGCACTGTGCAACCCTTAGTTAACTTAGCTTCATTATCTACCCCCGGCGAGGTGGATAAGGATCATTGTCCCCATTTTACAGATGAGGAAACTGAGGCACAGAGACGAGACGTGACTTGCCAAAGCTCACCCAGGACCGTCAGGGAGCTTGGACTGGAACCCAGGCAGCGTCCTGACTTCCAGTGCTGTTCCTTGGCCAGGGCCTCTCCTTCCTCCCCTCTCATAACGTTTACCCCGAAACATGAAAAAAATGGAAAACAAAAAGCCAGAACAAAAAACCCCCCAAAATACCGGAACATCTGCCAACAGCCAGCCAGACGGGCTGGAGGGCCGGCTAGCTGTGGTGGTGTGTGCGCTTTTGTTACACTCTTTTCTATAAGAATGCCCTGCATACATAATCGCATTACAGCTTTTTCCATAGAATTACAATGCTGACATAATTATATTACAGTATTTTCCGTAAGCCATTATATAATTGGAAACTGCCCGTGGAAAGCAGCATCGGTTTCCTTAAATGAAAGCATCCAAGCCAAGCGGGTGTATTATTGCTGACTGCTGCTTTTTAACCCTTCTTTTTATTATTGTTATAATTGTTATTTTTTTCATTACTATTATGGGCTCTAATCCTGCCATCGGATCCACTCAGGCCTGGTCGACTCTAGGATTTGACATCGATATAACGACATGTCTCAGGGATGTGAACTCCGGGCTCCCGAGAGACGTAGATCCACCACCCTAAGCCCTGCTGTGGACAGCGCTACGTCGACAGAAGAATTCTCCCATCGACCTCGCTCCTGCCTCTCATCGAGGTGGGGGAACCTCTCCCGTTGGCGGCGGGCGCGTCGACACTGAAGTGGTGCAGCTGCGCTGCCGTAGCATGTTAAGTGGCGACGTACCTCAGGCAGATGCTGGCACAGATCCCCCAGTGGCTGTACGTATCCACTCACTCAGATCGGATTGCAGGGTTGAAGCGAGGATGGGGAGGATACGCTGGGGGATCCCAACTTTGTTCCGTTCCTCTGTGATCGTCTGAGGCCTTGTTGTTCGTATTGTTTTATAACCTGCCCATTCCAACTCCTAATTGCCCCTCTGTTTTCACTCTTGTTGAGCCAGTGCCACCACCGCCGCCAACCACATAGGCCCACATTCCTCCAAGGTGTCTAGGTGCCTAACTCCCATTGGTTTCTATGGGGGTTAGTCACCTTGCCTGCTTAGGCCTTTCTGAATAACCCACCCTCTATCTCTGCCCACCCTTCAGGAATAAATTACCACTGCCATCACTATGGGGTCTTTCATAGCTATTCCCTGCTCCGCCACTGATTCACTCTGTGGGCCTTGGCCAAGTCACTGCCGCACTGTGCCTCAGTTTCCCCTCTCTGTTAAAGGGGGAAATGATACAGCTACACTGTACAGGTGCATTGTGAGGCCTAATTAACGCTTCTAAAGTTGGTTGAGACCCTCAGCTGGACTAGCCTCTCTCCCTGCTATTGTCTTCCATGGGGTGTAACATCAGCTGCTCTTCGAACACAATCCATCACTGTCCTGCCAATCCCTCTCTTGGATTTCAACCAGGCCACTCCCATTGGCTAACAATTCCCTCCCCATCCCTTAGGAGGTGGTGCCTTGGACTGTGTCCCACTGATTGCTCCCATCAGGTGTCTGTTGCATTTCCTCTGCCAGCCTCTTCCCACAAGTCCATGTTCTTCCCAGCTCGGGCTAGATTCCATCTCTTGTTTCTGGTCTCTGACAGTCTGTTTAACTGGGAGCAGCACACTGTTTTCCTTGTGGGCCTAGATTTTCCCCTCCCTCCACCCCCACCCCCACCCCCAAATGATTTGAGTTGGAAATATCCACTCCCCCCGAGTGATGCAGTTATACTGACCTACCCCTGGTGTAGACAGCGCTACGTCGACAGGAGAGCATCTCCCGCCAACATAGCTCCCGCCTCTCCCGGAGGTGGGTTAACCACACTGACGGGAGACGCTCTGTGTCATAGCGTCTTCCTTAAAGCACTACGGTGGCACAGCTCAACCAGTGCAACACTGGAAGTGTAGACCAGCCTCAGAGAGTTATTGCTGCTGCTACTCTCCCTGCAGGGTGTGGGCGCGTGGGTGAGATTCACTTCCTCTCACTTTGGTGCTCCGGATCATAGTGGCCGCCCTGGTGAATGAAGCTCTCCACCCGGTCACAGCATGACGGTGGCAGGGCAAGCTTCCCTATTCGCTGCCCCACCATGTGCCTCAGCCCTGTCTGCAGAGGTGAGAGGGTAGCGGCTCCCCATGTCCATGGCTTCTCAGCTGAGATTGTCTCCTAGGAGGAAGTCAGGGCAAAGCGTGGCTTTTGGCTTGTGAGATCCTGTTCACTAGGAACTGGACTGTGACCCACCAACACCCTTCAGACACACCATCAGACAGTAAAGTGGCCTCTGACTTCAGCTGAGCTGGGGTGGATTCAAACCAATGGCCTAGAGGTGTTTGCCTTCCTATTCCATTATTAGTCCCCTGCGCCACCCAGTCATCGATCTGTTGTAACAAATCTGGGACCTCCTCGTGCATCATGGCCCCTAGGAACTTCCCAGCAGTGGCCAAAGAGGACAGGACTCAGGCCCTCCAGGCATGGGATTCACAAAGGTATTTAGGTACCTGTCCCCGATTGATTTCAATGGGAGTTAGGTGCCCAAATACCTTTGTGGATCTCACCGCAAGTCTCTACC
Source organism: Trachemys scripta elegans (assembly GCF_013100865.1). Lineage (NCBI taxonomy): Eukaryota > Metazoa > Chordata > Testudines > Emydidae > Trachemys > Trachemys scripta. Next base: position 12,663,916 of record NC_048317.1, on the reverse strand, counting down.
ACTTGTTCTAAGGAGGATGTTCACTACCTACTAGCATCTGTGAGACACAGTTGAGCAGATCTGCTCCCTACTGGCTAGAATCCGGTCACCCTCCGCTTCCCTGCTTGTTGGAACTGCATTATACACAGTCGACCACACTGATCCCTGGTCTAGCTGTGTGGAGGCTACAGTCATACCAGGCATAAATCTGGCTTATTAACTGTTTTATCAAGGCCTGACACCATCCTATAGGCTCATCCCCCTGCCTCGTAAACATAATCGCCTTTTGCGTTTGAAATACCAGTTTCTAATGGGCAGGTTCTTCCTTGCCATTTCCCCCCTCCTGCTCGGTCTCCAGGGCTCCATAAAACTCCTTGGTTTCTGAACTGAGCCCGGCTTAGTCTTCTCCACACTGATAATTACTAACGTTATTCATGGTGGCTGTTGCCTTTGCACCCAGGAGGCTGAAGGATGCTTGCTGTGATCCCGCCCAGCATGGTTTGCAGTGGGTGAATGAGCCTTTGCGTTTATATAGCGCCTTCTACCAAACAATCTGGAGGGCGTGATGAAGCTGGGTGTTCTGTCCCCTAGTCTCGCAGCGTGAGCAACTGTGGAGTCAAGTGACTTGCCCAAGATTAAGCTGGGGGATAGAACCCAGGAGTCCTGACTCCGAAACCCCTGCTCGAATGAGTAGACCTGCCGCCTCCCTTGGCGTTCCTGGAGATCCGTTCTGCTGTGGGAGCCAATCTGGTCAACTCCATGGAGGGGAACTTGGGGCTTCCTCTGCAGTAGATGTCCCAGTCCGGCTGGGGTTTTCTTCTCCAGCTGAGTTGCTTGCTTCCTTCTCTTGCGGAAGGCTGGCTCAAGCATTGGACTAGAACTTGAGAGATCTTGGCTCTGTTCCCGTCTCTGCTGCAGACTCTTTCTGTGATGGAGGCACAGGGAGATGAAGAGATTTGCTTACAGTTTCTCATCTGAAAACTTGGGATGATAATTCCCTACTTAACAGGGATGTGCTCAGGATCAATTCATTAATGTGGGGGGGACATGATGCCCCAGCTTGATGGAGTTCAAGCTCTTAGCGTAGTCTGATGCCAACCATAGGAACTCCCCATGTGCTGCCTATGTGCCAGACAAAGCTTGGTCCTCTGAATCATTTGCCACTTCCGGTGAATTACCTGCTTTCCATGATCTAGCCTGGTACGATGTCTCACTAGTCATTCTCTTGGGCCAGCGTACTGAGGGAGGGCAGATCCGTTACTGGCACTGGGGGAGGGCTCCTCTGAAGTCAGGAGGGCCTCTTTACACCAGCACAAAATTTGGCCTCTGAATTTTCATAAGAAGCTTACCTGGAGGTGTGTGTGTAAATGCAAATGACACCCGGAAACTACCTCGATGTTCTTTTGACGTGGCGAAGTCAGGCACTCAGAAGTAGGAAATGCCAGAGTTAAGGTTTCCTGTGTAACTTTAATTCAGCCCCCTTGAGGCTATGCCTTATGATGCAGTCTTTAACGACATGATCACATACTATTTCTTTTTCCACAGGACCCCTGCCTCCAACTCTCAGGCAGCACTCCAGGTTCCTGGAGTCAATTTCATCCCTTCATCCCCCACCCACCAGGTTTAGTTTTTGTCCCCTCGGTGGTCACGCAGCGTCCTCCTTCTGTACCTGGGCACCAGCAGGGGGTGGCGTTGGGTGCCTGGGACAACAGTCTCTCTGCTTCTGTGCCTAGCACCGCAGTGGCCCCTGGCTGCCATGAAGAGGAATTGCAGGGGAAGTCCTGCTCAGGTGCCAACCCCAGGACGAAGCATGCTCATTTGCTCTGTGGGGATGGTGCACATTCAGTCTGGTCACATACAGGAGCTGTGAGGGGCTGGAGAGTGCTCAGTGAAGATGGAATCTCTGAAGAATTTAGCTGCCAAATTCTGAGCTGCACTGAGATCTGTTTTTTTTTTCAGAAGCTCATAACTTAGCCAAATTTGGGCAGATTTTCATGGAGATGTCAAAAGCCCATCCATGATGCCAGAGAGAACCTCACCCTCTGCCAAATGTCAAGTCCTTGCGCCAAAGCATGGAGGAGCTAAAGCTTCTCAACAAAACAGCTCTATGCGTTTTTTTAACATGGGCAAAACACATCTTCCCCTAATGTAATCTCATTCTCCTAAATGGCTGGACAGCTTTTGCTGAAAGTTTAAACATCAGCCCAAGGCAGACACCCGGCATGAGACATTTCAGCCTTAAGACTTAAAGTATCGGAAAGTTTTATAAGCAATTGAAAACAGGGTCTTATAATGGAAAGTGTCAGCTCACCTTAATTTTAGATGGTGCTGCTGGATCTGCCTACAATTGCAATTCTGATGAAGACTGAAAAAGTCAAATTCTCTTGCATACGTGTGTGTGTATGTGGTTGTGTGTGTGTGGTTGTGTGTGTGTGTGTGTGTGTGTGTATCACACACACACAACTTATATGGCCCCATTACCACAGCATCTCAGTCCCTTCAAGGGATTATGGATTTATAGCTAATGTTCTTTGGAACTAGTGGGGGAGGTTTGGATTTTAGTGTTTTTGACTGTTAAGGAACAAAATATCCAGCACATTCAGATCCTTAAAAATCTGAAATCTCCCAGGCAAGCGACTATGAATTCAATGGCTTGTTCAGTAATGGGAGCTTTGCGGTGGCAAATACTGCAAATCCATCCTCTTCCCCTCCCTGTTCCTCTGGATTGCTCCACTTTCGAGGTGCTGGGTGCTGACTCCTGCATGGAGCAGACTTTGGGTCAGGTTGGGTGAGGCTGCAAGGAGCTGTGCACAGGTAAGAATGGCAGAACCTGGCCTCGTATGCAGCTGGCACGTCTACCTATGTCCTGATCCCTACTGGCAGGAGCTATTTATAATCAATAGCAGTCCGGAAAATTCCCCCACCTCTGGAATTCTTGTATCATCTGTTCCTGTGTTTTATGGTCCCTTCAAGGCAAATTTTGAGGCTGGGTTTGTGTCCACGCTGGTGTTCTCTGCAGGTTTGACTGGCACGCCTGCTCGTTGGGTTCTGCATATGTGCTTCATTAGGCACAAACGAGGGCCATTGGTACAGACGATTCCAGTCTTTGCAAACAGCAGAGTAATTATTGCCACATGGGATGAGATGGCTGAGTCCATGAAAGCTTTGATTTGCACGCAATGGGTACGGTACTTCTCCAGGGGCGAGCGAGATGGGGTTTACATACGTGACACGGACCTAGGGTTAACGAACTGTTGAAAGCTCAGTTAGCCCCCCACCCCCACCCCTCACCCCCTACATCTGTAGTGGGTCAGGCCTGAAGAAAGATCTGGGGGAGAGCCTGGCACCTGCTCAGCTGGCTGGGAAGGATGACAGTCCAGTGGCTGAGAGAGAGCCAGGGCCTGAGTGAGATTGCAGCCTGTCGGAGCCTCCCCACCCGGGGGGGAAGTAGGCCTGACATGGGACTAGCTGGAGATACCTGGGGCCTGTTAATGCTGGTTAGATGAGGCTGTGGCAATGGGTATCTCACCTGAGCGGGACTGAGAGCTTAACCCAAAGGGTGGAGGCACAGCTGGGACAAAGACTCCTTTATTCGGTGCTGGATTTTCACCTGTGACTTTGGACTCGGCTACCTCAGAAAGGGGATGGGCTACTGCAATGGCCTGGCTGGAGGGCTAAGCCATATAAGCCCCAGAGCCAGCTGGAAACTGCTTCAGTTCCCCCCTTCCCCCTCCTCCAGTGTGGCTGCGACAGGAGAAGGAAAACAAGGGGCGGGGCTGTAACAACAGGGGGTTACACCACAAAGTGTTTGCATGTGTGTGAATACACAGACCCTCGGTGATATTCATTCAGTGTTTCCCATTCACGGTGAAACATACAAATAAATTACCCCTTACTCCCTAACATCTGACATACCTGTGCAACCTGCTTGAAACCTCTCTCTGAAATGTAACGTTCAGGATCAGCTGGAGATGTAGGGAGTGTGAAACACACAAGATGTGTCTATTTTACAGTGGACGCCGATCGGCAGATTCCAGCGGATCTCTTTCTGCCTTATCCGCACTGACCGCTCTCTTCCCCCGCCCTTCTGAGACACAGCATTGGCGATAGCAATGAAGTGCTAGCGAGACCGTGTTCTGCCAGCCGTCTCCTCACCGCGGGGCCCAGCTCTGCGTGGTTCAGACGGCATTGGTGGGTGCATGACTGTAAACCAGCCATTGCCAGCATTATTGGAACTGCTCTGCGTGAAGATGCTAAGCGGGGGAAGTTTAATATAGACGCCATAAAGATATGCAGCTATCTCACTCTAAAAGAAACCTCTGAGGCCTTGTCTACCCCCAGACTTGCACTGGCTTAGTTAAGCTGCTGGGAACCCCTGTGTGGACTGGACACTCTTGTTTCACTTGAGAGCAGTTTGTCTCAGTTTAACCCTGTTCCTAATTAAGCTAGACTGAAATAAGCCTGATCTAAACAGAAATAAGTGTTCGTGCTGCCTCTTGCACCAGTCCCAACATGGATGGGACCCCAGGGAGTGCGGAACACATGTGGTGATCGGGGCCACTCTGTCTTCCTTTCTAGAGTGCTAAATGAGAGGAGAGTTGTAGAGGGAGTGGGGTGTAACTATCCAAAAGGCCTAGTCTGGGGCACTCGTCAAGTTTTAAAGAGACTCTTTTTGTTTTGTCTTGTTTTTTTAAATACACCTTAAACTAGAACCGTTTTAAAACCAACTTCTACACGTCCCAGAGGGTGAGTAGCTCATTGGCTGGTGGAGTGATTTACCATCTTGGTGCCATAGCGTTGGTCTTCTTTGGGCCATTAATCATCTGCTTCTCACAGACCGTCTCTGTGAGTACGTGGCCATCCTATTCACAGCAACCGTGGAGAATAAGAGTCAGTTGGTCCCTGGAGTGTGAGAGCAAACCCAGGCAGTGGGAGAAGTAAGTCACGCTAATGCACTCGGAGAGGGCTGCCGATGATTAAGGTTGAAACGTACAGTGCGATACGCAACAGAGGGCCAACTGCGCTCAGCGTTCTCCTGTTGCATTGTCTTTCTGGGGCTGCTGCCAGGGAGAAAGCTCACGAAGGGAAATCCAAGGCCTGATCCTAGCAAATCTCGGGCACATGAGTAACGCTGAATATGGACTATTTACGACAGGGCTGGTAGAATCTCAGGCCCTATCCCAAGCTGTTCCCCAGGCCCTGGAGTCCCATCGCATTGGCAGTTTTACCTGGGCAGGCTCCAGCCTGTCTGTTTTATTATCGGGGCTTTGCTAGGAGGGGCGAGGATTGCACTTTTGTAAATGCGCGTGTGGTTATTCAAAAATTCCATCTTCTTAATGAGACATAATGGACTGAGCCCATAATGTCCTGGTTGGCCAGAAAAGCAGACAACGAGAGCAACAAGTAACAGACGAGGCGATCTTGGCAATCAACAATTCCCTTACATTTTGGTGGGGGAGTTCCAGATAATCAGCTCAGGCTGTAGGGAAAAACGATGGCCACATAGTCATGACGAGCCTCATCATCTTTGCCTGGGGACATTAGCAGGGTGGGAGCGGTCTGAGCGGAGAGCAGAACGGGATATCGCTAAAGAAGGGAGAGCAGGATGGTAGCATAAATGTGTGGAAATGGGATGAGTCCTTCCTTGTGGGTTTAAATGCTTGTGAGGGAAGGTTCTCTGGTTTTGCCTCTCCCCTGCTCATCTTTCTGTTGTCTGCTGCAGAGAAGTTAGAAGGAAAAGACCATCCCTGCATCTGCCTGTATGGAGGTGAGCACTGCTGTGCTTTGTCCAGCTGGTTTTAATGCCTTCAGGGCTGGAGTTTCCACAGTTTTCCTTTGGAGGCTAAGGGACAGCTCAGTCCAACAGTCTCACTTGTCAGGGTGGCTTTTCCTGATGCTAGTCTGACTTTAGCTCAGTTTCTTCCCATTCCTTTTAATTAGACCTGTCTGAGCCACTTTGAGCAATTCCTCTTCCTCCTTGGAGCTCATCCCACCCAGGGCTTGTAGATCTACCAGACCCCCTCGCCCCCGCCTCCTCAGCGCACAAAAGCATCTGATTTTTATTCTTTGCGTCCACAACTCCAGTTGGCCCAGGGCTTCCCCAAGCTCCTTTATGCTTAGTTGCTGCGGTTTCTTGTTGACCATCTTGTGTGACACTGGCAGGCCAGGTGCCAGCCCTTGCTCAGACTGCAGGCATTAGCTGAGAACTGACCGTCTCCTACCTGAAGAAGGTATTAGCCTTCTAAGCATGTGGTTAGTGTTTAGACTCTATGAAATGCTTGTATGTTACTGCCTGCACTAATCTCACGTATCATATCTATGTCCCATGTTCTAGGGTAATAGTGAAGTGTTTGCTCTGCAATTGGAAAGCCCCACAGTCAGGAGCGCTGCATTATGTGTGTGAAATATTTGTGATCTCTTGCCCAACAAAAGAAGGTCCATAGACTGTACCAGACAAATCATCGTGGAACATCAGAAGACAGACTTTGTTGATTGCTCCCCCCCACACACACACACCATTATGAAGAGGAGACGTCCCATCATCTTGAACTCTGGGGGAAGGGAATAAAAATCCCTGGCAAGAAGAAACTGCTTCTTTTTGACTGTTTGAACTCTGAAGGGTCAGAGACTGTAAACTGAGGCCAGAGATCCCCAGGGGCTGTCCTGAAAGACACTTTGAATAGACAGCTCCCTACAACTCTGTCACTCTTAGGATTTAGCTGGTAATTCATTGGTGTGTCTGTTTGCTTGCTTTAACCAGTAAATCACTCTTATTTCTTTTTCCTAGTTAATAAACCTTTAGGTCGTTTATTATAGGATTGGCTCCAGGAGTTGTCGTTGGTGTAGAATCTCCAGTACCAATTGATCTGGGTAAGTGACTGGACTCTTGGGACTGGAAGCAACCTTAGTATGGTGTGATTTTTTTGGGGATAAGAGACCATTTATCACTAAGTCCAGTTTGGGTGAAAGCATAGACTGGAGAGTCTAAGAGGACTGTTTGACTCCGTGGTAAGACTGTTATAGTGATCCAGGAACTCACATTTGTTACTGGCTTGGTGAAATCTCAGTATAGAACGTGCCACCCGCTGGGGTGTCTGCCCTGTTTTTGACAGCCTGCCCTGAGGTAGGCACTCAGTTGTGTGCCACTCCAGACAGTGTGACAAGGTGTCTCCGTGGAACAAAGCAAGGCTCCCCTCTCCATCCAGGACCTGTGTGTCTACCTGCTGGCTGGGTGAAACTGGCTAGAGGATGCACATATGGAACATGAATCTTGCTGTAGGCTGCTGTAAAATGTTTACTTGCAGTAAATTATTCAGCCATTAGATGTTGCTATGTGTTGTATAGAGTTCCAGGCTGGGTGTTCTTCCTGGTAAACAAAGGAGAAGCAGCTGGAATTCAAGCTGTGTGGAAACCTGTTTCAAAGGTACTTTCTTCAATGCACCACCTAATTCAGACAGATCGTGTGATTTTTCCGCACCATGCCTGCTGTGAATCTGGCCATCTTGACTATTTTTCTAAGAGGATACAATGAAGATGCTACATACCATCTACTAAAGGGTGTTTCAACTGAGACCAAAGTACGTCATCTCATTGTCTCGGGGGGAATCCCATGAAAAGCCATTGCCTCCATTGCTAGTAAATAAAATGGTGCATTAGCCAGAACCTCTCTACTTTGAGACTATCTCAATCCCTGAGTCCATGGGAGAGTTAAACAAATCCAGAACCCCTCGCTGTAGCTGGCTTGGTGGTTAAATAGGCGATGGTCCATGTCAGGGGGCTCATGTCTTGGGCTGAAAGTGAAGAATTAAAGCCCCCTGTACATTAGAGATTAATAGGGGGAAGCTAATCATTGCAATGGGGAAGACATCCAAATGGCTGGCTGTGAGCTAGGATCATGGGAAGCTGCAGGCACAGAAGCCGAGGACTTTGAATGGCCAAGTGGCACCGTGGATAGCTCTTCTCTTCTCCACCACCCAAGTGTGTGGGGCCCAGGATTGGACTAGCAGAGGGGCTGCAGGCTAGGACTACAGCACTGCCAGCCCCACGCATTCAAAAATCGTGACACTGACTTTAAAAAATGCCGGGGGGGGGGCAGTGTTTCTTTATTTGCCTTTCAGTTTTTGAGCCATTAGGGGCCACTTGGATCACAGCTTTAGGTGTCTCTGCAACCACAAGAGGTAGATCATCACTTTTTGTTGTTTGTTTATTTAAATGAAAACTGAGATTCTCATGTAATCACTTGAATCCAGGAGCTGGGGCTTTGAGAAAAAGACCAAAATTCCCTGAGACGACTGGAAAGGGCAAGAGTTGGCAATGATGGGCTGGGGATGAGCCAGGTGGGAGGACATGCTCCTTTCCAGTCTGCAGCTGGTGCTGAATGTCCCTCCTTTATTTAGCACAAACCCTTTCCCCCCACCCCACCCCATATCCATACCAGTAAGGACAGGCAGCACCTCTTGCTCATGTTCAGTGAAGTGGGTTCCTATGGCTGGCTGTTTTCTCTTTGCCCTCCGAGGGTTAGGATGACACAGAGTATGCGAGGTATCAGGCCACGCTGCACTCAGGGCCACCACAATACTGGCCAGCACTAGACTGGTTAAGTGGGGCTAGGAACCATGGACCAAATGGGCCACGTTCTTAGTTGGACCCTGTCCCTGACAGCTTGGGGGCATCTCCCTGGGCCGCTTAAATGGGTGTGTGCCAATGGGCTCTGTAGACAAAGGCTGGGGGAGAAAATGCCTGGGAGAAGGACGAGGCACCCAGGGAAAGGTGGGGGAGAATGTGTCCGAGGCAGCGGGCAGAGGGAGACAGAAGCGGGTGGGGTCATGGCCCTGTAAGAAGATGTGAATGGGACTGGGCTGTGGACAGGCTCCATGAGCACCGCCTGGCCTCTCCTCCCCATGGCTCTTCACTGTTGTTTCTCGCTGTCTCCTGCAAGGCCCGGGCCTTGAGCTCCCATTGCATTGCTGACCTGAGCTAGCAGAGGCTCCCTGTGCCATTCTCCTGGGCCCGAGGCTGACTTGGGACCAGAGTCCAGCAACCCTGCACCACAGTCGGGGGGGGGGAGGGTCAGTGAGCAACTCTCTGCTCCCGCCTGCCCAATGGGAGCGCAGGGGCAGCCTTGACGCTGGGCGGCTGCCTCCAGCCTGTGTCTCCACTTTCCCGCCTGCCTGCTGCATTTTCACAGCTCTCCTTCCTCAGCCACTTACCAGGGCTCCGAAGGCAAAAAACAGCCCTTGACTCAGTTTGGGACCAGATCAGCCCCCCTCCCGCCCTCTGCCTGCATCATGGAAAAATGTTAACAGGCTTCCAGCAGAGGCCACTGGCAGGTTTCCATCAACCAGCGGCTCCACCATTGCTTGTGCCAGAGGCAGGCTGAGAAATGAACAGACGGATCCCTGTGTACCACTTCCCCCTCCTCTGGCTGTGCGGCTCAGTTCTGCACACGCCCCTGCCCTATCCCCTCTTTAGGCAGATGCTTTTCCCCCCTCTTCCTTTCCCCTCTCTTTGAAATAACTATAGCTACACTGGGAATGCTCGGGAGCCGACTGCGCGTGGAGCCGACGTGCCTGTTCACGCCGAATCCTCGGCACGCTCTGTGGAATGCTCGGGCCGGAGTGGAGTGAGTGCTAGGTGTGAAGGGAATCCTGCGTGGCGAGGGGTGCTGTGAGTTAGATAGCTCCGCCTTTCAGAGAAATCACAATCTGGAAAGGAAGCGGGCCGGTTTGTTTACCTGCAGCGTCTGCAGGTTCGGCCGATCGCAGCTCCCACTGGACATCACATGTAAATCACGTGACAGTAGATGCATTCTAGAAAAGGAACTGGTTTGTACAGAAGGCTGTTTCTTGATTTGGTCACTCCAATGTCAACTGATAGTAAGAAGAGGGACTGGGGAGGGGGGCAGGATAGGTTAGGAGCTGCGGAGTCCTTCACCTCTAGCACCCCTGTGCCATTCTAGCCCGCATCAGCAAGGAGTGACAGCCATTACCAGCCGATGTGTGTGCCCACTGGTTCCAGCTCTGTTCCCAGCAGGCTGGGTGCCCATGGCACAAAATCCCTATTGCTGGAGGTCCTACCTTGTCCCTTGTTGGCTGTCTCAGCAGAGACAGCCAATAACAGCACTTTTCCTCAGTAGGTCTCAAAGCACTTTGCAAAGCAGGTCAGTATTGTTATCCCCACTTTACAGATGGAAAAACTGAGGCACAGAGAGGCAGTGAGGTCATTCAACAGGCCAGTGTGAGAGCTGGGAATAAAACTCGGGTCTCCTGAGCCTCGGTCCAGCGCTCTGGGGACTAGACCGGACTGCCTTTAAAGACTAAGCTGGTCATGGCATCTGAACTCCCCTCTCCCCTCTGCAGGTCAGGACTGTGGCAGGCTGGCAGGGTAGCGTGTTGGCAAAATTTGTTCTGTTGCTGCCTGTGCTGCGGAGAGAGGGCTCTGATTGCCAGAGCTGTGGTGTTGCAATAGGACTAAATGTCCTTGTACTAATCAGGGTGGGGGGGAGCAGCAGGTCTGTTTGGGCTAGAAGAAAGAGCAGTTCCAACAGGTGGGAGTGGCATCCTGGTTAGCACAGAATCACGCTAATCCCATTGCAGGGCAGGCGCATCGCTGGGGCTGGCTGCCCTCTGGTGCTCACTGGAGGGGCCACAGAGATTTAATCTCTGCTCCTGAGAAAACAGCAGCCTGTTGTGTAGCTCCACTGAACGAGCTCCCTCCACTTCACTTATTAAGTGTACTAACACGGGTGCCGGAACGGGGGGCGGGGACCATGGCCCCATCTCCTTTTACCAGCCGTAGGGGCGAGAAGAGACGGAGAGGAGTGAGTGGGGGGTGTGGCCTTGGGGGAAGGGGTGGCTCGTGGGTGGGGGCTCAGGGAGAAGCGGTGGCGCCGCGCGTGGAAGTGGAGCCGCACTGGTTCAGGCACCGGGGATCCCCCCACATTTAGGGTGCTTCCACCGCTCTTGTACTAATGAGGATGTATTCCTGCTCCAAGTGGTGTCTGTCTGCTCCGGGCCAATGTGCCCTGCAGACACAAGGCCTCCGCCGGTGTGGAAGGGTGGCCCCTTCATGTGATTGCAGATTTTATTGGTAAACGTCGATTTCACCGTACACGCAAACTGACAAAAAGATATTTCCATCCATGAGAAGTGAACTTGACAGACAGGCGGAGTAAGAAATGTGGCTTGAGAACACATTAGAGTCCCACCTTAATGTGTATAAAATGTTGGAATGCTGTTATGAGCTACTTATTGTCTGACCCAGCATCATTTTGTGCAGCTGTGGACATTGAAAGAGACAAATCTAAAATAAACACTGCTGCTCTAGGAAATATCAATTGAACTCAGCCAAACCTAGCTGTCGCTAATGTGCAGCTTACTCCTGGGAGGCCAAACTTTGCTCTTGCAGCAAAGCCACAATGAGGCCGCCGAACGCGGGGAGTAGCTCCAGCGTTACGCTGACGTACATGAGAGCAGAAAATGGCCTGTGATCTGCTCCGTGAACTGGGGCGTGTTTAGGATGGTCTAAGATATAAGACAATCCCATCTTGTGGTCAGAGCAGGTGGCTGGGACCCCTGGGTTCTATCCCTGGCTCTGGGAGGGAAGTGGGGGGATAGCCGTTAGACCAGGGGGCTGGGAGCTGGGACTCCTGCGTTCTATGCTCTTCTCTGAGTGGTGGTGTCGATTCATACCCTTCCCCTGCCTGGCAGTGTCACATGGGAGCTGTGCTACCCTGCCCCAGGAGCAGGAGTTCACGCTACTTGGATAGCTGATGGGCCAACATCAGGGGATGATGGTGCATGCGGTGTCTGCTCCCCTGCTCTACCCAACCCTGGCTCCACATTTGACCCCACAGCCAGAACTCTGAGGAAGGGGGATTCTATGGTGTCCTTGGGAGGCGGGTGCGATGCCCTGGCGGAAGCATGCCCTCCTTTCCAACCCTGTGTCTGCCCCACCAGACTGTCATCCCCTGCTGCCCAGGAAAGTGGAGGATGGTCTGGCCCAAAGAACCTTTGTTTTATTGGAAACTTGATCTAGTGCATTGAGCTGGGAGCCAGCTTTCTGGGTTATGCTATACCCGAACTGTACGATGGTTCCACATGGCTACAGAAAGGGGAACTTTTATAGACTCCTATAGGCTCCAGCCCAGATCCTCAAAGGAATGTAGGCTCCTGACTGCCATTGGTCTCTTGTGTTTGAGTTTATTCTCACGTTCTTCCCTGTGCGACCTTAGGCAAATCAGCTAATCTCTCTGTGACGCAGTTCCCAGTCTGTATGATGATGATAGGTGATCACTGGTTACCAAGTGTGATCATCTTCCATGGGAGTTATGGGTCCTCAGGTGGCCGATAAGGCCAATCTTTGAACCACAAGTTCTATTACAATGAGGGCAGATGTTTTCAGGTTCAGCAGGAGGCTGTTGGCCATGACTGGAGACCAGTTTTTCCTTCCTCTTGCGCCTCTTGTCCTCTTCGGCTGGTTGGTGAGCAAGTTCAAAATGCAGGGGACCATCACGTAGGACTTCACTCCATTTTAAGCGATCCTGGGCATGTGTCTCCCAAGTATCAATGTCAATATTACATTTTTTTAGGTTGTCCTTCAGCAAGTCCTTATAACGCTTCCGTTGTCCACCCACGTTACGGTACCCAAAGAACAGGACCCGTTTTGGGAGGCGATGGTCTGACAACCAGACAACATGACCAGTCCAGCGGAATTGCTGACGGATGATCATTGCCTCGATACTGGTGGTCTTTGCCTCTTCCAGAACATTAATATTGGTGTGCCTGTCTTCCCATTTGATCTTCAGAATCTTACAAAGGCAGCGTTGATGGTGCCTCTCAGGTTTTGGACCCATACAACAGTGTTGGGAGAATAATGGCTTGATAAACAAGAAGCTTTGTGTCTGTTTGAATGTCATAATCTTCAAAGACCCTGTGCCATAAATGAAAAAAAGCTACACTGGAACAGCTCAGGCGATGTTGAATTTCTGCATCAATATCTGCCTTGGATGAAAGATGACTTCCTTCCAAGGTAGAGGAAATGATCGACATTCTCCAGGGCCATTCCATTGATTTTGATAGATGGGACATGTAATACGTCATTTGGAGAGGGCTGATAGAGCACTTTAGTCTTCTTGATATTAGGAGTGAGACCAAGACATGCGTAAGCATCAGCAAACACATTCAAGATAGTTTGAAGATCTTTCTCAGAGTGGGCAAAGATTGCGTTGTCATCAGCATACTGAAGTTCCACAATAGATATTGTGGAGATCTTACGCTTGGCTTTCAGCCTGCTAAACCTGAACAGCTTCCCATCCATTCTATAAGTGATTTCAATGCCAGCTGTAAACTTCCCAGCAATTAGGTAAAGAATGACGGCAATAAAAACCACAAACATGGTTGGAGAGATGATACAGCCCTGTTTGACTCCTGTTTGTACTTCGAAAGGTTCACTCTGAGAGCCAGTGCTGCTCAGAACAGTCGCTTTCGTGTTATCATGAAGCAATTTTAGGACATAGATGTATTTATCGGGACATCCAATCTTAGTCCAGTCCAGAGGGCATGGCGATTCTCTGAGTTAAAGGCTTTAGTTAGATCAATAAAAGCCATGTACAGTGGTCGGTTTTGCTCCCGATGCTTTTCTTGCAGCTGCCATGCTGTGAAGATCATATCCACAGTTCCACGACATGGTCAGAAACCACTCTGTGACTCCGGTAAAATTTCTTCTAATGAGGCAGAAGGCGGGTTGCAAGGATCCGCGGCAGAACTTTGCCTGCGATGGCTAGGAGGGAGATACCATGATAATTTCCACAATCCACTTTATCCCCTTTCTTGAAGAGGGTGACAATCAGGGCATCCCTCATTTCACTGGGTATCTCCTCCTTTCTCCAGATTTTAAGGATAAGCAGGTAAAGCTGCCGAATTAGCTCTGGTCCACCGTTTTTAAAGATTTCAGCAGAGATCCCATCTAGACCTGCTACCTTGTTGTTCTTCATCTGCTTGGTGGCATTGTGTACCTCATACAAATTGGGAGGGTCTCCGAGCTTGTCCCTAAATGGTCGTTGAAGGATTTGCTCAAGGACTTCATCTGTAACCATAGAATTACAGTTAAGGAGATCTTCAAAATGTTCTTTTCAGCGAGAATTGACGGCTTCGCTGTCCTTCAGACATGTGGTTCCGTCCTTAGCGCGAAGAGGATTCATACCATGACAAATTGGCCCATAAACAGCCTTGGTGGCACTAAAGAAACCTCATGTATTGTGGATGTCCGCGAGATGTTGGAGATCTTGCGCTTTCTCAGTCCACCATTTGTTCTTAAGCTCTCTGGTTTTACGTGGTACTTCCGCCCTTGCGTGGGCTTCTCTCTTTATATTACAATTTATGTCATTCTGCCAAGCACTAAATGCCATTCTTTTCTCATTGATGAGTTGCTCAATTTCAGCATCATTCTCGTCAAACCAGTCCTGATGTTTTCTGGTTGGTAGCCTATGGTTTCCTCACAGGCATTGAGGATTCTGCTTTCAACTGGCTCCAATGTTCCTCAATTTCTTCCGGAAACTCTGATGGGAGCTTTTTTTTCTAAGACTGCTTGGAAGTGGTCACACTTAATAGGTCCTTCAAATCTTGAACCTTCAGCTTGCGCCTAACCTGCTTCTTTTGCAGCCTCCATTTGGGAGCGATCTTAATTTTCATTGTGAATCGAATAAGGCGATGATCAGTCCAACAGTCATCAGCACTTGTCATTGCTCTTGTGAGAAGTACGTCACTACGATCTCGGGTACGAACTATGACATAGTCGAGGAGATGCCAGTGCTTTGACCATGGGAGTCTCCAAGATGTTTTGAACTTTTCCTTTTGTCGGAAAAGGGTGTTCGTAATAAGTTAATGTTCAGCACACTTGGTCATGAGCAGAATTCTATTTGAATTGCTTTTGCCAACTCCTGCTTTCCCGATTGTTCCTTTCCACAGGTCTGAGTCTCGTCCAACACGTGCATTGAAATCCCCCAGAAGGATGATCTTCTCTTCTGTAGGGGTCTCCGATAAAATGGTTTCCAACTGAGAATAAAAATCTTCCTTTACATTCTCATCGGCATCCATTGTTGGTGCATAGGCGCTCACAATAGTTGCCTGTTGATTTTTGGTGAGCCTGAGTCGGAGTGTCATAAACCGCTCACTGATGCCAACTGGTACCTCAGAGAGGCACCTTACCAGTTTGTTCTTTATAGCAAAGCCCAATCCATGCAATCAGGGTTCATTTATAGATTTTTCCCTTCCAGAAGTAGTTGTATCCTCCTTTCTCCTCCCTCACCTGTCCTGGCTTCTAGTTTCGGACAAAGCAGCAATATCGATGTTAAACCGACTCAATTCACGAGCAATGATGGCTGTACGTCACTCTGGTCGGTCGCTGTTTGAATTGTCCATCAGCGTACGTACGGTCCAAGTTCCAAAGTTGAAAAGTTTCTTACATTTTCGACCGCTGAGGTGATGATCCTGCTGGATGCGGCTATCCAGCCAGTAAAAACAGAGGCAAGACTATTTTTAGGGTACCTTTTCTAACCCCTTCCCCATGTGGGGTGAGCAGAGTGGATCCTAAAAAGGACTGCTCAGTTGTGAGTGCAGCTGCCAAAATGCTCGACCCGCCTCAATCCTCGAGCAAGACGACTGTATCACATAAACACCACCTGTGTATCGGTCTGTAACTAGGAACTTCTGGATTTCACCGTCCTGTTCCCAGAGCCACTTGCCGATCGCCACCGGACTTTTGACTTGTGCAAATGTTATTTTCCCAAAAACTGGAAGGTGCCTGTGTGGGACTTCTTTTAAAGTGGGGAGACTGGTGCACAACAGTCAGCACACTATTCTTGACAGATAGAGGACTTGAAACCAATGGCATGGACACCAGGACGATTGGAAATCCTCTATTTGCTGCAGCCTTCATCCACCTTCACAGCTGTTGTAACATCACACAACAGTTTCACCTCCATTGTGCAGATATCCTCCATCTGCTCTGCTGTGAGGGACAGTCTATCTATATAATGGAATAACATCTCAGGTAGGGAAATATGATGATGAAGGTTTGAGGTGCTGAGATACTATGGAGATGTGGTCATAGAGGCATTGGCGTGAGAGCCAAGATTAGAACTTGGGGACCCCCAAGGTCTGTGCTCAGACTGCTACCCCACACCTTTCTTATACCAGTAAGCATTCCACTAGGTGATGTTTCTTATTTAACCCTTTAGGGACTAAGACATCAGAGCTGTATCCTCCTACACTTTCCTGTGGCGCCCTGGAAAATCTTGCTGTTCAGACACCCAGAAAATAGCAAAAACAAATAGATGTGCAGAGACTGTTAAGAGTGAATCTGGCTGTGCTGATTTTCATTCCAGCGTGAGAGTCTGCTGACATTTTGCACCTTTTATTTACCCGGCAGAAAATTGTATCTACAACTAAATAATAGAATGGTACCAAAAAAAGAATTAAATAGTTTATTGTCTGGAAAATGTGTGACTCAATTATCTAGCTCATTAATAATGAATCTTTTGTATGCTTGCTGCTCTAGCCTCTGTTGACCTAAGGTCGGGCTTTATCTGCACTGTATAATGGCAAATAGGCAGGTAGGGACTCAAGGTACATCTATAGTATCATAGCTAGGCCACTGCACATAATGTATATGCTTCCGACATTGATGGAAGGGGTTTTTGCAGCAATGTCGTAAATCCATCTCTCATAGAATACTAGGTTGGAAGGGACCCCAGGAAATCATCTAGTCCAACCCCCTGCTCAAAACAGGACCAATCCCCAACTGTTTTTTTCCCCCCAAATCCCTAACTGGCCACCTCAAGGACTGAACTCACAATCCTGGGTTTAGTAGGCCAATGCTCAACCCACTGAGCTATCCCTCCCCCCCATCACTGAAAGATGGGAAGCTAGGTCAATAGAAGACTCCTTCCATCAACCTGGCTGTGTCTACGCTGGGAGCTAGGTCAGTTTTTTCACAGTCCGGCGTGACATAGCTAGCTGGATCTAAGTTTTAGGTGTAGAACTGGCCTAAGTGTGTTGGTGTCACTTAGATTCCTATACTCACAGAGTCAAAGTTAAATCTCTTATGCCTGTCCACCGAGGCCAGTGGGTTTCCTCCCATGTCGTTGAGATCAGAATTTACCCCAGTGATATTAATATGTTTCACTTCAGTAGCATTCTGTAAAGCACTTGGAGCATCCTCAGATGCAAACGTTATTTGGACTGCAAGCTCTCTGGAGCAGGGACTGTCTTTTTGATCAGTGTTTGTACAGCACCTGACGCAATGATGTCCTGGTCCATGATGGGGGTGCATAACACCAGTGCCGAGATGCTGAGCATCTTACGCTCCCCTGACTTAGGCTAACGGAGCCACTGTGGATTTACACCAGCATAAGTGAAATCAGAATCTAGCTCACTGAAGTAAAGTGACTTTTGATACGGTCTTCCACAGTATTCTTGCCAGCAAGTTAAAGAAGTATGGGCTGGATGAATGGACTATAAGGTGGATAGAAAGCTGGCTAGATCGTCAGATTCAGTGGGTAGTGATCAATGGCTCCATGTCTAGTTGGCAGCCGGTATCAAGCGGGGTGCCCCAAGGGTCGGTCCTGGGGCCGGTTTTGTTCAATATCTTCATTAATGATCTGGACGATGGTGTGGACTGCACCCTCAGCAAGTCTGCAAATGACACTAAACTGGGAGGAGTGGTAGATACGCTGGAGGGTAGGGATAGGATACAGTGGAACCTAGACAAATTAGAGGATTGGGCCAAAAGAAATCTGATGAGGTTCAACAAAGACAAGTGCAGAGTCCTGCACTTAGGACGGAAGAATCCCATGCACTGCTACAGACTAGAGACCGAATGGCTAGGCAGCAGTTCTGCAGAAAAGGACCTAGGAGTTACAGTGGACGAGAAGCTGGATATGAGTCAACAGTGTTCCCTTGTTGCCAAGAAGGCTAACGGCATTTTGGGCTGTATAAGTAGGAGCATTGCCAGCAGATCGAGGGACGTGATCATTCCCCTCTATTCAGCATTGGTGAGGCCTCATCTGGAGTACTGTGTCCTGTTTTGGGCCCCATACTACAAGAAGGATGTGGAAAAATTGGAAAGAGTCCAGCGGAGCGCAACAAAAATGATTAGGGGGCTGGAGCACATGACTTATGAGGAGAGGCTGAGGGAACTGGGATTGTTTAGTCTGCAGAAGAGAAGAATGAGGGGGGATTTGATGGCTGCTTTCAACTACCTGAAAGGGGATTCCAAAGAGGTTGGATCTAGACTGTTCTCAGTGGTAGCAGATGACAGAACAAGGAGTAATTGTCTCAAGTTGCAGTGGGGGAGGTTTAGGTTGGATATTAGGAAAAACTTTTTCACTAGGAGGGTGGTGAAGCACAGGAATGGGTTATCTAGGGAGGTGGCGGAATCTCCTTCCTTAGAGGTTTTTAAGGCCCGGCTTGACAAAGCCCTGGCTGGGATGATTTAGTTGGGGATTGGTCCTGCTTTGAGCAGGGGGTTGGACTAGATGACCTCCTGAGGTCCCTTCTAAGCCTAATCTTCTATGATTCTATGACTTGCCCAGGGCATACAATAAGTCAGTAGCAGAGCTGGAAATGATCCGAGGAGCTCTGATTTCTTCTTCCTGTGCCCAAAACACTATATGTACCCCTTTCCCGATGCCTGGGGGTATCTCTTCAGCAGCTACACTTATTTATACTGTATGCAGGAGCGTAGCTGGGGGGGAGCAGGGGGGAGCGGCTGCTCCCCCACTGAGCACATTCTCCAAAAGTGGCGCCTTGGCCGTCCACTCCGTGGGTGCCCTGGTCCCCGCCCCGCCCAGCTCACCTCTGCCTCCTCCCCTGAGCCCGTCACCGCGTTCTGCTTCTCCCCCTGGCTCCCAGCACTTGGGCCGCAAAACAGCGGATTTGTATGGCGCTGGCAAGCCTGGGAGGGAGAACGCGGCACGCTGGGGAAGAGGCGGGGCCAGGGCGGGGATTTCGGGAGGGGTCCAATAGGGGCAGGGAGGGGGTGGAGTTGGGGCAGGGCCTGGTGAGGGGTGCTCAGGGAGGATAGCTGCCGCTAGAGGTGGGAAATGACCAGGCACGCTGAGGGGCCGGATGGGCAGGGAGGCGTGGAGGAAGGAGGTGAGGACCCCCTGGCTCCCAGCTCCCTGCCGACCAGATGCAGCCTTGGCTAACTGTGTAGGCAGGGCTCAGGGGCGTGCTGGGGGGCGGGCAGCCTGAAGCGGGAGAGCCGAGGCTGGGGCCCCACGGGCAGCCCAGAGCCTCAGAGCGACAGGAGCCTTAACCCCGAGAGCCTCGGTCCTGCCTTTGCCCGCCACCATCCAGCCCCTGAGCTCTCCCTTTCCCGCCCCCTAGCCCCTGCTTCAGGGCCAGTGGCCACTGCCCCCGAGCCCCCACCGCTGAGCCTCCCTGTCCACCGCACATAGGCGTGTGCCAGGTGTGCCCAGGCAGGCACATCCTAATGCAGGGATGGGCAAATGGCTCCACTCCCCGGCGTGGCAAGCCGCAGGGTCCGAGCGCAGCAAGCCGCCGGCCCCTCCCCTGCCTTCCCCCCTCCCCTGGAGCCATGCTGCCGCGCGTGCAGCGCTCCGGGGGCTGGGGCTGCGCACTCCCGCGGGGCAGCGTTTGGCTCCGCGGGGAGGCTAGGATGTTCTTCGGGGCAAGGATCTTCTGCTACTCTACCATGTCTAACCCAGTGTTGGCTTAGTGTCCCTATTGAAACAAACATGATGAATAGACTGGGCCTGATTGTCAGTAGAAGAAAAATTCATTGATTTCCCCCCACCCCCAGCTCCATTGAATCAAAATGAAAATGTATCATTTCAAATCAAATGTTTGTGGTTCCCATTTTTGGGGGCGGGTGCAGAGAAAAAGGGGGAGAACCACAATGAAACCAAATATTTCAGTTCAAACAGACATGAACCTTTTCATTAAAAAAAAAAAAATCAAAGCATTCTATTAAAAATTTCAACAAGCAAAAAATGTTCATTTTGTTCAATTTTTGTGCAGAAAATACCTTTTTTCTTTTTTCTTTCTATTTTTTTTTTGACCAGCCCTAGATTTAATGTCATAAACATCTTTCTGCTTTGCACTAATTCACAGTTTTGTTCCATTTGAATTCAGTTCACAGAATTCTGGGTTCCTTTTTCAAGAGCTTGCTGGACAGTCTGGCCTCTGGCCCTGACTTTTAGTGGCCCCTCTCCTTGAGAGAGGGGCTGTGATCTGATGAGTTGTTGGGTAGGCTGGAGGACATGCTGGGGGAACTTGCAGAATGTCGGTTTGCACCATGCCTGCCTCTAGACCAGTGGTCCCCAACCTTTTCCGGGTGGCGGGCGCCGGACGACAAGCCACCAAGGACCGTGACCGGTGGACAAGCATCTGCCGAAATGCCGCCGAGAAGCGGCAACGTCAAGAGGCATCGCCACCGAAATGCCGCCAAAGTAGCATCATCAAGAGGCGTTGCCGCCGTAAATCAGCAGCATTTCGGCAGCGACGCCTCTTGGTGACTCTGCTTCTCGGCGGCATTTCGGCAGATGCTTGTCCACCCACCGGCCAGTACGCGGGCGCACATAGATGCCCCGACGGGCGCCGTGGCACCCGTGGGTACCGCGTTGGGGACCACTGCTCTAGACAGAACTTTGCAGTGGTGTTGTAGCCATGTTGGCCCCATGATATTAGCGAGACAGGGTAGGTGAGGTAGTTTCTGTGGGTGAGAGAGACAAACTTTTGAGCTACACAGAGCTCTTCTTCGGGCCCAGGCCTGTGGTTCTTATGCGGTACTTGTCTCTAGCTCAGGCTTGCATGAGAATTAACGGTAATGTTCCGTTGCTTTTCATGATTTAAATTAGAGAACTATGCCCAACAATTCAGAAATGTCTTTAAAACCCTTTATTCGAGGCTTATAAAATGGACTCATCAGACTTTGAAACACCACAGTGAACGCGCTGGCCCGGTGGGACTCAATCGGCTCCCTGCAAACCCCAACGAAAGCTCCGCCCCAACCCCTCCCCCAAACCCTTCATCCGGTCATGCCCAATCATCTGCCAGCAGGTGGGCCCAATCCTGCCAGGTGCACTCAACTCCTTGCTCAGCAACGGCACTTAGGTCACGGGATGGGGAGGAGCTATGCAAATGAGAGAACACTGGTATGAGGATGGCGAGCTCAAGACATGTGAAGGTTCTCGGCACATGCAGTTCAGCGCTGGGCTGCCTGTGTGTACCAGCACCTCTCAGGATGGGGCCCTCCGGCTCTTGTCAGGCCAGTAGCAGGATGGGAGTAAGTTCTATTGTTTAAGCCTCCAGCTCAGTTGTTACTGTCTCGTCTCCTTCTCCCCCTTTACATCCCCTCTTCCCCCTTCCGTGACTCCACAGCAGTGATTACTCCGCCATCTGCCATCAGCCAAGCAGCTGTCCGCCAAGCATCTCCACAATCTCTGCTTACTGCCATTTTCCTTGTGGGAATTTCTAATTTATATTACACAACCCCAGGAACCCGCCTCGTCTGAATGGGTTTGTGACTTCAGCACAGTAAGTCACTAATAAAGTTAACCTTATATAACCAGCATAAGCCACCGGCCTGAGCTGTGAGCTAGCAGAGAAGGTTAGGACTCCCATCAGCTGACTCTAATGAGGGTCAAGGTGGGTGAGGGAACATCTTTTATTGGACCAACTTCTGTTGATGAGAGAGACCAGCTTTCGAGCTGCACAGAGCTCTTCTTCAGCTCTGGGAAATTTACTCAGAGTGTCACAGCTAAAGACAAGATGGAACCGATTGTTTAACACATTTCAAGGGACCATTCAAGGTGAAGTGGCCCATTAACACCTCTGCAGTCATAGGGAGTAGCAGCCGTGGAGGCGTTGTTAGTGCGTTACAGACCATTGTAATACATTATAAATCTAGTATCTCTGCAGGTTTCCTTTGAGGATGAGGCCTGACAGGTCAGATATGGAGAGAGTCCAGAGAAGATCAACAAAAATGATTAAAGGTCTCGAAAACATGACCTATGAGGGAAGATTGAAAAAATTGGGTTTGTTTCGTATGGAAAAGAGAAGACTGAGGGGGGACATAACAGTTTTCAAGTATGTAAAAGGTTGTTACAAGGAGGAGGGAGAAAAATTGTTTTTCTTAACCTCTGAGGCTAGGACAAGAAGCAATGGGTTTAAATTGCAGCAAGGGAGGTTTAGGTTGAATGTTATGGAAAACTTCCTAATTATCACAGTGGTTAAGCACTGGTATAAATTGCCTAGGGAGGTTGTGGAATCTCCATCACTGGAGATTGTTAAGAGCGGGTTAGACAAACACCTCTCAGGGATGGTCTAGATAATACTTAGTCCTGCCATGAGTGCAGGGGACTGGACTAGATGACCTCTTGAGGTCTCTTCCAGTCCTATGATTCTATGATTGTTTTGTGAAAAGTGTATGAAAAAAGACAAAGCACCACATCAGCTGTGGGTGCACACTAGCAAGTGTGGCCTGGGGCGAAGGCACTGGGCTGGGTCTCAGGAGAGCTGGGCTCTGTTCTTAGAGCAGCCATTAACCTGATATCTGACCTTAGGCATGTGCTTTCCCCTCTCTGTGCTTTTGTTTTCCCACTTTAGCTGCTCTGTCTACTTATCTCTTTGGGGGAGGCTGGAGCTGGTAGAAAAATGAAATTTGTCTCCCATCAGAAATTCCAACATTTCTAAATTTGGTCTTGTTCGGAATCAGAAAGAAAAGTCAATCTGGGAATTGTTCACAAAATGAAACAATGTGTTTTGACTTTATTGTTTCGGAGTTAATGATATAATATAGAAATCAACTTTGATTATCATTAAAAGTCAAAGCAAAACAGTTTGTTAATTTCTCATCAAACTTCCACTAAATCCATCCAGTCCCGCAAAATGTTTTTCATTGGAAAATGCTGAGTCCACAAAACCGTTCTGTTGGAGAACTTTAGACCCGCTCCAGGGCAGGGCCTGGCTCTCACTCTGTGCATGGAGAACCCAATACCATGGGGCCTGAGCCCAGCTGTATCCTCTAGGCACTATAAAATCCTGGAGAAGACCCTAATTATGCTAGTTTTTTGGGTTGGGAGTTTTTAGGGAAGCTACTTTGGCATTTCCCCTTGTATTTGCCCCTTTCTAATTCCTTCTCAAAGGTATCTCACACTGCAATAAAACACCTGCAGATGGCCCATGTCAGCTGAGTCAGGCTTGGGCTGCAGAGGTCCTAGGCGCCGATTCCATGGGTGCTCTGTAACTGGAGCACCCACGGGGAAAGAATGGTGGGTGCAGAGCACCCACTGGCAGCCCCTCCCATCAGCTCCCCCCAGCGCTTTCCCCCTCCCTCCCCATGCCTCCCACCTGCCGCGATCACCTGTTTCGCGGCATGCAGGGAGGCTGGGAGGGAGGGAGGGGGAGGAGCGAGGATGCAGCACACTTGGGGGAGGGGGTGGAACTGGGTGGGAAGAGGTGGGGCGGGGCCTTGGGGGAAGGGGTGGAGTGGGGGCGGGGCCTGGGGTAGAGCCAGGGGTTGAGCACCCCCTGGTAGTTTGAAAAGTTGGCGCCTGTGGGGCTATGAAATTGCAGTGGAAAGCCTGAATGTCTGCACTGTAGCCCCATAGCCTGAGCCCCATGAACCCAAGTCAGCTGTCATGGGGCATGCACGGGGGGTTTATTGCAGTGTAGTTGTACCCAAAGACACCACAGCAGGCTGACCAAGGTAAGACAGATACAGCTGGTGCTGGAGCCCAGGAACGTTCCTGCTCCCCCAAAGGGCGGCAGACAGGGAGGGAGGTTTCATGGGCTGAGAATGCTGTCCCTGCTGGCCTGCGATCCTCTGCATGACCAAAGTCCACAGAGCCAGATGTGTCCATCCAGTGCAAATCCCAGGAAGCACAGATCAGTGTTCACATCGCACTCTCTTTCCGAACCAGGCCCGGGCCAGGGAAGCTAATACTCCAACCCACAGCCCAAATTCAGTGCTAATTTTTCCCATCTATGTGTGTAATGAATGTTATGTGCACCAATAATGGAGGTGTGGTGGGGGTGTGGGAGGGGGCAGAGGGCTGGGGTTTGGGAGGGGAGGGCTCTGGCTGGGGGTGCAGGATCTGGGGTGGGGCTGGGGATGAGGGGTTTGGGGGTGAGGGGGGGCTGAGGGTTAGGGCAGAGGGTTGAGGTGTGAGGGCTCTGGCTGGCGGTGCGGGCTCTTGGTCGGGGCTGGGGATGAGGGGTTTGGGGTGCAGGGGGGCTCAGGGTTAGGGCAG
>NC_048317.1:12591019-12639567 GCF_013100865.1 Trachemys scripta elegans | reverse complement strand
GGCTCAGGGTTAGGGCAGAGGGTTGGGGTGTGGGGGTGTGAGGGCTCTGGCTGGGGGTGTGGGCTCTGGGGCAGGGCTGGGGATGAGGGGTTTGGGGTTCAGGAGGGGCTCAGGGTTAGGGCAGAGGGTTGGGATGGGGGGTGTGAGGGCTCTGGCTGGGGGTGCGGGCTCTGGGGTGGGGCTGGGGATGAGGGGTTTGGGGTGCAGAGGGGGCTCAGGGTTAGGGCAGAGGTTTGGGTGTGAGGGCTCTGGCTGGGGGTGCGGGCTCTGGGGTGGGGCTCGGGATGAGGGGTTTGGGGTGCAGGCTGCCCCAGGGCTGCAGCGGGGAGAGAGGACTCCCTCCAGCTCTCTCTTGCGGCAGCAGCCCCAGGGCCGGGGGAGAGCAGCTTAGAGGGAACGTAGGTCACATGCCACCTGAGGTACATTGCACATACGCTACGAAGTTCAGCCCCCCTTTTTTGATCTTTCCAGTGGCTTGCAAGTGGCCCGTTAATCCCATCTCAGGCTGTCCAGGGTGAAGGAGCTGAAGTTGCTCAGTGGGATTGAATTCTGGCTCTTCCCTGTTCCCTCCGGGCTGCATCTGTATATTCGATTAATAACGTACTGACATTTCCGTGCTTTAGAGAGACACTGGGTGCGACTAAAAACTGCTTGAAAACAGATTTCCTCCTCCTGCTTCTACTACGCCCTCGCTGTCGGAACTGAAGCAAGGCTACGCTACATAATTAAGTCAACCTACGTTATGTTGACGTACACCGCAGCAATGAAATCGGTTTTACACGTCCACGCTACACTCCTTGTGTCGGCGGCGTGCGTCCTCACCAGGAGCGCTTGCACTGATTTGCACTGTCCATGCGGGGCGTACTGAAGGCGTTGCTCACGAGGGATGCTGATTGGCATTTCATTTAACTTGTCAATTTCACTCACAGTCAGTTTCACCTTCCCTTTTACATTAGCAGGATGCTGCAATGTGTAGGTTGCACGTGCAGGGTTTTTTGTAATCGTTTCTATTGAGCGTTTTATTGAACTCCTGGGATATATTTCTGGTGACCTTTGCTTGTATAAAAACTTGTTTTATGGAGCTCAGTTCTGGCTCTTAGTGAAGTTCCTTTAAACTGACTGTATTGAGGGCTTAATTTTTCAATCCTTCCTTGGAACAGTACTTTTGAAATCAATGGGCTTGACTAAGTATCACTTATGGGTCTGATTCTCCACTGCCTTGTAAATCAAATTTGGATTCATTTTACACCCTCTTTCCAGAGGTGTAAATTTTGTCCCAAGTCATAAGGCAGTGAAGCCTCAAACACAATATAAGTGAGGATTTGCAGTCTAGCGCTCTGTTTCTCTGGAAAAGCTCCCCTTCCAACGCTCCGTGTTGTGTAACTCAGCGTTTTATAAATTAATGAGTTCTGCTGATTTGAGTTTATCCTGGTCAAGGAATAAAAGTCTCACCAACTTACCAAAAATGTGTAAGTTTGCCTGTAAATGGAGACTGGTTAATATCTTAGGACTTCAAGTTCCCAGGCCGTTTCCAAGACCTTGTTAAAAAATTAGATATAATTACTTTTCCAGTGACATGTAAAGATAGTGAGCTTTCATTTACAGAACTCTCCTCCGATCTGATCTCAGTACAATCGCTTAGTCAGAATTTGAACTATTTATATAAAGGTTGTGTCTCTTAGCCACTGAAATGGTGCTACCTCTGGGGTGGAACGTGGCAGCTGTCCAACAATCTACATCACACTTTGAATCCAGTTTCCAAATCAAACTACAATGACCCAGTTGGAATGTGGACAGGATATGTGGGGGCTTCATTTCCAAGGGTACCTAAATAAAGCTAGATTGTCAGAAGTGCCTGTACAAATGTGAACTCCTAGTCGTATACGTGTGTGTCTGCCTGTTCACACAGCAACAAAAGCCCAGGCTGATGCCCCTTCCGCCAAAAAATGTTTGGGTCCTCTCCCAAACCTAGGAAGTCCATGGGCACAGGCGACAGCAATTAACCAATGACTTTCAGGATCATTTCTCCCTCTTCCATGGACTCACAGTGTGACCTTGACCACATGGCATCACCGCTCTGTGCCTCTGTTTCCCTAGCCATGGGGATAAGAGCTAGCTGCCTCCCATAAGCGCCTGTGGCATCTCATTCTTGGCAATCCAGCACAGAGAGCCCGCAGCAGGGAAGGCTTCAGCCCAGGCACTATAATAACTGAGTGCAGCAGTGCCCACAGCCACTGTGCGTACCACTGGCTGGGGTGAGGGGGACCAGCACCAGCTGCTCTGTGACCTACTCGGGTTTGGCCCTGCCAGGCCTCCGTCATAACAAAGGACCAGCATGGCCAAAGCGGAGCGGGCACACTGGGCAGTGTGTTGGGCAGCACTGGTCTTCCTCGCCGCTGCCAAGGGGCTAGCTCCTGCACCGGGGCTCTCCCGCTCATGGGAGGGGGGCCTGCCTGGCCTTGGCCCGCATCCAGCGTGCTCTCTGGAATGGGCAGTGACACTGCAGCTGGGTGGGGGGGAGGGGCTGAACGTGGCAGCTGGAGGGCTGGGGCTAAAGGCGGCAGCAGGGGAAGCTCCGGATGGTGTGTACGATGAGAAATGTCTGGAAGCATTCGGCAGTGACTTGGCTGGAGGGGAGGAAAGCCCCAGGCAGCCCCGCTCCCTGCTCTCTTCTATGGTATGTCCACACTGCACACTAACCCTGGGACCCGGGCTTGTGGACGCAGTGTTTTCAAGCCCCTGCTTGAGTGTCCAGGCTGCCGTGTAAACCTGGGCTTACCATTGCCGGCCCCGGGACTCCCAGCCATGCTAACGTGTCCGTCCTGCGCCGTGCAGACCTTCCATCTCGCGTCTGCGGTTTCACTGCAAAATGACAGGACTTGGCCCCAAGTCACAAAGGGACTTGAGCTCCGACCAACCCCCCATCAGGGTCCTAGGCCCTGGCTCCTGGCTGCTTCCTGACCCGAGTCAGCCTGACGCGCGTGCGTGTGTGTGTGCGTGTGTGTGTGTGTGTTCGCTCGCTCGCAGAAGGGGGCTGGGGCTCAAACCCGAGTCACAGCCTAGGTTTAGTGTGTAGTGTAGACATACCTGTAGGTTCCAACCTACTGTGTCAGGCACAGAGCTGGCGCTAGGCATCAGCACAGGCCCCGGTCAGGTTGCATGTGCTTGTCACTACCTCTCACCTTCCCCTTCCTCCCATGGGCAGCTGCTCCCCTTCCCCAACTGAATGGCGATGGACCAACCCCGCCCCTTGCATCCAAAACCTTCCTCACCCCTTCTGACCAGCTCTCTCCCCGTACCTGCCTCCCACTGGGGCATCTCTAACCACCTAGCCGCCACATCTCCTCTTGAGATGTGCATTGGGCGCAGCTTTTTGCTGCTGCTTGGGCCGGGGCCCCGCTGCGGGGACATCACCCCTGTGCAGCGTTCCAGCACGAGGGAGCAGCATATGCCACTGCTGTCCAGTGCGGCCCGGCCTGGCCTAAAACCGGCACCCAAGCCGGGCTGATTTCCAGAGGCTTCACTCCCAACTCCTGCTAAGGACGAAGGTTCTGCTGCCTCTGAAAGCCTGCGCAAAAGCCGGCTCGAACAGCTGTGTATTCTCCAGCGTGAGTCATCCCCACCTCCCCATAACAACATTCCTTCGCTGTGAAATAAGGTCCTGGCTGTGTTAAATCACCATGCAGTTCTACTCCCCCCACGCACCTCCCTGTAGCCAGTCTGGATGCCTCAGGCCCAGAACAAGGTGCCAAGGAGCAGGGAGTATCATCATGCGAATGCTTGGCCCTCCCTTAGCATCCGGGATGTAGGAAAACCTATTCAATGGCTGGGGAACGTGAGGCACAGAGGTTGCAGAAGATCGCACAGCAAGGCAGGGGCAGAGCTGAAACTGGAGTGAAGATCTGCCTGTCCCTCGGCCCTTACATCTGGACCATGCTGGGTGTCATGTATTGTAGAGCAAATGTCAAGGTGATGTTTATTTGCAAAGCAGGAGGAACCTGGGATAACATCCTAGCAGGGAACGTCCTCTAGCATCCAAAGTGCACCTAATAAATAATCTCCCCTCGGCTGTTGGTTCAGGAGACTGGGCTGTTATGCATCAGAACCATTCACACTGCTGGCGCCTGCTCCCTCACGCTGAGGTAAACCAGAAGACACCCAGCTCCCGGAGCAGACAACAGTGCTTCAGCTCTAGCGCTGGCCATAGGGGAAGGAGGGACTGGCCCATGTGTAGACCCTGAATATAAATCAAATATCTTTCTTTAAAGAATTCTTTTTTCCTGGCAGATGGAGCCAGGCTCAGATACTCATGCAGGGGGCTTTAATGTGGTGCTAAGTGTTAGGAAAAGCAAGGTCAGGAACAATGAATCCATGGGGTTTCTTTGCTAACTTTCCTTGCAGAGGGCTCAGCCATGCAGCTTTCTGATTCAGGGGTGGAGCTAGCAATTTGAAATGTGTCATAATAACCCTTTGCCCTTCCCCTGGGCTTCTCATCCAAGGACCTCCAAAGTGCTTTCCAAACACCACTTGAATTAAGCCTTGCAGCATCCCCAGGAGGGAGGTAATGTGAGAGAAATGAAGTGGTTTGCACAAGGCTGTACAGCATGTCAGTAGAAGAGCTGGGAAGAGAACCCAGGAGTCCTGACTCTCACTCCCATCCCAGAGCTGGGAAGAGAACCCAGGAGTCCTGACTCTCACTCCCATCCCAGAGCTGGGAAGAGAACCCAGGAGTCCTGACTCCTAGACCCCTGCTCTACCCCTTGGACCACTAGAAACAAATATGGGCAGGTGCCCCCTCTAGTATACAACAGGAGGGCATGCAACGTACGTCGCTGGTGAACCGAGCCCTATATCTCCCAAAGCAGACCTGCCCTGCCCCAAATCCTGCAGCCCTGACTTCATCAAACCTGCCACTGATGTTACGCATATAGAC
Organism: Trachemys scripta elegans; assembly: GCF_013100865.1. Lineage (NCBI taxonomy): Eukaryota > Metazoa > Chordata > Testudines > Emydidae > Trachemys > Trachemys scripta. Next base: position 12,634,634 of record NC_048317.1, on the reverse strand, counting down.
TGTGGGATTTGATCCCTAAACCGAGTGGGGGAAGGCCAAGGTCCAGCAGTGTTTTAATGAAAGGGCTGAGGAACAGGCTTTTGCCCGCTACAGGTCAACAGGAATTTGGCTCCTAAAACTGATGGACATGGCTGATTCCTGCCTTGGTGCAGGCTGGTGTGAATGTGATATGCTGTTTGGAGCATTAGCACTTCACAGTTGCAATTCGGATCTGAGGTATGCTGTTCAATGAGAGAGAGAGAGAGAGAGAGAGAGAGAGAGAGAGAGAGAGAGTGTGTGTGTGTGTGTGTGTGTGTGTGTGTGTGTGTGTGTGTGTGTGTGAGAGAGAGAGAGAGAGAGAGAGAGAGACCTTTGTTATTTTTAGGTCCACTCTTCCTGTACGTCCTGTTACTGATTTTAGGACCAGAGGGTCATCCAAGATGGAGGAAAAAATACACACACCAGCATATTTGAAACTGTTTAAAAAAAATCTTTCCTTTTCGTTAGCCAACATAGGACATGCCTTGAGACCTTAATTTAAACATCCCCTCCAGGCCCTTGTCCAAGTATGTTAGTCCCCAAAAGTGACAATGCATTTATTGCAGCGGGCTTTCACGGTGAATGATAAATTCACATAGAAGAGGTACATTTGGGAGGCAGAAGGTAAAGAGAGTCTATAATGAAATAGGTTTCAGAGTGATAGCCGTGTTAGTCTGTATCAGAGAATAGGCCACTTCCACCTTAATTGAATTGGCCTCGTTAGCACTGACCCCCCCACTTGGTAAGGCAGCTCCCATCTTTTCATGGGCTGTAATATTTATACTGTTTACTGTATTTTTCACTCCATGCATCTGATGAAGTGGGCTCTAGCCCATGAAAGCTTATGCCCAAATAAATGTTAGTCTCTAAGGTGCCACAAGGACTCCTTGTTTTTATAATGAAAAACCAATCTGTCTGCGCCCCGCTGCCCTCTTCTGGGAAAAAATCGGAACTCTTCCACACTGTGTCACAGGCCCTGTACTGCTAGCAGCTGTGGGAGACTTCCTTAGCTTCTTGTAGGACAGTGGGCTTTCAAATCAGCAGGATCTCTCTCTATTGGCCTCTTAGTATCCGAGTCCGCTCAAATATTTACGGATCTGTTCTCACACCATCCCTGGGTGGAAGAATCATAACTGATTTTACAGTCGGTGAGATTAAGTGATGTGCCCGAGGTCAGGCAGAGAGGAAGTCCGTAGCAGAGCTGGGAATTGGAGTCCCAGCTCCTGAATCCCAGCCCAGTGCATTAACCACAAGACCATCCAGCCTTCGTCTGTTGACCCCGGCCACCCTCACGGAGTTCCCAGTGGCCACAACTGGTCATCATCCCGTCAAAGGCAGTGCACGTCTACAGTACAATTAAAACAGATCAACATACAGTAAAGCAATTGCTACTTTGCCATGAAGAGACGTTGGGTTGAAATTCATAATTACTCGTCATCACAAGTCCATAAAAAGTGAAGGAAGCCTCTGCTCGCAGCTGGATTTCGCTCTCCCGCCTCCTAGAAGGTTGTAGCCAAGTGGGCAAAAGTGTGACAGGAAATATTACAGCCTCTTTCCAGCTGGCCAGAATCCAAAGCACTTTTCCCTTTTATCCCCCTTTGACTCACCTCCAACTGGTTAGCAGCGGAGGGGAGAATGTCCTCAGCTTGTCCCTCTATTTTTAAAACTGTTCCCACCCTGATGTTTAATTAACCTCCCCCCACTCCTGTGCTAAGAACCAGTCCACAACCGAATTTCACCCCAAACGGGCTCTCTACGTTTCCCCCCCACCCCCCTTATAAAACTCTCTGCGGGGAAATCAGAGACTATCTTGCAAAGCAGCTGAGAGCTGGGGGAGGGCTTGTACATTTTTATTTCTGTCACTTTATGGTGCAGATGTTTTTTAAAAAAAAGGAAAAAACCCCCGAAGAAATCTCCAATCCGCGCGGGGAGGATGGGGAGAAATCTGAGCCCAGCCAGGGGGGAAGCGGGAGAGGGAATGTTTGCGCCCGAGGGGAGAACGGCAGAAGACACGGAAGAGGAGGAGGGTTGCAAAGGAGGCCAGCGGAGGATTAAGGGGAGGAGATCCCAGGCAGGGTGGGGGCCGCTCAGACCCTCGCTGGGGAGCAGCTGCCCCACGCACGCAGCAGGCGGAGGGGCCGGAACCGCGCGCCCGGGCTGGTGCCCCCCGCAGCCGCTGCGCCCCGCAGTCGGAGGCGCCTCTAAGGGGCACAGCATGGATCCTCGGCCCCGGGGGCTGGAGCAGCAGCGGGAGCCGGAGGCTGGGCGGGACGGGACCCGGGCGCCCCCCGCAGCGGGTCACTGCCTGGCGGGGGGCAGCGCGGTGCGCTCCGGCTCCCGTGGGCACCTGGCTGTGGAGTGAGTGACCCGGGGCCAGGTCCTGTGCCGGGCGCTGCCTGCCCCTTCCCGGCGGCTGCACGGCGGGGTGGAGAAAAGTGACCCGTCCCCTCCCGCCCCCGTGTGGGCTGAACGTCCCTGGCTCCCCCCGGTGCCACCGGCCGGGCGGGGCCCTGCACTTCGCTGGCAGGACTCGGCCCCGAAAGTGGCCGCGCTGGCCCGGGCGGGTGCGGGTGGGAGCGCCTGGGCCGCGGGGAAACGTCCGGCCGCCCTGAGAGCGCAGAAACTTCTCCGGCCGCCCCCGTGACAGCCTGCTCGTCCCCCGGCCTTAGGTTTCCCTCAGCCGGCCCCCGGAGCAGCGATTCGCCGCCCTTCTCCGACCAGCCGCCCGGCTGTGGAAACGCTTCGCACCGGGAGAGCCGCAGACCCGGCGCGCTGCGGGTGGCTCCGCCGCAGCTGGTAGGTGGCTGACTTCAGCTGGTGACTCGCGCCTTTAAAACCCCAACACTTCTTGTCAATGTCTGAAGGGGGGGTTGGTTCAAATCAAACCTCCTTCGCCCCCCGGGGGAGAAACTTCCCGGACAAACTCCACTGAGTCCGCAGGGAAATCCCAGAACTGTGTTTTTTGGGGGGGAGGGAACAGCCACCCACCCACCCAGCCTTGTTGTTGTCATAGACTACGTGCGAACTACAGCGGGAAGGCAAGTCGCTTCTCTCGGCTCCACCGGGGCCAATCCAGATTGAGCCCGGAGGCAGAATTTGGCTTGGAAGAGAGACAGAGGATCTAGGGAGGATGATCTAGTCCATGGCTAGGAGGCTGTTGGAGATTTCGCGTCCGAGAACTGCTGTAGCAAGAGACTCCCTCCCGCCCTTTGCACAGAAATCCCAGGATCGATCTTCATGCAACTTCCCCTTGTGTTAAGGGGTCCAGGAAGGGACAGAGGGAACCCGGCTGCTGAGGATAAAATCCCAATCTCTAATGCATTGACCTAAAGGTGGGTTAATCTCCTGTTCATAAATCTGCATCCTGTGAAGCTAAGAGGGGTGTGACAGGGCTGGGGGAAATGCAACAGGGGCCTGTAGCGATTCATTGCAACTCGGCCATGGGCATGTACCTGGGCGAGACACCCTTGGCCAAGGGTCTATCCCCATATTCCAAAAGCAGCCGTTTCAAGGAACAATATTCTGGAACGGCCAATGGCGGGGACTTTGCATGGACAGTCACAGGGGAGCTGGGGTAAGAGGTGGGGAAGGAGCAAAGGGGGGTATCTCTTCCCCCGCTATGAACATTCAATAACTTACTAGCCCCATAGAGTAGCTTTTACCTTCCTCTCCTCTATTGCTGGAATTTTCAAAGGCACCCAAGGGACCGAAGTCAATGGGAGCCGAGCACCCAGCCAACTCCATGAAAATCGCGGCCCATGTGTCTTCTTTTTGCTGGATCGCTTGCTAAATATGTTCGTCCATACATTTCCCTCTCACTGCAACTCTGAGACCTCCGTGCCGCTTCCAGTGTGTAGGAATTTGTAGAGGAAATGCCGCTATTTGCCCACACTGTCCCCTTCGGTTAGGGGAAGGAGGTAAAAAAAAATCCCATTCTAGACTCAGTGTGAATATACCGTTCTCTTGAGTTAGGATTTATTTACTGTTTGCATCAGGTTTGTTAAAAAGATGAGCAATGCAGATTCCTTTCCGAATCTGCCCAGAGAAGTGCAACCTTCGCCCATGTCGGGCAGTGAGCCAGAGTAGAGACAACTAGATGAGAAACCCTTTCTAAGAAGCCTGTAATGAGTTATGTGGCCATCTAACTGGCTTGACCTGCCTGTGACCGATTGTAGTTCCATTCCCAGCTATGGTGATTAGTGTAATTAGCAGAACAAATCTGCCTAAAGCAGGCTTTGTAATTAGCAATCAGCTGGACGCTTCTGCACATCTCTGTGTTAGGGGTAGTAAGGACTAGACCCTCAAAGAAGCCAGGGTGAGTTTAATGCTGGGAGCAATCCAGGAAGGCTAGGGCACTGCTCCCTGGCTGTCAAGCTTTCCCTATATAGAACCCAGGCTCCCCTCCACTGCCTGCCTTGTCCACAGCTCTGATCTTTCTGGGTCACTCTGCTGTTTGGTTCTTTCCTACTAGTCCCTGCCTGCTCCAGTTTGTCTGTTCTCTTCATCCTGGGCTGAGAGTCTGATGATGAGTCAGGCCATGAGTGACTTGCGTACGATCCTAGAGTGAATCAGTGACCGAACCCAGGAGTCCTGATTTCCCTGTCCACTGCTCTAACCACCAGACCATGCTCCCTCCCAAAGCAAAAAGAACAGGAGTACTTGTGGCACCTTAGAGACTAACAAATTTGTTCGTCTCTAAGGTGCCACAAGTACTCCTGTTCTTTTTGCGGATACAGACTAACACGGCTTCTACTCTGAAACCTCCCAAAGCAAACTCCTTTTGGCAGCTGGCCCTTACTTGACTTTTACAATGCAGTGACGAGCCTGGTAGCTCCTGCAGCTGGCTCTGGTTTGGGTCATTCAACCTAAAAATACAGCCAAATCAAATAGCCCGGGCGGTTGCCAGCCCACCAGCTGGGCAGAACAGGTGACTGCTCGGGTCAGCAACGTATTCAGGGACCGGTTAGCGGCTGCAGGGTTGGAAGGAGCTGATGTGTGCGGGAGCCCAGGGCAACTTCAGCGCGGAGACCTGCACTTCGCTGCATGAACAACACTGTGATATTTTAGATGCCGAGCTCTGATTCTTAGAGCTGCAAGCCCTGTTCCGAACCCATCGCCTGCAGGGGGATTAGCAAACAACGAGGAGTCCTTGTGGCACCTGAGAGACTAACAAATTTATTTGGGCATAAGCTTTCGTGGGCTACAGCCCACTTCATCGGATGCATGGAGTGAAAAACGTCCCACGCATGGGCCTCTCCTGCATGGGACAGACGGGGGTCACAGCTGCTGAAATGCCCCAGCAGCAGAATAAAATAGGGGTGCTCAGGACACACTAGCAGACCGCTGTGCCAGTGTCACCCCCTTTCTGGCTGGAGCACCCTTGCGGAAGGTTGTTCTCCAGCAGGGGCTGGGGTAGGTGGGTTTTTAGGGCCCTATTTCAAGAGATTGGCGTCAGGTCCTCCATCTCCCACCGGTGTTGGGAGCACTCCACACCACACAGGATCAGGCCCAGATACACGCCCATTTAGGACAGACCTGGCACCAGGCTCCCAGTGTCCTGCAGCGTGTTTGATGCACATGGGCCCTTTCGGCATTGAATGCCTCTGTGCCAATACATTCTGAAACCCCCCAGTGCGAGTAGCTGTTTCCTGCCTGCATCGCCCTGAAGGAAGACAGCCGGTGCTGCTAGCCAGTGTTGCTTGAAGCTTCCCCAGTCTGCAGTGGGCGCTAACTCCAGGGGCGGCTCCAGACACCAGCGCACCAAGCACGTGCCTGGGGCGGCAAGCCACGGGGGGCGGCTTGCCGATCACCATGAGGGGGGCAGTCAGGCGGCTTTCGGCGGCACTCCTGCTGGAGGTCCTGCGGCTTCGGCGGCAATTCAGCGGCGGGTACGCCGAAGGCGTGGGACCGGCGGACCTCCCGCAGGCGTGCCGCCGAATCCGCATCACCAGCGGACCTCCCGCAGGCGTGCCGCCGAATCCACGTCACCAGCGGACCTCCCGCAGACGTGCCGCCGAAGGCTGCCTGACTGCCGTGCTTGGGGTGGCAAAATACATAGAGCCGCCCCTGGCTAACTCTCTTCCTGGCTCCTGTGTGGGGAGTTGAGTGGCCTTAAGTCCTGACTGATATCGGATGGTGCCAGATTTGAGATCTCCTGCTCTCTCCAGCTTTAAGCTTGGCAGACATCCAGAGGAAGGCAGAGCCCCATGATTAGGCCACTGGGACTGGCCACTGGGACTCCTGAGTCCTATTCCCAACCCTCTGTGGCTCAGCTTACCTGTCTGTGAAATGGGGATAACGCTTTTCTACGTCCTAGGCTCTGGCGGTTAATGAGTTCACGTTTGCACTTGTAAAGCCCGTTAGATTCTTGTGTGAAAGGCGCTGGAGGAAATCTACTTAACTGTGATTAATGAATAGTCCCCCGTTAGTTTGGAGGCTAATGGGAATTTCATCGCAAGGTGACACTGCATTGGGGTAATGCTGATGGCACATGAGCTGCAAATATCGCAATTGTCATGACACACAGACTTTATCCCGAGGGAGGAAGCCAAGAAAGTGGCAGCCCTAGGGATAATAATGGGCAGTGAGCAATTAAACAGGCTTTGTTTCTGTGGAGAAAACCCCATAAAGACCCCGTCCTTATTCCCCGCTTTGCCCATTTATTTCCCTCTGGGCTTGGCAACTGAACTTTTTATCCACAGGAAGAAACGGAAGTGGGCTACTGATGATGAAAAGGGGGCGGGGCAGTAGCTGTGACGGGTGCAAAAGCCAAGGGGGCAGAGGCATTGTTTAGGGCAAGGAGGCATCGCTAAGATTAACAGGGGAAATTGAGCAAAGGAAAATCTAGGTTGGATACCAGCCAAAACGTCTGATCAGTGAGCTCCAGCAGGTGGCAGAACTCTGCCCCATTGCTTGAGGTGGACTAGACAAAGCTCTGGGAAATACAGACCGCAGGGAGAAATCCAGCACCGGTTCTGGGAGGTCTCTTCTGTTCCTAACTTCTCAGCTAAAAGCCTCGGAAGAGATGAGTGGAAAGACCAGCACAAGCACAAGCTCCTATGGCCTGGTCACCCTTACTCACATGAGTGGGGCTACTCAGGGGAGCAAAGAGCAAGCCTGAAATCATGTCTCAGCTGATTCCCGAGTCTCTCGGCAGCCTGGCGTTCCTGTCACTTTCCTTCTCTCTAGCTGTAGGGGCCCAGAAATAGAAGCCCACGTCTGATTTCACCTGGTTCTATTTTCTTCACTTCCTCCTGCGGCTTCCAGGACGGGCTTGATTCCCTCACGTGCTCTCAGCGGCTCACCACGCTACCTTCCTGCTCTCCCAGCCCCTCTCACGCCTTGCCTTCGCCCCTGCTCGCCCGTCCGCTCCAGGCCCGTGGGTGCTTCCTCCGAGCAGAGAGGTTGCCCTGAGCCTTTCAGCTCCGCTCCCTGCCTGGGCGTTGCAGTGTAACAGAGGCCTCTGCTGCTCACCCTTGGCTTTGAGTCTCGCACTGGGGGGTACCTGGGGGACTCGAACATGTCTCTGAGATGGGGGAGGGCGTGAGCCCACTTCCCTGCCCTTCCTGCTGACTCCTTCCTCCAGCTCGAGTGCCATCCCTGCTGCCAGGACGCGCCTAGCCAGGCCTAGCTCCCCAGAGTCCCTACATGCTGCTTAAGGCTGAGATGGGACCTGCTGCTGCCCAATTGCTGCTGGGGATTGTCCATTTGCAGCCCAGTGGGGGGCCCTTCGCCCTCTTCCTCAGCAGCCCTGCCTGTTCCGGCCCTTGCCCGGGCAGCAGGCTCTGGGTACTAGCCTGTGGCTGGCCTGTTCGCAAAGGCATTTCAACGGCGAAGCCCAGCGGCTGCCTCAAGATTGGATCTGCCCAGAGGGGGTGGTGGCAGCACCAGGGCTGCATCTATGCTCTGGCAGAGCTACTGGCATTTCTTGCTGGACTCTGGTCCCTCAGAAGCAGAACTAGGCAGGGCCCCCGGTGCATGGCAGAACGGCGGTCACGCCCTCCCCGGGCAGCCTTTCAGTGCGGCACCTTGTTCTTGATGACTTTGTTGTTGATGGGCTGGCAGCCCTGGGCCTGAAATGCTCCAGTGAGCCCCAGACCAGGGGAGGCCTCCTCACGCTCGGCACCCTGCCCCTGTGTGCTCAGTTCCCATCTGAAGTGATCACCCGGCAGGGGGAGCGGGGGGCTCTTGGCTTCTCTGCGGAGATGGCTAATTCCTGCCAACTCCGCTGAGGTTCTTGTGATGTGAATGCCGGTGCCCTGGGCACTGACCCGAGCCCTCTGATTCATTTCACACCAGCGGCCACGCAGCCAGGGGGGAGCTAACTGGTCTTGGTCGTTATGGGCCCAGTCCGGACCCAATCCCACCACAGAACCCACCTTCGCAGTTAGCACTAAGCGACCCCTGTTGGCCAACTCCCTGTCCCAGGCTCGGCCTGAATGGGCCGTGGAGGGGGGACTCCGCTCCCAGACGTGGTCCCCTTGACGTTGGGCTGTTCTTGTCCTGGGAGGAACGAGCAGCCTCCAACCTCCCAGGGCTCCGAGTCCAACAATTCCCATATTAAAGGGGAGACTGACCAGGGGATCAAAGCAGAACTAAGGATGGCGGAAGGGGGCAGCGCGGCTCTTGCTCCTGGCAGAGGGCTCCGGGAGCGTCTCCTCTTTGCCCCCTGGGCGTGGGTGGCACTGGAAGGTTACACTGAAAGGGAGTTATTTTTAACCATCATATCTTGGCGCAGACTGTAATTATGATTCCCCTTCTCCTTGCGTGGTGGGAGGTGACTCCGGGGATGATTGTTCCAGCAGGAGCAGCGCTGCCTGGCCCCTCCCGGCAGTCGTGTCTTGGATGCCTTGCCCACCCGGGGATGAGTGGGTGACAGCAGTGGTGGAGGGAGCTCTGCGGTTGGGTGGGGGCTGGGGTTCGCGGGCCTTCCAGGGCGGGGTGAACGCTGGAGTTTTTTGCTGCCTGGCGTCGCTGGTGGGGACTGTCACCAGCTCCTCTCCCAGAGGTGTTGGCGGGGGGGAGCTCAGCTCTTGCTCCCATGATGCAGCCATGAGCTGTAAGGATCCCATCCACCTCCATTGACTTTGATGGGGCGCGGATCGGGCCCCAGGTGAGACCCAATGCGGTGGCACCTTCTCCCTCTGCTTGTCTTGGGAAGACAAGGGTTTACTTGTGCTCCGGAGTCTGGAGCTGTCCTGCCTGCCCAGCTAATGGGGTTGGAAGGGCGCCGTCCGTAACAGACCAGTTCTCTTGGGTCACATGTCTCGGAAAAGGGACGTTGCATTCGTTCCAGTCAAAGGGGACGATCATTGTAGCATTTGTTAACTCGGCACTCCCACCGCACGCCGCAACGGCCGCGCACTGCACAGCCTCACCCTGCTAGGCCCCTAGAGCACAAAGCAGATTGTGGGCGACGTGCCTAAAGCCACAGACGAGGACAATGGCAGAGCCAAGAATTGAACTCTGGCGCGCTCGTTGCTAACGAGGCCTGAACGGGAACTGGAACCAGAATAGTGGTAAACCACTTTGCTGAACGCTGTCTCCTCGCCTTGCCCGGGCCAGGCTATTGCGGAGAGCAAAGGGAGATTTAGACACCCATTTCTAGAGATCAGGCTCTGAGCTGTGCTTGGGCTCGGCCGGGCAGCTAACTCGGCATGAGAGATCATGAGAAGTATTTTTCTTCTGAGACCTCCAGCTCCCATCTCCTCTCCTCGGCTCCCTCCCCTCCAGACCGCTAGCTGTTTGTTCTCCTGCTCGCCCAGCCTGACAGAGCAATTTTAGCTCATACAAGTATGTGCCCTCTCTACTGTAAACCCCCAAAGTTCACAAAGCAAGAGTCCCCCCCAGCAAAAAGCCACGCAATTTTCAAAACTAATGATAAATGCGGGGGGCTTTTTATTTCCCATGTGGTTTTTTGAGCCTTTAAGATGCACTCAGGTCACTTCTTCCACAATCACAATTGCTCGTGCAATCAGTCCTCTCCAGGAGCTGCCTGGGGCTTTAAGCAAAACATTTGATATGGTGAGAGCTGGCAATGCTGAGAACCCAAGGTGCATGTGGGCCTGGGACTGCCACGCTGGGCATATGGGAGGATGTGGCAATTGGCTTGCAAGGAAGTGGTCCCCAGGGTGGTGGTATTGGGCTGTGTCCCCAGAAAGAGTGTGAGCATGTGGTCGCCAGAGGGCCCCTAGGTCGGGTCCGTTCCACATAGGGCATCAGCACCAGGAATTTCTTTCTCCCCTCCCCAAGGAAGGCAGAGGTCCAGGCTTCCTGTCCTGTAGCATTCTCTGGAGATACCGGCATTCCTTGGGCATCTCTCGCTGTCCAGGAGTGAGCCACTGGTTGGCCTGCAGTACATTAAGGAGTGGCTCTAGCAGGCTACTTTGGAAAGCACGACTCACAGGGACACTGAGGGGATTTGCTGTGGGGGAACGCGTGAGGCTCGCTGGTGGCGGTGAATAGGTCCAGGAATAGCGATTCTCTGGTACGGCAGCACTGTATCCCATCTGGGCTCCAGGGCGTGGGTATGGGAGAAAACTGCCTGCATGCCGGAGTATTGCAGATTAGCCAGGGCTGTTCTAACAGGGGGTTCCTCTGAAAACTCCCTTTTGGAGCCTATGACAATTCCAGTGTTTCGGAGGTGCAGGAGCTGCAAAGTAGAGAAACGGGGGAATCTGCTTCAATGGCTTCTTATAGCGCTCCAGCCACGGAGGGAGACAGCTGCGCAGAGCAAACAAGCTTGCACGTGAGCGGCACTTCGCTGGAAACGTAACAGACCCTGTTCGTGAAGAACCAGCTCAGTGTGGGGGTGGCACGGCCCAGCGCTCGGCCTGTGGGGTCTGGATGGGGGGGAAGGTTTTGAAAGGAGGCCGTGAGACTGTATCTTGCCCAAGGAAAGTTTTGCTTCATACCTGCCTGTTTGGGGCAATCTCATTCATTCCAAAGGCCAAAGGAAAACCCCCCACAGGCACGGCTCATCCCCAGTGTTACAAGCCCCAGGGATGAGCCGTGCCTGGCGGGAGCACCCAGGGGTGAACTGCAGTGAAAGGAAGGGACTCACCCCAGGCCTTGCTTCTGTCTGGAACTTTAACCAGGGGTTCCCCAGAGTCTCCGCTCACACAGCAGCAAGCCTGGATCCAGGAGCTGTCATAGCCACTCGCCTGACTGCACCTTCAGAAGTGCCGAGGAAAACCGGAACTGCTCTTCCCCAGCAAGTGGGCATTGGATTCCCCAGGTCCTCGTCCAGGTCGCTCACCCACAAGTGTAGTGTTTGGAGCAGGGGGTTGTGTTAAATACTGCCCGCAGGACTGAGGCTCTTCCTGGGGGGCGGTGGGGGGGGCATGTCTTATGATAACACCCAACTCTTGTCATCAGTAGATTTCAAAGCCGTTTACAAAGGTCATCAGTATCGTTATCCCCATTTTATAGATGGGGAAACTGAGGCATAGAAGGGGGCAGTGACTTGCCCCTGGTCACCCTGCAGGCAGAGCCAGGAATAGAACTCAGGTCAACTAACTCCTGGTCCAGTGCACTAGCCACTAGGCAATACTGTCTCCTTCCTTGTGTCTCTGCTTCTTGTGGGTAACGCACAAGAGAGGGGTTCCGGGGATCTGGGCTCCTTTCCCAGCGCTGCTGATGACTCACTGGGAGGCCTCGGTCGAGTCTGTTTCCCCATCTGTAAACTCAAGATACTGTCCTGGCTCGTGAGGTGAGCGCGTGGGACGCTTCGGGCTCACGGGATGGACGGGGCTAGGGACGTGTGGAAGAGCAGCATCTCCTTCCAGCAGGCTGGGCTCATTCTATACCGCCGAGCAGGCCAGGGGGCTGCTGCCAAAGCTAATGCGCCGTTGTGTAGCGCTTTGCAAACCCAGGCCTGTGGTGCTGGGCCTGTCCTGAGTAGAATGCCCCAACCCACAGCCAGGGGGTGCTGGGAAGAGAATAGGGCAGCGGATCTGCAGAGAAGCTTTTCCCAACGCCCACGTGCTTCATGCCAAGTTTGCTTTTGCCAAGTCCTCCAAGGTTTATCTTAAGATTTTAAGCAAGTAGGGGTGGGGGTGGGCAGGGGAGAGGGGCGAGAGGGATTGAGGGGGAGCCATCAACCTGTCTATGTGCTGGGGGATTAGGGAAATAGTTCTGATTTTTAATGAAAGGCTCATTGCAGGGATTGGAAGCTTAACTTCCAAATGCCCAGTCTAGGAGCTGAGCTGCTGTCTCACTCTATAGTGCTAATGCCATTTCTGTAGCATCTTTCATCCCATGGGATCCCTCAAACCCGTCCCAAACTGCAGACATACAGATCTGCTGAAATGCAGCCACCTCTGGGGTTGGCGGGCAGCAGCCGATAAGCTGCACAGGAAACTGCACTTCAGGAGGGATGGGGCATCTTTCATCAGTGACACCGGGGCAAACGCCCCTCTTTTACAGGGAGTGCAGTAGGGTCCCACACAGAACAGAGAGGGCTTCAGTCTCTCCTCACACGTAGTGAGGTTTTGTGCTCCTGCTAAAATAGCGAATTAATCAATTAACTCGAGTGACAGTGTCTGGGAGTTTTAGAATCTGATGGCAACGCTGGGGTTTTTTAAAAAAAGAAGCTTATGTAACCCTTGGGGATTCTATTAATAAAAATAATGGTGCTGAACTCTGGGAACAGGCATCTCCAGCGAGGAGTATTAAATGCTCCAACTTTTAAAAACACGCCGCTTTGTGTTGATACCATCTCTGCTCAGGAGAGGGCATTGTGGGCGGGGGGAGAATGTCACGGGAAGAAATTTTGGGGCAGGGGGGGTTGTTTCTTGCTTGTCCTGAAATGCCACGCGCAGTGATGATTTGCAGGACAAACAGCCTTTTGGGGATCAGAGGATAAAATGATGGAGACCGTTCTGGGAGGCCAACCAAACTGGAGTACCCCTTTAAATGCAACACACCCTCTTCTGATCAGCACTCGCCCACCCCACCACGGAAATCTTGGGAGCACTCCATTGCAGAACTCACCTCCCGGGTTGGCTGCCTGGTTGGAAGGCTCTGGAGAAGCCAAAGACTGAGTGGATCATGGAGAATCAACTCCCCGCCCGCCTGGACAACCAGACCTCCCACTCGGAGTGGAGGCACGGTCGTGGGGCGGGGAAGGAAGCTCACATGACACTCCTAGTCTGGAGATGACCAGAGGCCTGCTGGTGTCTCTTGCCAGCACTAGATGAGCCCCAGTTCATCGCGCGGAAGGCCACTAGCTCACTTACCCTTTTCACAACTCGCTGCTGGCACCGTCCGTTCTGTGGGCAGCACAAGAGACGTGGGCCTGATCAAAAGCCCATGAATTCAGCAGGCTTTGAATCAGGTCTTGCTTGAGGAAACCAGAGGGTAAGTAGCAGATCGTGGCTCAGAGGAGTAGAGGGCGTAGCAGCAGAGCCGGACACATCAAAGCACATGGTGCCGTCTTACCCAATTGTCATCTTTCTTTTTAACAGCTTCGGCTTTGTGAGCGGGCACTTTTGACACAGGTCATTTCCAGTAATGAAGGGTGGGAATAACAGCCGGTCTGAGTGGGACACAGGTAAACTTCAGTCCGACTGACGGATGACCCTTGGAATGAGGGTCAATTGGGTGTGACGCTTGTTAGTCCCCAAGCAATTATAGACAGTTGCCTTGAAAAGTAGCTGGATTTCTGCTTCACTCGGCAGGGTAACATGCGGAGCTTAGAGGAAGCTAAATGACATAGGAAGGGAATTAGGTTTAAAGAGACACTGACAAGGCTGGCAGCCAAAAATAGGACCAGCCCATTGTGTGTTTTAATGGTAAGACCGTGTGTGAAATTTACAAGAATCCTCGTCCCTGAAACTGCAGGCAATGGACTGCGCTCTCGGGAGTGGATTTCACTCAATCCTACAACAGCCAAAGTCTGCAGCAGCATCAAAGAGGCTTTGCAAAATCCACGGAGTTTGGAGTTATCAGCAGGACATTTAAAAGTTTTAATGTAGTTTTTTAAAGGTAGGTCAAATCTAAGATTGTAATTGAGGTTAGTTGCTCTCCACAGAGGGCTGGAGACAACACAATCTAAACAACGGCTCACTGAGGAGAAGCAAACGTAATCTTAGGAAGTATTAGGGAAGATTTAAAATGCCTGGTAACTTCATTTGGCAGCAGATGGTTTTAAGGGAGAAAATCTCGCTCATTTTGGGGCTGACTCCATCACTTTAGGTGACTGTTAAGGCAAGCTTTATAATGCCTTTCCCCATGTGCTGAAGGCTTTAGCAGTGTGTTTCAAAGGCAGATTTAAAATCTCCCTCATCAGTAGGCTGTGGGTTTTGTTGGGTTTTTCCCTTTAAATCTCCCTCATTCAAATTGTCACAGCTTGACAGCCCTGTGCCAGGAACACACTGTCATCATGAAGCTTGTATATTTAATTCCTTCCCTCTGATACTAATAATGCCTTAAGATGATTAAAATTGGAAGAACTTTAGCATCTCATTTGCTTTCCATTGGTTATGCTGTTTGCTGGCTTTTTGCACTTCGCTCAAATTAGGCAGTGAAATCAGGCAGGTCGCTTTCCTTCCTCCTTTCCTTGTGTGTGTTTTTTAGTTTCTAATCAATTTGACTTCCTGGCTGTGGTGCGCAACTCCCCGTCAGGTTGTGACTGGGTTCCCAATTCTGCAGGGGAAGGCTGCGAGCTGGTCTGCGCTCTGTCGACAGCTGGGATTTAGGGGCATGGTCACTTTAAGCCGTTTTGAGGAACACAATTCAGACTGGGTCCATGCTGTAGTTTGGCTGCCTAAGCACCATGGCACGCCCGCATCTACACACTGCGTGCTGGTATCGGTGCATTGTGGGAGAAGCTGGGCAGTTCTCCAATCCCGCTTCGGCAGGGGATGGAGTGCCCGGAAGTCATGCACACAGAGGGAGAAAGGAGGGCTGGCCAAGTCAGTCATAAGGGCACTGTTGGGGGGTCCTGTCCGTGCCACATAAATACTACATTTCAGCCTAGTTACAGGAAAGGAGCCGCGTGCCAGCCTAGTCCTTTGACAGGAGCAAGATGCTGTTAGCTGCCAAGTTGGTGTGTGGACACAAACTTCCTTAGTGCCAACCAACGTTGGCAGCTGGTAAGCTGGAATGTGGCTGCAGGGTTATTTTTAAACCCAGTTTCAATCCACAACATGGGGGGAAATATTCTCCTCATGTTCGATTTGAAACCCCTTGTTTTTTGCAAAATCTGATCATCCGTGGCTCAGTCAATGCCTGTTTGCTAACCCAGCAGCCTGCTCCCAGCCACTGTCCTGACGTCCCGACAAGCTGGGGTTAGGATCTGCCTGGGGGGGTAATCAGCTGGTTCAGTCAGCTCTAGAACTGACCTAGAAAACAGGCTGTGCTCCTGCGTATGTAACAAAGACTTGCTGAGTAATGCGCACGCTGTACCTCCGTGGGAGAAAAGCCACTCAGACGTGGCTAACTGCGTGCCAAGTACAGCCAGCCCATGGCTTTGCTCTACGCTGAGGGGAACGTCTCGGTGTTGCTCTGGAAGGGTGTTTTTCTTGCACACGTGGTACCTTTGGGGTATATTGGCAGTTGCTCTCCTGGCCCCTACTGCATATACCAATATACTGTCCATATGTTCGTTTGTTTTCTTATTTTCTCAGTAGCTTAGCAGGCGAGTGCTATGCTTAACGTGCAAGTGATCCAGGTTCAAATCCTGCCTGCCTCAGAAGAGGTGAATATTCTCTCCTAGAAAAAAGAACGAGGAGTCCTTGTGGCACCTTAGAGACTAACACATTTATTTATTGATTACTTTGGGCATAAATGTGGTAGTCTCTAAGGTGCCACAAGGACTCCACATTCTTTTTGCGGATGCAGACTTACACGGCCGCCACTCGGAAACCAGTCTCTCCTAGGTCACACTAGGTCAGTGATTCTTAACCTTTACGGCAGCCTGCCCCCCTTTGGTTCTCGCACCCCGTATCAAAAGTCGTTGAAGTAGGTCAGTTCTTTAAACCTAGCTATATTTTTTGTTTGTATATTACAGTAATCATTAGAAAATGTATAATGTTAATAAATACATAGGTTTGATGAAACAAAGTAGTTGTACTTGTGTGCCTGTGCTTAATTTGTGTTTTCGATGATTTACCTTCTAAAAAATCTGGCATGTCTCGCCCCCCCCCAGAGAGGGCATCTCACACCCCCAGGGGGTGCGTGCACCCCAGGTTAAGAACCACTGACCTAGATGATCTAATAATCCTCCTGGGCTTACAGTCCATGACTCTTACGTTTCATTGAAAACAAGGTTTTTTTATATCAACCAATCCCTGAAGTTCTAGCAGCCCAAACACAACAGCGGGAGCTAATGCAGGACCACTGAGGAAATGTAACTGACTATGAGCAAAAAGCAAAAACCGGCTAGTCTAGCTCCACTTCCCAAGCTGAGCAAAGAACAAGAAGTAAATGGCAGAAAGGTCAGTAAGACAGACGCTTCCGTTATTTCAGTTCTCCTGCCACTGACCCTGTAATAAGAAAAGAGCTTTTTCTCTCACCCGCTGATGGGGTCTGTGAAGCCCTCACATGGCGTTAATGGCGAGGGTTGTTTAAGCGTGGCCGTAAACCAGACTCCTAGCTCTGCACTGATCTGCTCCCCGTGCCTCTTTCAAGAGACATCAGCTTAGTTTGACAAAGATCTTGCTGTCAGCCCTGTGACGCTGCAGGGGAAAAAGGAGACGGATTCTGCCCGGCTTCCAGCATCACCACTGGAATGGGAAGGTCATTACCGTTAACGATGGCTGCTCGTGAGTTATGGAAGTTCACAGCTTGGTGATCAGACCCCCGGCTCAGCGGCAGTCAATAATAATAATGATAACGCTGATCGTTTAAAAAAAACAACTTGTTTTGAGTAGGACACTGAGCAGATTGGAGAATAAATGTGATGCTCCCACGATCCTCTGCTGCTTTGTTTTGTTTTAATGGAGATATTTTTCTTGCTGCCTGAAGACTGGCTCTGTTGCTAAGACCCTGGGCTGGGAGTTGGGCGACCCAGGTTTTGTTGCACGCAGACTTGCCGTCCCTGCTCCGTGCCTCAGTTTCCCCAGCTGCAAAATGGGGTGGGATAACGAGACCGCCCACCCAGAGATGTTGTGAGGCTTAGCTAATACGTGAAAGATCTTTCGACATCCCTACCTAGAAGGTGCCGGAGAAATGGAAAGTACAGGCTGAAAGCCTGAGTCCTTACTCACCACGACTTCAGGGTGAACGTTGTCGGAGCAAGGGCTGTTTATTTGTCCTGTCAATAATCGGGCCAACAAATCTTGCATGTGCCCGCGCTGCTTTGACGTGCCCAGGGAGCTATTTTCACCTGCACAGACAGGCATTCATGCTCCCGGTCTCCTTTTCATTTGCAGGGCTGTTTGGGGTGGGGACCATTGTTTTCTTCCGCTATACATGCAATCAACCTTACTAATCCATCAGGCAGATGTGCATTGCTTTGGGTGGGCATGGGCTAGGCGCTTGTGTTTGAAAGACACCACCCAGTCTAGCTTCTGAGTGGAAAGTAGAGAAATGCCTCCAGGAGGACAGGAGGCAGGAGGCAGAGAAGGGAAGGGGAAGGCCTGTTGCATGAGCCACCATGTCCCAGCTCCTCGGTTGTCAGCCCTTCCTCTCCACTGTCTGCTAGTGATGCCTTCTGTTCATCTCTTTTCTCCCCCACTCTCTAGAAAGACCTGACAAGGAGGATGCCATGACGGCTGGCAGCGCCGAAGCCAGCAGAGCCATGAGAAATCAGGAGCCTCTGGAGAAGAAGCCCCTGGGACCCGCCCCTCCTCCACAGAGGCACAGACGCAAGTTGAGGCGCAAGCCGCCGACCGAGGGGGCCGTGAAGGGACAGCTCCGGATGCGCTCGCCTTCAGGGGCCTTCGTGATGGTGGGCATCTCCGTCGTCTTGGTCGGCATGACGATTGCCGTTGTGGGCTACTGGCCTCACCGGGGCCCACACGCAGCCGGGCCCGGGGCCAGGCCGGGTAACTCCAGCGGCATGGGGGACATGAAGAAGGAAGTGAAGGTCTCTGCTCAGGCCCGCTACTTCCCTCACAGTGAGAAGCTGAAGCTGATTGGCCCCGTCATCATGGGCGTTGGCCTCTTCATTGTCATCTGCGCCAACACCATGCTGTACGAGAACAGGGACATGGAGACCCGCCTGTTGATGCAGAAAGGCCTCTACTCCATGACCCCGGGCCTCCTCCAGGACTTCAGCCAGGAGGACAAGTACTGCCAGAGGAGGACTAGCTTGCCCCTCCTCAAGGCCAATGCCGAGTGTGTCGAGGGCTGTTACGAGGTGGATCTCTCCTCCAGCGGCTTCCAATCCTGTTCCAGTCCCAGGAACAAATGGGCCGACTGCTACGGGCACAACAGGCTCCAGACAACAGCCCAACTGCTCCATCACAAGGGGGTTTCCCCCTCCATGTCCCTCCTCAGCATCCGCTCAGACTCTGGCAACTCCATGGAGGGGAACCTCAATCTGTCCTTCACCCGCGGGGCCGAGTCCGTAATTTCCTTGGCTGCCACCGCCCGGTCACTTCCCATCATCAAGGTGAACAACTGCCTCATTGAGAAGCCATCTGCATCCCCAGGGGCGGGCGATGAGGGGGGGGTCAGCCTGGCAGGGGCGCCGGATGAGGCACCACGGCTCTCCTGGACTCTCCCACCCAGGGTCGGCAGCGTCTCCCCCAGAGGAGATGACCTCCAGGGTGGCCATGTCATTATTAACATAGACAGCAGGCCTCCGTCCGTCGCCGCTGGCGAGACGTACCTGGACCCAGAAGGCACCGAGAACGACTTCAACTCAGACGTTCAGCTCCACAATCCGGGTCACTCCAAGTCGCTGGACCTTGGCAGTCCGGGCGTGCTGCTGGTGGCGCCCATCAAAGACCGGAAGAACAGGAGCTGGCCTAGACTTGACCACATCAGCCTGGTAGGCTACGCCAAACTGGAAAGCACGGGCGAGTCCTCCGACAGGCTATTGGAGCAGACAGATCAGCAGGGCAGGGACGAGCCCAACACCAGCACCCAGGAGGTGGGAACAGAGATGGGTTCATGGGTCTGACTTGGCAGGGGATGGGTGACAAGGCCAGGACGCCCTCCCGTCTTTTCATTGCCTCGCCTGGGGGACTGCTGAGTGTGTTCTTCTTTGAAGCAGATGCCCCAATGATGGGGGGAGGTCAGGGCTGCTGACTGAGCCCAGGACAGGCCTGCTGCTCCTTAGGGGAGACTCTTCAAGGCATAGTCGTCTTCTCCCCAGAGGCACCTGGTGCTGAGGTGTCGCTCGATTTCTCAGTGGGCGGTTCGGCCTTGCCTTACGACCCCCTCTCCCCGAGCCACGTGGGGAATCTGGGCTTAGACAAGCACCCCCGAAAGGGGAGGCGGGGTGGGGATCCCTGCTACTAAGCCACATGGGCCCCTTTCCTCATCGTTAGCCGGAAGAGCTGCGGCAGCGGGTGGGTGAGGGGGCCCCCCACCGCCCCACTCCGCTAAGCAATTCACTGGCCAATGGCACGTTAAGGCTACCAGGGTTATTAAATGTTCTCTCGCCACCACCAAGGTGCTGAGTCAGTCATTTTGCCTGCATGATGTTTCGGCGTCTGTCTTTGCAAAGCTCACTGTCACGGATTGCCCCCCTTCAGGATACCACTTGATGGGCTGAGATACCACTGAGCCCACCTGTTCTGCCAGCCTGGGCCCCCTTTAACCTGTCTTGCTGAGCCAGGCTCTTAAGCCTCCTCCAACACAGACACAGGCGGGGCCACACCCCGCTGCAGAACGACACAGACACAGAGATCAGCTCTGGGAAGACTCAGCTAAAGGGACTTGCCCCAGCACTCAGGTGCCCACCTCCCCTGGAGTGCAGACCCAAAGGGATATTGTCTTGCGCTGTTCAGAAGAATCTGCACAGCGCAAGCTCATAAAAATTCACCCTCTTCCTCAATGTGAAAAGAAATATGCACCCCTTTGTGCCCTCCCAGTTAGAAATCGCACAAACTGGGTTTAATAATAAACAAAATATATTTATTAACTATAAAAGGTAGATTTTAAGTGCTTATAAGGGTTAGCAAACAGAACAAAGCAGATTACTAAGCAAATAAAACCAAACACGCAAACTAAGCTTGTTTCACTAAAGAAATTGGTTACAAATAGTCATTTCTCTCCCTAAATCTTGATTTTAGGCGGGATGCAGAGTTTCTGTAGCTCCGAGTTCCAGTTATTTCTTCTAACAGACTGGACCCCTTTCTCAGTCTGGACTCACCCCTGCCTTTCCCTTCAGGTTAGTTCCTTTGTCCCTTCAGGTACTTTCAGCAGTCCCTCTTCTTTCCTCTCCATTTGCCTTCCTCCCCACCCTTATTTAAGTTTTACAGAGGGTGGGAATCTTTTGTTTCCCAAACTTGACTCCCCCCCCCCTTTTAGTGGAAAGTTACAAGAAGTCCCAGATAATGTTCAGTATCAAGTGACAAGACCACCTGACCTAGTAGTTTCACAGCTATGGCCTCCCAGGAGGGAGAGAGATTAGTATCTTCACAGTCTTGTTGTTCCTCCTAATGGCCCATCAAATCTGATGGCCTGTCGTTTGGTGGGTGTCTTCCCAACACACACCCAGTTGTAATTGTTACATAGGCCATATTCCTAACTTTAGATACAGAAATGATACATGCATACAAATTGGATAATCACATTCAGGAAATCAGAACCTTTCCAATGGTACCTTACATGAGCCATCTTACATAAACCATATCTCACTTATGTCATATCCATATTATAAGGATATTTTCATAAAGAATCTGGAGTGTAATGTCACACTCGCCAGCGGCCTTCAGCTCCCGTCTCCTCCAGGAAGTCCCTCCTGCCACTGTCAGAGCGACAGGAACCGTCAGCGGACGGGGCCTGGGCAGGATCTCTGGTGTGTCTGGTTTCATTGAGGAGGGCACCTGGCTGAACATGAAGAAGCAATAGGAGCATTTCCGCGGTGTGTAGATGGGACTCCGTTGGGTGAGGGCAGGTCCACACTGCAATCGGGGGCGTGATTGCAGCTCAGAGGGGCACACCCCCTGCCTGCTTTAATCTATCTAGGCTAGCTTGCTAAACATAGCAGTGAAAATGCAGCCGCACAGACCTCACCCTGGGCTAGGAACATAAGTCGTACCCAGGGGTCTGGGCGGGTTTTATGCAGCCCTCCCTGCTGTGTCTTCACTGCTATTTTTAGCCGCACTAGCTTGATTAAAGCTCGTGTGTGTATGCGTTTCCCAGCTCCACTGAAGCTATATCTCTGCTCTGCAATCAGACCTCTGATTGCCGTGTAGCTAGAACTTTAAAGGAGTGGCAATCACTTACACCAGCTCTGAATTTGGCCCTAGAGCTGCGTGACACAGCAGGGGGAGGGGAGGAAGTGGACTTTTCCCTGGGAAATGTTCGCCATTTAAGTTTGATCAGTTCTCATCCCCTTCCCGGAAAGGTCAACTTTTGCCTCAAACGTTGGTACAAGCATGTCTCTTCACCTGGGTCCTCCGCAAAGCTGCTCTCGTGGGGGCAGGGTCACACTGTTGGTGCATTGTCACAAAAACACAACACATTTTTGCATTTGGATCATGTGCTCATGGGACTTTTGCACAGCCCTGGCACATGCCAGGAAAGAGACGGCTGGGGACGAGGAGGGTAACTTTGACCAGGATGTGCAGCGTGTTTTAAAAGTGTGATGATGTAAGCAGGGATGTGACAGCCGGTACCCCCGCAGGCACCAGGTTAGCCATGCATAGGTGACAGCTTAGTCATCTGCAGCTATGAGACCCTGTGCATCAGGTTGATTTGTAACTACAGATAAAAGGGAACCTGGGTCTGATCCCTAGTTTGGTTGGTCGGTTTGTGCAAAATCGAGACTGAAGTTTTGCAAACTCCAAACCCGGCTTCCTCTGCCCCTGGCAGTCAGCGCACCGGAGGAGCCTTCTCCAGCCCTGTGGAACAGTAGGTATGGGCTGTCTAGGCCCACATCTAATCCTGCATTCGTGCTGCTGTCTGACTAGGTAGAAGGTAAAGGCTCAAGGCTTGTTTCTCTTGTAGCCACGCACAGCCAGCCATGCAGCCCTTGCAAATATGCTAGCACTACTGACTTCTATGGGAGCTTGGGTAGATGATATCGACCTGTGTTAGGATTATGTGCGGCCGCCCATCACTAGAGGTAGTTGATAGCGCTTAAATCGATAGCAATAGCAAAGTCCCTAGGGAACTTTCTGGAGTTTCTGGCTGTTTGGGGGGCGGGGGAGGGTTGTTTGTGTTACATTGTTTCAGGCAGGTAGGGATTGATGGGGTGGAGTGTTTGAGTACATGTGGAGGATGGGAGGGACATCAGGGCTGGGATTCTTATAGTGGAAAGTCGTTTTCAGAAAGGAAGGTTTTGGACAGGGCCGGCTCTGGCTTTTTTGCTGCCCTAGGGCGGCGAGCCCGCCGCGGCTCCACTCTCCCCGGCGGCCAGAGCACCGGGAGCAGGGCGGAGAGCCCGGCCGGGGCCCCACTCTCCCCGACCGGCCGGAGCGCCGCGGGGAGGGTGGCGAGCCCAGTTGCGGCCCCGCTTTCGGACCGGAGTGCCCCGCCGCACCGCCCCCCTCCAAGCTCCGCCCCAAGCACATGCTTGGTGGGCTGGTGCCTGGAGCCAGCCCTGGTTTTGGACAGACTCTGGATTTGCCTGATCTCCTCTGGACATTCGCTCCGTAGCTGGACTCTCTCGGCCAAGGCCCTGGCACGGTGGAATCGGAGCAGAAGGCCATGCTTTCAAAGGGCTGCCTCCCGTGTGCGAGACACAACTCCTCTGTACAAAATGCCATGCCGGGGTGCACACCTGTGCCCAGCTGCACGCTTCTCCCACAGACGCCTGCGCACACACGGGCTGGCACAAGAAAAAAGCACTCGTGAACTTTGGCCAAGTAAAAAAACCTCCCCCTCAACCTCCTTTTCCATCTGGGTGAGTTCAGGGCTGATGGAAACAAACATCATCCTCGTTTCACTGGACCTGGGTGAGTCATGAGGGCAGATGACCTGATTACTGAATAAGCTCTTCATCGCAGAACCAGGTAACTTACTAGCCCAGGTATCAATGGTACATCCAAGCTGCTCTGCTCGCAGGGTCTCTCCCATCCTTGCTCTACAGCTCAACACCACCTTGTTCCCTAGGAAAATGAGAGCTGGAGTGAGAAAAGTTCCTGGACCAAAGGTTTCCATCACCCTAACGACTGGGAGAGTTCAGCTCCAGGGGTCTGATTTGCAAAGAAAGGGGCCACCTGCCGAATTTGGATCTGGGTTTGGGTTTCTAACGCCTGTGAAGCTGGGAGGGCGGCGTTTGGATCTGGGTTTTGTTAGCGCTAAAAGAAACCAAGACCAAAGGAGCTGTTCCATACTGCCCAGTAACTCAGTAGGGGTCACACATTGTATGGTGAGTCTGACTTGCCCCACGCTTACACCCGTTTAAACTCTGCTGCAGTCAGGGGAGAAAGGATGATCCAGAGGTTTGGGAAACCTGTATTCAATTCCCTGGTCTACCACTGATTCCCTTCATGATCTGAGCTAAGTTCCTTAGACCCAGTGCTTCGAAGCTATTTAGATGCCTAACTCCCATTGGCTTTATTCTTTGTACCTCTGTTCCTCATCTAAAAACAGGCCAATAGCATTTCTGGTGCTGGAAGCGTAAATGCATTAAAGACTGTAAGGTTCTCAGATCTGATAGTCGTGGGGGCTGTAGAGAGATTTACAGCCGTGAGAGGAGAATCAGGCCCCTCCAGTTCTGAAATCGGGACTTTGGCAAAATTCCCACTGAGACCTCACTCCCCCCTCACCTCGCTAAGCCCAGCCTGTCGGGGTGTTGCAGGCCCGTCTGTGTCGAAGGATCTTTTGTAGCCAATAGCAGGGAAAATCGCAGCTCGGCATTAACCTGCCGAGGAAGGAAAACATCTGCTGTCCATTTCCTTGTGTGTGAGGAATTTCCTAGAAATGTTTCTAATTCTACTCCCAATGTCCTGTTCCAAATTCTTCACTGTGGCCTTAATTACCCTCTGGAAGGTGGGGTGAGAAGCAAACAGTGCTGGCTTGGGAGTTGTTAAAGGGGCCGCGGCAATATACCACTCGTCTAGCTATGTCTTTTAGCTCCGTCCTGACTCGTATTTAATAACATTTAATAATGCCTCGAGACTGGGCCGGCTCATGGTGTTTAATTTTTCCCTATGTGTTGCTTGTTCGATGCTTTGCTCCGCGGGAGCAGTGAGACCTCTCACGGCCGGGTTCTCAGGCACTAGCCCTGTGCTGTGATGCGCCCAGCATTGCAGGGACACAGTGTAGTCTAGCAGGATTTATTATAGCCAGTGAGGAAGGCACTAGACACAGTCAGTTTAGCTAAATCTAATCCCCGATTTCCCTGTGTCTCGGTGGCCTCAAGTCACATAAACATACCGTGCCTCAGTTTCCCCATCTGCATAATGAGACTCCGCCTCCTTTGTCGCGCACTTACAGATCCTTGGATAAAATCTGCGCTGTAAATATTATCAGTGGATTGATCACATGAGTCGTCAGTTCTGCCGCCAGCTCGGTCTGTGGCCACAACACTTAACCTGGCCCTGCCTCAGTTTCCACATCTGTTTTAAAACAAAAAAGGGAAAATCATCGGTAGAACCAGGGGGTCATGAAGATCAACTAGTTAACATGGCTGAAGTGCTTTAACAATGGAACGTGCTAAATATTATATGGCAGAGGGAAGTTTTAAAATCTTTTAAAAGCAAGAACCCACTGTTTTTCTCCTGGGCCCTACTCGCCTGTCCTCACTCGGGTTTTACTCCCATTAAAACCAGTGGGAATTTTGCCTGAGTAACAGCTGCAGGATGTGCCCATTTGGTTTCCTGAAACTCGTCCCTTCTTAAAAACAAATCTGACCTGAGCATCACCCCAAGCCACGCAGCCTCTCAGCAGGTGAGGGTGGAGGAAGGAGCGTCTTCCAGAGGGAGCAGCTCGTCCCCATTCTGTTCGCTGCCAGGGAGGTGGTTGGTAACGGACCAGATGGGCGCCTCCATACAGCCTTGAAAAGCGGCGGTAGTGGGATCTCATGGATTTTGCCAAGGAGGCTCTGTGCTGCAGTGTAGCACCTGAGCTGGGCGGGGTGGGAAGTGACCGACTTGGGCTAAAGGCCAGACAGGAGCCATAGTGACCATCTGCTCTGAGCCCCTGGGTAGCACGGGCCAGAGCTCCTCACCCAGGGCGTCACTTGTGGTTGAGCTGGAATTCACATCTTCTTAGACATCCAGGCCCGAGGGGAAGGTTCCCGAGCGATAGAGAATCCACCACATCCCTTGGGAAAATGTTCCAATGGCCAACGAGGTTGTTGCTAGGCTCTGGCTCTGCAGTTGGGAGCTGGGCCTGGGACTTCCCCCTTAACATGCTGGGGACAAATATCCAGCGTCTCCCATTCAGGGAGGGCCTGGGCTG
Source organism: Trachemys scripta elegans (assembly GCF_013100865.1). Taxonomy (NCBI): domain Eukaryota; kingdom Metazoa; phylum Chordata; order Testudines; family Emydidae; genus Trachemys; species Trachemys scripta. The sequence continues at coordinate 12,609,143 of NC_048317.1, read as the reverse complement.
GCTTTCATCTAGCCGGCTCTGACAGTAGAACGGTGCTGCCGTGGCAAGGTGAGCGTCAGTGCTGGCTGTGCAAACCCGCCTGGAACACCGGGTACATTCCTTGCAGGGCTGCTGCGGCTTCTGGCAGCCGAGCTAGCTAGATTAAAGCCGGCTCAGGCGCGTCAGCTCAAGCAGCAATCACACCCCGCGACCGCAGTGGAGACGGCCCCAAAGCCCCAGGTCTGCTCTTGGCTACGTTCACCATCAGCATTTTGCTGAGTGCCCTTTTGCGTCCCGAGCTCCCCGGCCATTTCTCCGGAAAAGGAGACAAATGAATTCAAATAAAAAAAAAAAGCGGTTTGCGTTGCGTGACCTTTCACTCCCCTCAGCTCAGGGCACGGATTGCTGGCTTTGTGAGGGCCATGCTGGCAGCTTGCCAGCTGCCCACGGGCTGCACCGAACGCAGCATAAACCTCCAATTCCAAAATAACCCTGCCCGGTCGTAGTGTGTGAGCTCTGACTTGCCCTTTGTTAGATGACGAGAAACCTGCCCTGGAGCCTTGTTAGCCTCACTCGGCAGCAATAAGGAGAAGCCCGGTGACTCCACGGGCTGCGCTTGGTCTGGCTTAACGTGGGCTAGGCACTCGCACCTCTTTTCGGAGCCCCCCCGGGCCGTGCTCTGCCACCACTGGGCCCCCATGAAACTGAGACCCTGAGCTCAGCCCGGCCTGGGTCACATTTCCAGAAAGCGGGAAATTTGTCAGTGCAGCTTCCAGTTTTTATTTGTGCTGATGACGTTCCGGTCAGGAACCCATTGTGCTAGGGGCTGTACATTCACGTAATGTATTGGCGGTCCCTGCCCCCCAAGAGCTTACACTTGAAGTATCCTGGGAGAGACAGCGTTAGGTGGGGCATGGGTATGTAGCCATGATAACCTCCGTCAACTGCCTCCCCGTAGACCAGCACCACATCCCAACTGGTCGCATGCTGCACTCAGACCCAGCACCAACCCCGGCCCACCCCAAGGAGGGCGTGTCCAGGGGAAGTGACTTATTTCAAAGGGGACAAATGGAGGGAGACGTAAGAACAAAAATCAGCCAAACACAATCTGTGATAGGGCCACAGCCGAGCCCTAAATGCCCACTCTGGAGGAGGTGGAAAGGTTCAAGGGAATCCTCCGGGCTTACAGAAATTGGGCTCCCAGCTCCTCTGCCTTCCTCTGGAGGATTTGAAGAATAGGGGGAACTATCCAAATATCCTGGGAGGAAGAAACACGCACTCTCTGCAGTCAAATGGCGCCAAGTATGGTACTGAGAGCTGTCTGTCACTGACGGAGCTAGACACTTACTCGGCTCCGAGAGGCCTCGGCTCTGACGTGCCGTTTTCTGTGGAAGTCGGCTGCTGCTGTCAGGATCGCGGAGGGGGCGTTTTAATAGCAGCCCTTCAGCTGCCTGGTAAAATCAGGCTCCAACGCAAAGCAGAAAGGTTAAAATAGCAGCGTCGGCAGCCCAAACATTGCAGGGATCGGAGCTGTTCGCTTGGCGTGGATCCGGGGCTTGGCGCGGCTGTGGATTTTGCATGGGGCTGCTTTAATTTCGGGGTTTGCTCACGGCAATATTAGGGTTTATCATTTGTTACAGTAACACTGAGAGGCCCCAAATGAGGTCAGGGCCCCACGGTGCTAGCAAGAGCCAGCCCCTGGCCTAAAGAGCGTCCCATCAAATTAGACAAGGCAGAGAACAAACGGCTTTTATCCCCATTTCACACATGGGAAATGGCCTCACAGAAAGAGATCTAGTCACCGGCCCAAGGTCCCACAGGCAGTCTGGGAAGGGACTGGGATTCGGAGCCACTGGACCAGCCCTCCTCTCTGGTGGGACCCGTGTACTCTGGGGACGGTGGTTCTTTGTAAAGCCCCCTGACCTCCACCCAGGACACGTGCTCGGGTTATTGTTCCCCAGGGATGTGGAGGCAGGATGGGTCTCATGTGACACTTTCTCCGAGCACCCAGGACTGTGGGTTACCTTGTTACCCCCCCCGCCTCAGCGGGAGAGAGATTTGTTGGTGCTAAACAGGGTGATCATGGGGTGGGGGGGGTTGGCCTGTCTCTGGGGCCAAAACAATGAGTTTGGGGGAAATATAAGGTGAAGTAAAATAACATTTTATTATCCACCCCTGAGGGAACAAACAGGAAGGGCTTTTATTATTTATTAATATTTTTTATTATATTATTTTATATATTTTATTCGCTTTTGTTTCCAGGACCCAACTTTGACCTTCGTCTCCCATGGCTACATATCCCCCAGCCCCTCCTCAAACTGTTTTCCTGGTGACTTAATAGGCAAATGGGGCTTCCTTTGGATTGGTGCCACAATGCTTAATTGACATTAGACTCAGCAGTGTGTTGGGTGCAGTGAGTTTGTCAGGCCTGATGGGCTTTGCTGATGCAGAGCAGGGAACCACTGAGGGGTTCCTGTGTTCCTCAGTTGTGAGTGCTGCGAACGGTGGCTTCACAGGGTGTCCCAGCCCAGTCCTCCTGAACTAGAAAGCAGATAGCTACAATGCTTTGAGGGAGGGGGAATGAGCCCTCCACATATTCTCCCACACACTGGGTTCTCCAAGGGCTGGAGTTGCTTTATTTATGTAAGGTGGGACTTTCCAAAGCGCCTCGGAGAGTTAGGAGCACAAGCTTCACCCTTAGTCACTTAAATGTAACAATGCAGTTCTGTGCACCCTAATGCAACTCCCAGGACCAATGCTAGCCACCCTGGGCATTAAATACTCAGATACACTCCGCTCCTGCCAGCCCCGCACTTGAGAGAGGGCAGAGCTGGACCCAGGTTTCCTTTCACTTCCCTCTGAGGTTTACCCTCAGGCTGGTTCCAGCTAATAAGTTGCACAGGTGGAGCTAAATCATTAGTTCATGCATTTCACCTGCAGCAGCAGCTACCCCCCCCCCCCTCCTCCAGCCGTGAGGTGACCTGCAGGGTGATTGGTGCTCTTCCCCCGAGCTGCGTGTTGGAAGTGGTTTGAGGAGCTCTGCTTTCTGTGGATAGGTAAGTGAAAGTCTTGCTAGCTTAGTCTTCAAGCCTATGCCAAGCCTAGGGCTGTATTAACAATCGTGCACTTGTAACAGCCAGGGAATTCCTATGTTGGTGGGGGATTTAAATGGCATGTTCTCTGACATAAGTGTTAGGGTTTTGTATGTTACTGGCCTAGAGGACAGCGGGGGAGCTGTAAATGGGATACATTGAGATTTTTGTAAGTCTTTTGATGCAGTCCCACAAGCCATTCTCCTAAGCAAACTAGGGAACTGTGGTTGAGATGGAAATATTATAAGGTGGTTTCAAAACTGGTTGAAAGAGCCTGCTCAAAGAGTAGCTATCAATGGTTTGCTAACAGACTGTGGGACGGACCTACTGGAGTCCTGCAGCGGTCTGTCCTGGGCCTGGCACCAGTCAATATTTTCATGGCCGACTTAGATGATGAAGGTGGGAGGGGTCACAAGCACTTGGGAGGACGGGATTGGAATTCAAAATGACCTTGACAAATTGGAGCGTGGGTCTGAAATCAGCAAGCTGAAATTCAAGAAAGACAAGTGCAAAGCCAAAGGGGGGGAAAAAGTCAAATGCACAACTATCAAAGGGGGCTAACGGGCGAGGTGAAGTGCAGTGAAAAGGATCTGGGGGTTCTAGTGGGTCACAAATTGAATATGAGTCAACAATGTGATGCAGTGCAAAAAAAAAAAAGCGAATGTCATTCTGGAGAGTATTAACAGGAGTGTCGTATGTGAGACCCAGGAAGTCATTGAGCCAGGGAGATTCTGGAGCAGTGGCCCTCACGGGCATGCTGGCAGGGGCCTGAGTGGGTGGGGGGGGGGGAACTCACACGAGCGCCTGTCCTGCTAACTACCTGGGGGCTCTCCCCTGACAGCCGCTCTGTGGGAACGATCCCTATGGCAGGGCTCGGGTCCCAAGGGGGCAGTTCCTTGGCAGCCATGACTCCTGCTCCGCCCATCAGCAGGAACGAATCGCCATTCCCAATGAATGAGGCAGGCAAACTGAGATGGGTGACTTAGCTATGGGGGAAACCCGGGGGGAGGTGGGGCTGATGGAGAATTTTCACCCCTACGTTGCTGGAAAGTCTCGCTCAAAGATCTGGAGAGAGACACGTGTGCCATTGCACTGAATACAAGTGTTTCCTGGCTGTATTTGGCATGTCCAGCATGGAAGAGGTTAATGCAGCCTTCCTTTCACTCCCTCGCGTGCCAGTTTGGTTCAGGGGCCAGATCAGCGGCTTGAGCACTAGGACCCTGGGTTCTAGTCCCACCTCTGCTGCCGCCTGGTTGCCTGGCCTTGAAAAGTCATCTTCTCTGCCGGTAAAATGGGGGTGATGATGATGATCCTTGTGTCAGAGGCAGCGGAGGTTTAATTCCTGCCAGGGGAGCGGGGCTGCTTGTCTAGTACTGGGAACGGGCTCGACGGCTGTTTGGAGCAGAACTTGGCAGCTCAGTGCAGAGGGGAGGGCTCCCGTCCAAGTGCAGCTGCCTGGCAGGCCCGGGGCAGAGCCGCTGGGAATGTTGTGGACCCAGCAGGCTCACGAGGGGAGGCTGAGGTGCCTGAGCGAAGGCTGTAGGCTTGGGCTCTGTAGCAAAGCCATAATCCATTCATAACCTCCCGGTCCACCCGCCCAGCACTGCAGAGAGTACCCCGAACCATCACAGCTAGAGCTCATTGGTCGGAGACCTCTCTCCCGCCCCGCACACGCTCCCTCCCTCCGAGTCTTGCTGCGCGTGGTCTGGTGCGAACCAACTTGGGGACGCCGGCTGCTCTCCATCCATGATTTGGGTCGCTCGGAAGCTTGCACTGGGTTGCTGTGCGTGTGGTTTCGGGGCTCCTCGGAAGTACCCCTCTGGGCTCTGCCAGGCTCTTCGTAGCCCCGCTGCTTTGAACCCTGTTTCTGGAACAGATGCTGTGGTTTGGAACAGCAGCATGCGCTGGGCTCTCTCATCAATAGCGGCTGTGCTGAGAATTGGGATGAAGGCAGTTGGCTGATTCCTTGTCCCACTACACGGAGAGCTTTCCTTGTTGAGATCCCTGTCAGAGGCCGAGTTTCCAGTGCAGCATTACAGGAAAGCATTTCTCTCACTGAGATTGCTCCTGCTTGTGTAGCCGGCTGCAGCAAGGCCATGCTGGTTACATCCCACAGCAGGAAGAGCTCCGGATACCCGGGCCTCTCACAGTAAATCTCCTCTCTGTGACCGTATCTACAGGGATGGGGAAAGTCGGTGGCAGTTCTTCGGCCTGTCCAGGTGCCTCTTCGGCCGGCAAAGATGGTCAGGGCCCCGGTGCAAAGAGTTTGCCCGGAGAGAAGTGCGTTCCCAGTCTACACAGCGTGGGCTTGGGGTTGCCCATCACGCTGCTGCATGCAGGGGATGATGTGTCACGTGTGATGTTTCTGGGTTGATCAGCTGTGCATCATTGGATGCAGGATGACTAGTGAGGAAAGGGGTACATGTGTAGCACTGAAGGATCCAGTATGAAGCTGTAGATTTTTGCCTGCGGTTGGTTAGTTTCCAAGACTTTCCTCTCTTAAAAACTAATTTACTCTCCCTGCCTAGCGAACGCTTATCCTCTCTCCAGACGTACCTGCAGACGCATGCCTGGGATGGGCAGGCTAGGAGGAAGGTCTGTCAGCAGAGCTGCATAGGGGAGTCCAGGGTGGGTATAGCAGGGGGTATTTGCATGGGGCTGGTGGTAGATGATGGCTGTGTGCATGGGGGGCTTCTCCGTGTGCATAGGGGATGAGGGGAGGGGCTGCTCTTGTAGGGAGAGTACTGGAGACTTGCTGTGGGTGCTCAGGTGGGAGAGTCCAGGGTTGGAGCCACACAGGAAGTGCTGGAGGTTCACCTGTGTTTGGTGCAGGAGTCATTGCAAAGAGGCAGCACGACCAACCCTGGGCACTCACCAGACAGCCCCCAAGAGACCATGAAATTGGCATAAGAGTCCATGTGGTTTTAAATAATAATCAACGCTAAGCTTGTTTTCTTTGCCCCCTTGTCTCTGACCTTTTAGGGGTCATGGTTTTCCAGCTGTTCATGGCTGCAAGGGCTGGAGACTTTCATTTAAAACTGATGTCATCACCTGCCTCCAGGAACTGGGGCTTTGTGCACAACACCAACTGGTGGGAGACCTGGGATAAAGTCATGAGCATTGGCAGCACTGCAGAGGGTGGGGACTGTGGAGTGTCTGAGGTTAGCGGAGTGGAGTTTGTGTCGCTTATGGGGCAGCTATGTGTTAAGAACCAGAACCTGTCAGCCTAAACTCCATCCCCTTTCTCCGCCCCCTGGCTGGTTCAGGATTTGGGGATGGGAAGAATCCTCCTTGAGTCTCTTGCTGGTGTGGGGGGAACAACGGCTCTTCTCGTGTCCAGGAGCTTCTGCGCCTGATTTCATCTAATCGCCAGCCTCTGCTGAGTGCACACGTTCCGTGCCGTCCTCCCCGGCTCCTCCTGGCCCCTTGCTCTCGCGTCAAGCAAAGCATCCTGCTCGTCCCGGACTCTGTGGTGAAAATGCTGAGGGCATTCAGGCTACCTTGGAAGGGGAGGGATAGCTCAGTGGTTTGAGCATTGGCCTGCTGAACCCAGGGCTGTGAGTTCAATCCTTGAGGGGACTATTTAGGGAACTGGGGTAAAAATCTGTCTGGGGATTGGTCCTGCTTTGAGCAGGGGGTTGGACTAGATGACCTCCTGAGGTCCCTCCAACCCTGAGATTCTATGAATTCCCCAGCAGCCGAGCACAGCTCGGGGCCCTTCCTCAGAGCCTCACCGTGGGCTGGAAACTGGGCTTCCTTGCACTCTGCCATGGTGCCACCTCCTTTCTCAATAGGCAGGAGCATAACCATAGCATCACAGCTGGGGCAGGGGTGTGGGGGGAGGGATCCTTGTTCATGTGGCCTACACTGAAAGATACTTCTGGTCAGTGCTGCAGCCAGGGTCTGTGGGGTCTGGTAGAAGCTATAGGAGCAGGACACTGCCGATGGGGCAGAAAGGGGATGCAGGGAGGCTGGAGATGTCCGAGTCTCTGGGCCAGTGCTGGTGTATTCATAACCATTCTAAACGAGCAGGCTAGTGCAACATAATGTGTGTGACCCTGTCTCCCTCTAGTGGCTGATTGAAGTGACTACAATAGCCTGCCACTTAAAACCAGGCGTGGCACAATTCCATATAATTTTGACAGATAATATCAATGTTTGTTTTTAAGCCTTTTTCTAGATGTATATATTTTTTTTACAAATTTTCACAGTTGTCGGAAATGACATGGGTGGGGTCAGAGAGTTATTTAATGACGAGACACCGTGGTTCAAAAAGGTCAACCTTGGCAACCGTTGGCACAAGCTGTCAACTTCACATATCAACATTTTAGCCTCCAGTCAACTCTAGTTAGTTCTCAAACAGCATTTGTGTTACTCTGCCGAGCTGGAAATTTTGATTATCAATGGGGGGGGGGGGGGGGAGAGTGTGTGTGTGTGTGTTTGTGTGTGTGTGTGTGTGTGTTGAAATTGAAGTTTACCAGTAAAAATCGAATCCCTCCAAGCCTCCTCAAAACAAAGCGTTCTCCCTTATCTCAGTGGCTAGGGTCCTGTATGTCTTTGGGAGTAGAGGTTATAGGTTTGAACCCTGCTAATCTGGCATCTGCCACTTACCGTATGATCCGTACATAACTTAGTCTAGCTGCATATATACAGAAGCCACCAGAGCTTTTGATTCTGGATGGAAATCTCATGGAGAAGAATCTTAAGACTTCAACGCTTTCAAAAGTGACCAGAGATTTTTGGTACCCAACTTGCGAACCGGCTTCTCAGAGGGTGGATTCTCAGCCCTGTCTCAAAATCCGTCCCTTCTCAGGAGTCTGAAGTTGGCCCACCCAAGTCACTGGTCACTTTCTTTTGAAGAATTTAGCCTTTATTTTAGTGTCTAATGTGCATACGCTCTTCAGCGGATCAAATTCTTATCGCACTAGCACAAATTTCCCCATGGGCCAGATACAATAGGTCAAGTCTGCCATTTAGTATTATTAAATGTCGATAGCTCGGTACATTAACCTGGCATTCTTACAATTGAGAGGAAGAGGCTCCCAGCACCTGAGGAGCTGACACTTCTGGCTCCAGGGGGAGAAGTTCTACAACAGTATTGACAAGGGAGCTGGGCAAGGTCTATCCATCTGCATTTTTTTTTTCTTGTTTCTTTTGAAGTCGTCTGACTCGGTCTTATGCTGTTAGCCACCGTAGCTGAAATACGTCCCACTGAGCGTGTGTGTGTAAATACTGTAGAATCTAATTTTTCAGGCACACGTGCTTAACTTTCAGCCCAGTGAATAGCCCCTGTTCCTTGTACTTAAAGTTAAGCATACGCGTGAATCTTTGCAGGATCGAGGCCTTAATGTCTCCAGTTGGTTGGGGGAAATTGTCAGCCAAAAATAGAACTGACAAAGGAATTGAAATTTTGAAAGAACTTCTGAGACTCGTTTTCCCACCCAGCTCAGTAACCTCAACAGAGGTTTCCAAACGGTGGTTTCTTGGTGGAGGCTACACTTCTGTTCCACGCTTGGGTCATGGTGGGTTCAATACATGACCCAGACCCAAAATGAGATCACAAGGTTGCAGTGGAAGTGAGGAGTGGGAATCCGCTCTTTGGTGTAGATGATTGCCTAGAACTTCAGTTCCATGGATCTTTCTTTCTGATGTATAGAGGAAGGATGGTCCAGTGGTTAGAACATTAACCTAGGATTTGGGACACATGGGTTGAAGACCCTGCTCTGTCGCAGACTTCCTGTGCAACCTTGGGCAAGTCACTTAATCCCCGTGCCTCAGTTTCCCCTCTGTACAATGGGGATAACAGCATGTCCCTGCCTCACAGGGGGATTGTGAGGATAAATACACTAGATTGTGAGGCACGTGGATACAGTGTGTGTGGGGGGTGTATATATCTACCTAAGTAGATGGAGATTTCCATCAATAACAGTGGAGGGCCATGCAGTGGTGTGAAATGTAGGAACGTGGAACTCTGGGCTGAAATGAGCGACATCCCTTGAAATGAGGGGTGTGAAATAGACACCTTGGAGAGGGAGGCTCCTAACATGGGTCCCCCACAGAGCTGTGTCTCTGTGCTGTTTCCAGACTGTGCGTGAGGTGGCTCAAGATATTTGAGTGATCCCCTTGCCAGATCTGGAGTTACCCATTGTCAGCTGTGCCCTGGAGCCAGTGCCTGAAGTCGGGCTATTCCCAATATCTTCTGTCAATTGGCTTGCTGCTGATGTGCCTTAGATAGGCTGGTTAAATAAATCTCGGCCTTGCTATATCCCCGCTCTCCCCCGGCAGCTGGCCTGGGCTCCAAGCTCCATATTTGCCACCAGGCATCCGTCCAGCTCTCCACTGCAGCTGGGCAGAGACCAGACAGCCTGTCTTCTTTGGAAGGAAGAGGTAGAGCGCTGTGAGGACCTGGAAATGGACACTGCTGGGGCTGGAGCCTTGAGCATCTCAGCCCACACCTCCTTGACTTGATGAGACCCTCCAGCCATGAGGCTGGCAGCAGTGGCTGGTGCTACACATGGGCCATCACCCAGTGCCCTTGGTGCTTTACAAACCTCCATTGGGCCTCTCGATTTCCCCCTACCCCATGAGGCAGCCTGGGATTGTTCTCTCTAGCTGAGCGAGTTGCTGGGAATTGGGGTTGCTGATTTCCCTGTTCTAAGGGCTAGGCTGGCCTGGCTGTTCTGCAGATCCCTTTGGTGGGAGAGGCCCCGTCCCACCGAGCCCATTTCTCCCCACTGTTCGGAGACGCTCTGCTCACACCCTGCTGGGTCGCGCTCTACGTCAGCGGTGCGGTGGGGGAGGAGGGAAGGAGGGGCTCCCCACGCAATGGCCTTTTGAGTCCCGGGGGGCTGTGATGAGTCCCAGGGCCCATTTCCCATTGCAGCTCTGGACCCCAGGAGCTCTGACGTTACAGCTAGTCTGGAGCAGATGCACTGGAAGGGTCACCCAGCGTCAGGCCCCTTCAGGTGCCATGTAGCCATTTGCAGCTCCCTTAACTAGCCCCCCTCTTGAGAACGGCTCCACATTGGTAGGACCGGCCTGCTCCGAAGGGGGCTGGCGGTGGGGGAAGCCTGCCCTGAAATGCAGCTGCCGGAGCTAGCGGCTCGACATCTAGTCCAGCATCTCTCAAGCAGAGGGATTCGCTCCCGCAGCGCACGACGAGCGTGATGCTGGTGAACGGGGAATTGCACTTTGACGCAGCTCTTTTCTATAGCCCCTCTCATCGCGCCATCTCTCCCTGGACACCGTCACAGCTGAACGCTAGAGGGGAGAAGCAAAGGGGCCTCGTTAGGGAGATAAGATGTTCCCGACTGGGGTGGGGGCCGGGCATGAATGAGGCTGGAGGTGGCAGGAACCGCAGAGGAGACGGTCCTTGCGCTGAAGGGTCTGAAACCGTGTGAAGAGATTTGGGGGGGCAGGGCAGTGAGATACAGCATCCGTGTGGTCAGCGGGAGCGAGTCCTCGTGAGTTGTCATGAACAGGGCTTAAATTCTCAGAGTATTTCCTGGAGCCCACCACGCCCCTCCCCCCATTCTTTGCGGGGGTCACCAGGGGAGGGTGGCACCAGGGCTTCAGCTCCACCTGGTGGGGGGCGGGGTACTGGGGCTGTAGCCCTGGGGGGCTAAAATATTTACCGGAGCTCTGCTCTGGACAGCTCTGGCTGAATTTAAGCCCTGGGCATTGACCTGAGAGTCAGGGGGGTCACTCGTATTCCCCCTGGAATATGAGCGCCCCCCTGAGGCCCAGGAAGCCAGGTCCATGCTGCATTCTGGGATGAACGAGAAGTGGGCCGGGTTGGCCAAGTGACTCTTGCAAATGTCCCATGAACCCAAGTCACCCAATTCGGGAATGTGCTCCCCACACTCCTCCCGAGCTGGCTTTCGGGTCCTTCCATGGGAATGAGGTGACAAAGGGCTTGGCCTACGCTGCAGCAGCCAGATGGGCCCGCTTAGACTGGAGAAGAGTGGGAGCCCAGAAATGCGCCCTGCCCCCACAACACAGAAATGGGGTACACATCCCAGGCCAGGGATTCACTTGTACAGGGGAGTGACACTTTCTGGAAAGAGAACAAGAGAGCGAAAGCCAGGGGACCAGAGTTCCTAGCGCTGCCACTGCCATGACCGTGTTATCAGGCCCTTGATCTTTTCATGCCTCGGTTTGCCCACCTGTAAAATGGGGCTAATGCGCCCCCACCACTCCAGTTGTTGTCTGCAAAGGGCTGTGTATGGGAAACACCAAGTATTGTCACTGATCTGTGCTTAATGGGTTGTGAATTAAGAGTTCCACTCTCAAAGCTGACTCTAAAAGCCCATTAGAATTCCTCCACTTCATGAGAAATGGGGATGTAGGCGCCATCTGTTCCTGTTAGGTTGCTGCTCTCCCTCCATCCCTATTCTCCCCCCCACCCCAAATAATCATCTCAATTATACCGAGACACTAAGGAGACAGGGAGGGAATCTTGAAATAACTCTGAACAAACAGGATCATCTTTTAAAACGATGCTTCTGGCTCCGGCATGATGAAAACAATGGGATTTTGTTGTAGCTCTTGGCTCTCCTCTGGTGCATTGTGATCTGGGCTGTACCGTCGGATGAGGCAAGGTCCACTTTAACCTCCAGAAAAGCTGATTTATCCTCATTGAGCTGGGAAGACCAATCCCTTCCCTGCCTGTTCTCCACCTGCTCTTTGTTTATGGAGGGATCCCTGATCAATCTGAAGGCAACAAAGAACAAAGGTCAAGTCTGCACGAGGGAGTGCAGGGCGCATCTGGACAGGCTGCCCTGAACGGCCTGAGTGTGAAAAGGTTTAAAGGAGCAGTAGGTAGAAACGGCCGTAATTGTTTCATAGTTAAATATCTTCCTGTTGGGCATCTCCGCTCCTCCAGCCTGGGCTGCAGCCAAGCGATTGCAGGGGAGCTTTTTAGCCCTTGAACGACCTGCAAAAAAACCTCTGTTTCCAGCATGTCTCACTCACTGACTCTCTCGCTCCAAACAGATGCTGTTAACTGACCCGCTGCCTGGGTCATTCGGGGGTACATCTCCGCTGCAGCGGGGAGACGCGGTTCCTGGCTCGGGTGGACCTACCCGCACACACTCACTCACCCAAACGTAGCCGCGTGGCCGCGGCGATGCAGGCTGTAGCTTGGACTAGCTGCCGGAGTGCGGTCCCGCCCAACCCCCTGCGTATATACCCAGCTTGAGTAGTGCTCCAGGGACTCTCATCACTACTGCTCGCAAGAGCATCCGTTGCGTCCAGCCAAGGGAGTCGAGGGGCAGATCTGAATTTTATTTAAGCACCTAACGCCCATTGCTTTCACTCCCTTGGCTGGAAGCAGCAGACTCTGACCTTACATGGATTAGCCACTAGAGGGGGACATAAACCAAACCATCACAGCATGTGGCCAGGCTGTCACGCCAGTAAATCCTTCTAGCCGCACCAAGTGAGACTAGGGTGACCAGATGGGATGAAGAAAATGTCGGGACACATGGGGGGAGTCCCACCGGCAGAGCAAAGAAAAAAACCCAAACAGGAGTGCGAAATATTGGGACAAATTGCATCCCGACCAAACATCGGTCGGGACGTGGGACAAACGCCTAAATATCGGGACAGTCCCGACTTTATTGGGACGTCTGGTCACCCTAGGTGAGACCAAGGGCAGGATTTGGCCTCCTTAAAGCATAATAGCTCATAGAGGAGCTAGTCACTGTTTAGCATGTGCCATGCATCCCCTTCTGTGCCTGAGCCCCAGAGCAGAGTCTGTGACCGCTCCTGAGTCCAGGACTGCTCCTAGATCCGGAGGTCGTGAGTTCAATCCCTAGTTACTACATTTCTCCAGATTCTAGAGCAGCGGCAGGTTCCCACTGAGAATGGGTGTTCTGGCCCCAGACCTGCCTGCGTAATATTTATCCCTCGTATGCTGGGCTTTTTCACAGAATTCCCTGGGGGCCCTGAGGCCAGCTCTGACCCTAGTTAAACAAACGGAGCTGCCAGAAAAACAACCCAGCTGCGTGAGTCTTGGAAGAGAGAGAGAAAACTAAAAATACCCGGCTCTGGAACGTTGTGGTGTTGGATTGAAACTTTCTCCTCCCGTCCTGGCCAGGGCTCGCGGCTGCTGTGCCGGAAACTCCTTTCAGTTCTGGTTTTGTTTTGAAATTGCTTTATTGCCTTAATTACCAGTTTGGGGAAGAGAGCTGGGCCCAGGCTGCGTGCCAAGGTGGGCCGGATCATCCAACAGGGAAGGAGGGGACCGAGCTGGGGTCAGCTGGCAGTGAAATCACCACCACAGTGGCCGGGCGAGAGGGGCTCTCATGCTCTTCCCCGAAGATCCAAAGTGGAGATGCCAGGGGTAAGAGTTGGCATTGGCCCCCCTGTTGGTCTGGGGACCATCTTGGCTGGAAGTGGGGTAATTAGTCTGGAATCAAACCACTTCTTGTGCTCTGGAATAGTGTGTTCACAGAGGCAGCTAGAAAAGAGGAGCTGATTCCAAACTAGCGCTGCCCTGAGTGTGAAGCAGTCTGGTCTGTCCCTGCTGGGGATCAGCCCCCAGACTCTGGCAGCACAAGCCCTGTCTGTGCAGGCAGCGAGAAGCCCACTCCAACCCCCGCGTCCTCCCAGAGTCTCTTCTCCACTGACCGCTCACAGAAGTGCCCAGCCTGCTGTTCCCAAATGACTGCACGTGGTGGCTTATCAGTTACCCCTCAGGACGCAGTTCCGCGAAGCACACGACACTGGTGTTCACTAACCGTCTCCGTGCTCACAGAACTGTGACTCGGGTGCCAGTGAGGGAGAATATTGGAAACCAAGGGTTACGTGTGAACCCAAATCAAGCTGTCTAGAGCCTAAACCACTGGCCACCAACCGATAGATTGCGATCAACTGGTTGATCCTGGAGCCTCTGACCATCGATTGCGATCTCCGGCTGCTAAAAGTTCAGTGGGGCTAAGGCAGGCTCCCTGCCCGCCACTCCCGGAAGTGTCTGGCATGTCTGTGTGGGAGTGGGGGAGGGAGGACAGGGGGTCTGAGTTCTGCTTCTGCCTTCAGGTACTGCCCCCGCAGCTTCTATTGGCCGGGAATGGGTAACTGTGGCCAATGGGAGCTGTGGGGGCGGTGCCTGTGTCCTGCAGGGAGGGTCAGCACACGGAGCCATGTAGAAAATCTGCTTTTCACCCAGCCCCGCAGTTACATGCCTCAAAAACAGAATTAGCAGGGTATATATACAGAACTCCTGACGTAGTGTCTGTATGTACAGGCAGACTTTCTAATGTGCTGGGGGTGCTCTGCCCTAGGCCCCACCCCCATCTCACCCTTCCCCAAGGCTTCACCCCTGCCCCACCTCTTCCTCTGCCATTCTGCTCCCTCCCCTGAGTGCACCCCACCCTCGCTTGTCCCCCGCGTCTCCTGCATGCTGTGGAACAGCTGATCATGGTGGGCAGGAGGAGGCACTGATTGGGGGGCACCCAGGGGTGCTTAGCACCCACCATTGTTTTTCCATGGGTGCTCCAGCCCCGGAGCACCCACAGAGTCAGTGCCTGTGTCTGTCCGTACATCGTCCAATGGTAGTGATGACTATAGCAATACAGATTTTTATGAGACCTCCCATGACACTTTGAGCTAGAACAGCGGTAGGCAACCTATGGCACATGCGCCAAACGTGGCACGTGAGCTGATTTTCAGTGGCACTCGCACTGCCTGGGTCCTGGCCACTGGTCTGAGGGGTTCTGCATTTTAATTTAATTTTAAATGAAGCTTCTTAAACATTTTAAAAACCTTATTTACTTTACCTACAACTATCGTTTAGTTCTATATTATAGACTTCTAGAAAGAAACCTTTAAAAACATTAAAATGTATGACTGGCACGCAAAACCTTAAACCAGAGTGAATAAATGAAGACTCGGCACCCCACTTCTGAAAGGTTGCCGACCCCTGAGCTAGAATGTAACAGACAGAGGCAGCAGACTCCTGTAATCCGTAGGCCCCCTTTATGCCCCCTGCCACTCGGCCTCAGAGTCACTGCTGTGAGTTACAGGAAAATGGCAGAGGGGGTGAGGGATGGTAGAGGGGGGCTGGGCAGCATGACGAGCAGCCACTGGACATCTCATCAGCCAGGAGCGGCTCTTCTTGGTTTGACCTCAGGCAGCGTGTTCTGTGCATTCTCCAGTCCCTTTCCGAACTACCGATTTCCCCAGAGGGCTTTAAAGGAAGAGAGCAGAAGCAGGGCACAGAAGGGGGAGGGGAGCAGCAAAGGAGAAAAGGCAGTGTGAGATCCCTCCTGGAGGGATGCACCAGGGTCGGGCTGTTTGAAATCCAAACCTAGAGCTGGCTCTGATCCTTGGGGACCCCATTCGCTATAATGGGCTGACCCAACCCTCCCAAGTCCAAGCGTGTTTGGAAGGCAGGCCCCACCACCTGAGCCTGTGTGTGTAACTTGGTGATTCTACCCACTGCTTACGAACAGGAGGTTGGTGGCAGGAGAGGCCCGGGAATGGGAGGCTGGGGGTAGGAGCAGCTCTCCGGGATCGCAGGCAGCAGCGGGGTGAGACGGCAGGAATGGGCCTTAAACTGGGAGAGTCCCAGGTCTCCTGTTTACCCTGCCCGGGCAATAAGCCCGACGGCTGGTTAATTTCACTGGCGCGTCTGGATAATGGAGGTGGCAGAGTCTGCTGGGGCTCAGGATAAAATGCCAACTTCTGTAACAGCTGGCTGGGAGAGGCCTAGAACCAGGGATGTTTCCACGGATCTAAGCTCCCCTTCCTGGCAGACACCTTATACCTGACTCCAATTGGTGCTACAGCATCTTTCCCTGCTTCCAAAGGAAAACCCCCCACCCCACCCCCACCTGCAAACTAAAGCCAAACCACAGGGGAGGGGGGGGGGAGAGAAACTACAGTTTACGTAGGTCCTACCCAAACAAGGAAGTGCGCTTCTTCTGCTGGTGCTCTAATGATAACCACTGCTATTACCTGAGCTACTCTGACATGAACTCACAGGTCAGCAAGGAGAGAGGTGTAGATTCGAGGATCCCTCTGGAAATACTGGGGGGGGGGGGGGAAGAGACAGAATAAAAGGCTCTTGGGGAAGAACAATGACCAAGTGAGTAATGTCTAGGCCCCCCTCTGGGCACCTCTAACAAAAGCCAAAGCAATGGAGTATAAAGAAACAAAATGCCAAGAGCCCAGAACAGCCCTCTGCCCCCAGACTCCCCCTCCACCATAACCTCCTATAAATAACACGCTGTGCGGAAGCTCAGCCGAGGGTGTTGGAGACATGGGACAGTCAAACAAAGAAATCTCCTCTCCTCCTCCTACCCACGGCCCTAGCCCTTTTAAGGTAAAACTTTCCCCAGTTCCATTTCTGTAGTGTGACCTCTCTCTCCCCCCAGCACCATCCTTCAAAGGCTTCTCATTCAAAGGTGCTTTTCTCCTGAACTTTGTCTTCACAGACCAGTACCCCACCTTTGGGCCTCTATAGGGGTAAAGGGGGGGATTGAGCACCTTGCCTGGACCAACTCAGGAAAGAATCCCTATGGCAAAAAGCATATCGTCATCGTCTAGGCTGGAGAGCAGAACTGCATTCCAGGTGCACTCACAGCAAGCCACTCTCAGCTCCCTGGTTGTATTTGTATTTGCTTCAATCTAGGAATAGCATTGGTGTCGCGAGCAGCCTCCCACTGCAAGTTCTTGTTTAGCTTGCTCTGTACGATCACTTCTAGCTCTGCCCTGGCCTCCATTTCCCATCGAGTTCAGAGCTGCTGTGTAGTCCCCTTCCCGGGCACCGGATGTTCGTGACAACCAGCACTTGGACAGACACTTAATGCAGGTGGACAAACATCATCATCCCCAGGAGGGAAGGAGACGCTCAGGCCTGGAAGCCAAGTGAGTGTCTGTGGATGAGGGTCAGACCTAGAATTAAAACCCAGGGATCCTAACGCCCACAGGGGGACTGAACCCACTGGGAACACTCAGATGTTCAATGCTCTCCCCCCCTCAGTGTTCCAGGTGAGAAGGGGGAACCTAGCATGGACCACGGTATGAACAGTGATGTGGGGAAAGCCAAGTGCCTGAGGGGACAGGACAATCCGGGGAGTGGACGGGGGAGCTGAGGGATGGGCAGTGCATAGGCTGGGGGAGGTTGTGCTGCCCAAACAGCCCACAGTGGCCCTGCCCACACTCGACCCCAAAACCCTGCTTGGCCCCAGCCCAGGCAGGCTCCTGCCTGCTCCTCTTCAGGGAACAGCGTGTTGGGGCTTGGGGTGGGCTAGAGGCATTGGGGCTGCCTGCCCTGTGCTCAGGGGCCTCCCCCAGCCCGTGGTTCACCCACTGCCCATGGGGTGACGACGGGGTTAGTAACCTGTACTGGATTTTCCTCTGCCTCTAGCCCATGCAGAACAGGGTAACTAACTTTGGTCCCAGTTCATGAATTGGATGCTGGTCACTCACTGACCCTGTGCTTATTTCAGCCCCATCTTGCGCTCTGTCCTGATCAGCCCTAGGTCCTCGCATCATGCCTAGCCCCAGGGAATCTGGCCTCAGCCTGTGTTACATCATCTGGCTTCTGTCGTCTTGCTGGGGGCTCGAGCGCCTGCTGCCAATTTGACTTTGTTTTTTTTTTCTCTTTTTAATTAAATTGGTCTTTCTTAATCTATGAAATCCCTTCAGAGGGCGGCAAAACCCAGACAGACCCCTCCCTGCTACTCGACCTTGCCCTTCCTCGTGCTGGCTCTTCTCAACTCCCCGCTACCGATTCTACAAACCACGACGGCATCCTGCTTTGGGGACGTGATCTCTGCTTGGGGAGCCGAGCGAGCCCAGCGCACAGGCGCCCTAGGAGGGGGTCAGTGGCTAACTCCAGCCAACTGCCTGGGTCAGCTTTTATAGGCATCCAGAGACTGTAAGGTAGTGGGCATGTTGCTGAGACCTCCTGCACAGGACCCACCTCACGCAGGAGAAAGGTTACGTGCTATATGATAAGGCAGCTGTGCTGAGCTTGGCTAGCTAAACCTTCTCCTCTCCCCCCCCCCCCCCCCCCCCCCCCCCCCCCCCCCACCCCCTCCTCC
>NC_048317.1:12458648-12590923 GCF_013100865.1 Trachemys scripta elegans | reverse complement strand
CCCCCTGCATGTTGGCCCCCCTCTTGTCATCCCCCACACAGCCCCCCCGGAGCCATTCCCCCTGGGGGACATTCCCCCCCCCCCCCCCCCCCCCCCCCCCCAGCCTCAGCTTCACACAGCGCAGAAGGAGGAGAGGCTGTATCTAGGCTGACGTGTTGCCTCTCGGAGAGAATAGAGTGCCGAGTGGGATCAAGTTGGGAACTGGAAGGATGGATCGGAATTGAGTTCCGCTAAGTGGCAGCTTATTTTCTTCATGGATGACAGTAAATAATGGAGAGGAAGGAGATGGAGGGGTGGGGATGGCTTGCTGGACTCTGCCCGCTCATGTGGTTTAAACACACAGGCTTTCTTTAAACAAACCAGAAGAAAGGGCCATCATCTTCTTGACTCAGTAAAATACAGTGACTGTTGGGCAGTCTCCAGGTAGAAGAGATTTCTCTCAGTATTTGAAAGTAACAAACTTTTGGGGATCTATATTGAGATCTCTTAAAGGGACCTGATTTTCAGTCTCTTTTGAAAATGGAGGCATCTCCTTTTAAAACAGTCATTCTTGTTGGTCCTGGGGTGGTTGCTCACAAAGCCCAGGTAGCTGTCTGCACTGGACAGATTTATTCCCTTAAGAAGGTGGCTGGATATTTAGGACAAGTCTTACTTTCTGCACAGCTGAACTGGGAGGAAGGGTGGGGTTTTGTAACAGATGGAAAAATAGCTTAAGGAAGGAACCAGGGGGCCTAACACTTATGCCTTTACATTTAACCACATACCTGTCTTCTCACTCTGGTGAAGGACTATAAACCCAGACTCGATACGCAAATAATTCAATTAAGCATCACTAAACATATTTCCTTCATTCTCTTAGTCTGTTGTAAATCTAACTTTCTTGCCCCCTGGCATTGGAATACTTTGCTGGGATGCAGCATGCTATCAACGTCTAGCCAGCTCAAAAGACTGGATCTGATATTCTACATCCTCTTTAAATAGCCCTGTCCTGAGGAACGGAGCTCTGGGGAGGGTTGGATGCACATGGTGATTCTAATGAGGTTAGACAGAGCAAGGGCGTACCCCAGCATTGAAGTGGAAAGGGAGCTGGATAGCCTTATATGCACAGCCTAAGAGGCTTACTTTCTGTGGTATTTTATTTTATTTGAAACTGTATTAAACAACTCTTGCGGGTGCGTGCTGTATTAAGTAAATCAAGTTCTTTGGAAGGATTATGAAGAAGTCAGTCACGGCCGTGGTCTTTACCCAACGATTTCTGGCAGATTTTTAATTTTACTTAGAGTATGGGGAGCTGATGGCTGGAACGGTTTGAAAGCACACTGGCCTAAGGCCAATGTTAGTTTTGCAGTAGGGCCAACATTATGATGTCAGTGAAAGAGAGACAGGGAAGTGTTTTGATGCTGAGTGTGCATCTGCTTCCAGCATTCTACAAGCATGAATCCCTCAGGGCTGGGATTCACAAAAGTGTTAAGGTACTAACTCCCATTGACTTCAAGGGCAG
This sequence comes from Trachemys scripta elegans, assembly GCF_013100865.1. Classification (NCBI taxonomy): domain Eukaryota; kingdom Metazoa; phylum Chordata; order Testudines; family Emydidae; genus Trachemys; species Trachemys scripta. The sequence goes on along the minus strand of NC_048317.1, from coordinate 12,589,422 downwards.
TTAAATACCTGGAGAAATTGGAAAGGGTCCAAAGAAGAGCAACAAGAATGATTAAAGGTCTTGAGAACATGACCTATGAAGGACGGCTGAAAGAACTGGGTTTGTTTAGTTTGGAAAAGAGAAGACTGAGAGGGGACATGATAGCAGTTTTCAGGTATCTAAAAGGGTGTCATAAGGAGGAGGGAGAGAACTTGTTCACCTTAGCCTCTAAGGATAGAACCAGAAACAATGGGTTTAAACTGCAGCAAGGGAGGTCTAGGTTGGACATTAGGAAAAAGTTCCTAACTGTCAGGGTGGTTAAACACTGGAACAAATTGCCTAGGGAGGTTGTGGAATCTCCGTCTCTGGAGATATTTAAGAGTAGGTTAGATAAATGTCTATCAGGGATGGTCTAGACAGTATTTGGTCCTGCCATGCGGGCAGAGGACTGGACTCGATGACCTCTCGAGGTCCCTTCCAGTCCTATAATCTATGAAAAACCTAAATTTCTTTGGGAATCCACACACAATCCCCTGGTAAAATATCTCCCCTTTGCAGCTAGGCAAACTGAGGCATGACAATCAAGCCATTAGACTTCTCCACCTCCACCCCTGGAAGCCTGTAGGCAACAGATCATGTTCAATCCTGCGTATGGGCTGAAAAGTTTTAGGCGGGGGACTGCTGTGACCTAACAGTGGTTGGGAGAGCTGGGTTCTGTTCTACAACTCTGCTACTTAGGGTTGGTCTACACCGGGGGGGGGGGGGGGGGGAGAGAGATCCAAGATACGCAACTTCAGCTATGCGATTAGCATAGGTGAAGTCAAAGTATCTTGGATCGAATTACCTGGGGTCCACACAGCACGGGATTGATGGCCACGGCTCCCCCGTCGACTGCGCTACCGCCGCTCGCTGTGGTGGAGTTCCAGAGTCGACGGTGAGCGCGTTCAGGGATCGATATATCGCGTCTTAACAAGATGTGATATCGATCCTGGATAAATCGATTGCTACCCGCCAATACGGGGGGTAGTGAAGACGTACCCCAAGTCACAGGATGATCTCGGGAAAGCCCCTTTAATTTCTTTCACACCAGACTGTGGAGAGCCCACAGTCTCAGGGAACTGAAGGGCTGAGCGGCAGCGCTGTAGTCTGGTGTGCATACACTCTAGTTCAGAGCAGGAAAGGGCAGCTCGTGTGTGGCTGTGTGGTTCTGCTAAGCCCTGCCGCTCTGCCATGAGAGAGCAGGGAATTCATCACAAATGAGCAGCAAGGACTCCGGCTGGGTGCACAGATGAAACAAATGTGCCAGACTTGCTGCATCCTTAATTTGATCCTTTCAGCATTCTTGTCTACAACTTGGAGCAGCTGCGCTGGAGAACACAGACGGGTGCCAAGGGCAGGAGAACAGCTGCCTGGGCTGTGGCAGGCCTGGCACAAAGGAAACTGAAAAAGCAGTAATGTCGTGGAGGAAAAGCTGTGATGGTACAATTAATCTGGCTCGTAACATCTATCATTCTCCAGCAGAGCTGCCCACAACTCCAAGGGGAAGGGGTAGACTGGAGCAGAACCAGCTTCTACTGGTTCACAGTCCCCGTCACCTGTTAACCTACCAGCTCAATGGTCTAAGTGTTCCATCTCATCCAGTATCTTGTACCTTGCTAACATCCAGTAACCACATGCTGGAGAGGAAGGTACAAGACACTGCAGTGGGGAACTAGAAGTAGAAGCGACTGAACCTTACTTCATCCTAGCAATGCAATGTCAAAATTTATCTCTATGTCCTGCTCTCCCTCCTAGCTGAAGCCAGTATTAGAATTAAACTAACCGGCTTCCACAGTAAATCTCACCTTACCCTTCTTGTTGCTGAATGCAGTCGCTCCCAAATGTGCTGCAGGCACTGTTGTGGTGTGTAACGGTTCTCCCCCTGGCACAGGCAAGAGAACAGCTAGTGAGCACATGTGCAGTGTGGAAGTAGTTGGAGCAGAGCATGGAGTCATCAGGATTGCTAGGTTCCATTCTTGGCTCTTGCCTCTGGTTTGGATAAAGCTCGGTCCAGTGTACTAGGGTGGTTCGTGGCTGCCTTTCCCCATCCATGCCAGCTGGACTTCCTTACCCCTATTCCCAAGAATACTGCATCGGGGAGTAGTGATTTAGTAAACCTCTATATGACTGTTGCCTTCTCTTCATTCCTCTTCCCTACAAGAGGGTCACTCCCATCTGACAGGGTCTTCATCCAGAAGCTCTCTGCTGGTAACAAGCAATCCGTTGGGGGTCCTGTAACAGGCAGAGTTGATATGCAATCCCAGCCTAATCAGGAGGGGTGGCTAATACCAAAAGGGCAAAGGCCCAGTATAGATGCAAGCATGGCCAAAAAAACCCTATTCTCCTAGCTCTAGGGAGTGAATGAGGTCTACCAGAGGTCCTCTGAATAGGGTGTGGTTAGGAATAAACCATGTATACTGAAACCTTATGCAGCTAGCGTAGACTGGCTTGTGTTCAGTGGATTGGTGCTCTGGGGCTATTTGAGTAAAATTTCCCACAGTGCGTAAGTCACTCTTGAAGACTGGATGTAAAGTTCTAAGTCACTTAGGTGCTGTGGAAAATTTTCCCCCTTGTGTCCAGCGGGACAGGCCTTCAAAAATCACTGCAGGAGGCTTTAGCGGGTTCAACAAAGCACAAGCAAATCAATTAAAAGTGGAGGTTGATGAGAGCAGACACTACTGCAGCCGAAGTCTAGTGCAGAGTTGTGGAGTACTCTAGTGGTCATTTTCCTGAACTGCAGGCAAAGCTGCAAATGCAGGAAAGCCTGAAAGGGTTCATCAGTAAAGTCTCAGCATCCTTCAGAGAGATGCAATGGCATGTCTACTGAACTCTGCTTCCACTTTTCTTCCTCCCCGCTCCACCTGAAGAAACATACTTGTACTGTCAGAGAACTGGTGTAACTCACTCTACCATCAGCAGGTCAGGGCCTAGTGTTGCTAGCTGGCCCAGGAATCCCTTTCTTTTCCCCTGTTCAATCATAGGGAATGAGAGACCAGAGAGGTAAGACGAAGAGGCAGGAGACGCTTATCTTGGAAGTGTTGCTTTAAAGCTCTTAGGGGGAGGATTTCCATTTGCCCCAAGCCCAACAGGATTTCACTGCAATATAGTAAGTGTTCCTGAGAGGTTACAGGATTGTCTACATTTGAAGTGCTGCAGCTGTAGTTAATCTGCCTTCCTGAGAGGCAGTAGCTAGGTCAATAGAAGAATTCTTCTGCCAATTTAATGCTGTCTACACCAGAGGTTAAGTCAGCTTCATTACCTCAGTCAGGGTGTGGATTTTTCACACCCCTGAGTGACAGTAGCTGAGTCAACCTAACTTTAGTGTAGAGCAGGCCTTAGTCCCATTTTCAGAAAGTGAGTTAGGAATCCAAGAGTCACTTAGGCACTCTTGAAAACTTTATCCCAGACTTATTCTGGAGTACCACTGTGGTCACACAGAATGCAGGGACTCGGAGGAAGGCTTCAGAGCTGGTGTTCACAGTAACAGGATTTTACTTTGAGATTCTTCATAATTGAAGCTTGTAGGGTGAAATCAGCAAATATATCTTTGCTAGCTCAAAAAGGCCTTGTCTATACTCATGAAAGTTGATCCAGAATAGGAACTGAAGGCAGATTAAGTCCATAGCTGGATGCGCCTATTCTGGAATAAGAGCATCTGCCCAGGGAGTGAAGTAGCCATTCCAAATTCAGAATAACTCCCCATGCAGACAAACCCTGAGTGAGCTGGACAAGGGAAGATTTTTTTTTCTTTTTTAAAAAGACAAGAATGCAGTAGTTTGAAAATTTATTGAAAAATGCAATACAAGAAACAATATTGAACACTTAGGTCTGTCTAAACACTACAGCAACTTTCCCTTTGAATTACTACAAAAGTCCAAAATAACAGCTCCTGTCATTTACTATTCACTCTATAAAGATTTGCCAGTTTTAAGTCTGTTGTGATATTTCCTATTTGTTGTAAAGAAAAGATGTAAACAGCTATTCTAGACAATTCACAATTGTCTTAAAAAAATGTACAAAGCTCCTTCATATTTGCAACTAAATTTTGATTAAACTTGTAAAAAACCCCACGGTTGGGACACTAACATCTCTAAGGTAATTGTACATTGTATGAAATCAGCAAACTAGAGTTTACTAAAATCAGAACTCAGTCAGTCAATCCTTTAATAGAGCTGTATTGCTTGGAGATTGCAGTCTGGAAACCAAAGCTGCCTTTCCAGTTTAATTAATCAGAGGTCTTGCTTCTCCTGCCTTCCTTTCTATACATTCATTCATATATAAATAGCTTCCGTAAAGTGTATATTATACAATCAAGCCAGTCTCTGGCTTACCTCCTGGACTGGGAATAGCTGAGAACATTCATATCTTATAAATACAGACCTTGTTCATGTGTTACATTGACATGAGCAGCGCTGGTCCCTGGAAATTCACAGTTCAGGGTGGACCAAATTTTAAAACTCAATCTGATCAACTCATTGTAGGAGGAAAAGGTGAAAAGTGGGATGGGGCACAGGCAGTTTTGCAAAGGTAGAAGTTAATTTACACCTCTACCCCAATATAACATGAATTCAGATATAATGTGGTAAAGCAGTGCACGGGGGAGGGGGGCGGCGGCTGTGCACTCCAGTGGATCAAAGCAAGTTCGATATAACGCCATTTCACCTATAACGCGGTAAGATTTTTTGGCTCCCGAGGACAGCGTTCTATCGGGGTAGAGGTGTCGTTAGCTTTTAGTAAGATTCGCTCTACCTACTGCTACTATTTTCTTCCCTGTCCCTCTATGAAAAGCCCAAGTGCTTCAGTAGGAGCAGTTCCAGTGGCAACCCCTACTCCTCTCCAAGATCTGGACTAGGAGAACCTTCTGCTTATAAAAACTTGTCCCTCAGAAGTGTGCTGGGGTTGCGTGGGTGTGGCAGCTAGGAATCCCTACTGGGATTAGGCAACAAGCTCCTGAAAGGTCAACAGTGCCCAAGGGAAAAAGTTTTGCTTGTCTTCCAGTTTGGTTTGCACTGTGTTTTGTCCCATGAAGATAGCACTGACATATAATATCAGAGGGTGAACAGAAGAAACAAGCGTGCTTAATGCTATCAAGGGAACCTGAGCAGCACAGCTATCTAAAAGTTACACTATTCTATGTCTTGTCCCTTTTTAAGAAGGGGTTTTCTTGCAAAGGCAGAAGCCTGTAACATGTAGGAAATGCTTGTGCCATTGTTTGGGAAGGGAAAAACTTCTCACCAACAAGAAACTCCTTAGGAGGAGTTGTTTTTGTTTTGTTTTGAATAAGATCAAACTTTGTGCTGCCACGGCTTTACTGAACAAGGTTGGATGTGAACTAAGTTACAGCTGTGTCAAGGTCCTTAGTACTTCCTTCACTAGTTAAAGTAGCATATCTAAACAGCCACCAAATGCCTTTAAGTGCTAGGGGCAGATTAAACATTTGGTAGCTCTAAAAGTCCCATGAAGCCTGCTGTGCAGAACTGGGAAACTTTTTATGAATAGAGTGCATACTGCTTGCAATAGCATGTCAGAGCAACCAAACAGGAAAGGTGAAACAATTACCTAGATAAGGAGCATCCCAGCAAATGCTCCACCACAACTGCCAGATTATTAGTTGTACCCAGCAGGTGCCAGCAAAGCTACAGAGATGTTTTTATCCCTCTCTCCTCAGCCTTCGTAAGATAGTGGCCAGTTGTACGATTTGCCCCAGGGAGGGGGAGAAAGGTTTGGCAGCAGACTGAAAAGGGCTGTGGAGCTGCAAACGAACCCTCAGATTCAGGAGCAGGGGCTGGAATAAAATGGCCCTACCTAAACTATGGTTAGAGAGGTTGTCTCATGCATATAGGCCTCTGACTAACCCTCTGCACTATGTGCCTTCTGGGTGGATGAATGAGTGAAATGCTTTGTTTTGACAAAACTGTCACTGCAAGCTTATTCTGTGAGGAAACTGCCTCATAGGTGCCCAATCCAGTTGGGCCTGTCAGATTTTTGTGGTTGGTAAACAGGGGGCCTGGAGCTCCACTCTAAAGACCACGCGGTTCCACCCAGAGCAGGAAACCAGGTTTGTCAGCCAAAGGGTGCAGCCGAAGGACTGAACAGGGGTCTAAATTGCAGTTCACTAGCTAACTGCACATTTAAATGTCTGCTACGGGAGGTAAAGGAGCATTCCCGCAAAACTGCTGCCTTCACAGGAAGCAAGATGCTGACAACTACCCCAGGATTCAAGCAGCTCCGTAATCCTTTCAAAGACAGGGTCTCCAGCCAATACTAACAACTTACTTTAAGGTGGGGTGAAATTTTAATTACAAGACAACGCCACTTAAAGACAATTTTCAACCAAACAGTAAGTCATTGAGTCTAGCTCAGTCTTCTACCTCTTTAAAAAAAAAAAAAAAAACACCCAACATTGTCAAACTTTAAGTGAAGCACTTACTGCCCGTTTCTTCTCATCCTGGAATGTAGCTTAGCAGCAAAGGGCTCTTTCCCTCACAGCTAGAGGTGTGCCACGTCAGATACAGAATTACAGCGTCAAAGCCCTATCTTTAAAAAAATATTGCTCACAATTCTATTCATTACAAAACTTTAAAATATTGCTGGAAAGAAAAACCAGGGCATGATTAAGAGGTTTCTATTAAATCCAAACAGGGGGTGGTGATCGACTGCTGCTGTCACGAAAGGAGGTATGTCCTACCCCCATAAAAGCATGACGCTCTCATTTTGAAAGTCATGATTAACACCACAGTGGTCACCTTACAAATTTATGGATCATCTCCAGGTAGAAAATTCCATTCACACACATTCTCCCTAAAAATACTTTAAAAATGATTACAATTAAAAAAAAAAACCCACACCCAACCTCAATTAAGTATGCCATAAGCTGCTATAGTGGATATGACAGGAGTATCTAGAAAAAATACTTTCAGTGCTTTTCTGGTAAAATACACGGGATGTTTTAAAAACAGCAGCTGGGAGCTATCATTATAGATCTGAATGCACCATCATCCAGAAGCTGGCTGCAGTTTTCAGCTCTGGCCCTGGTGTTTCATTGCAGCATGGCAGTGAAGGAGCCAGTGTACTACAGAACCTTAATTTATGTAGAGAGGGGAATGCCAGTGATCTTTCCAAATATGCACTTTCCAAATGGTTTGACTTTGTTCCCACTGGTTGCTATAATCTACAGCTGTGAGAATGTCTTGGACTGCCAGCCCAAATTGAGCTTACATGTCTAGGAAGGTGAGAGTGTCTAAGAGATGATTTTAAATTAAGTTAAGATTACACACACACACACACACACACACACCCTGCCCTGATTTGTGGGTAATGTGCTTAGCTTTAAATGGTACTGGAAAAAACATGATTTACAAACTTATTGAAAAATTAAACAAATAAAAGTCTGACACTGAGAAATCAACTAATGCATAGCCTACCATATAGCATTCAGAGCCCAAACCCCTTAACCACACACTTCAATAGACTTATTTAAATGGCATCTAGAAAGCAAAAATAGGTAGGTAGCATTCAGTAGAAATGCAGTCTCTGAGGAGCAGGAAGGGGTAGTGCCCTGTCACAGTTCTCTTAATGCTCTAGAATTCACAGTATAAGAGAGATGTAAAGCAACTTCCAGTATTCCTTAATCTAGCCAACTACTGAAATGTGTGAATATTACACCACAAACCCCTCCCCCTCCCCACACACACACTATGTTCAAACAACATCAAGGGACCAAAACCCATAAAAGCAAGGAAATGCAGAGTAAAGGTATAGAAACACCTGGGTAGAGAGACTTGGAGTTTTCTGGAAATATCTAGAGCCAATCGCAAGAGGCAAGTAGAAATGCCACACACGGACATCTAAGTAAACGGATTCTTCTGGCAGAAGGCTCCATCAATCACTAGGGTTTTCAAACAGCTGTTATTCTAAGGTGCAGTTTCTAAGATATGCATGAGCGTGGCTTAACCCCAGTATATCTGAAGGAATAAGACTTAAGAACCAACCCTTTTGTGAGGACCTATGGAGGCTATGCATGAGGGAATGCAAAACTGAAAACCTATTTAAAAAAAAACATTCAGTACAGTGAGAAGTATGGCATACTGTTTTACAATATAAAAATATTCAAAAGGATCCACTATATTCTGGAAAATCCCAAGTAAGTGTCAAAGCGTAACTCCTAGTAAGTGATATGAATGTTCAGTTATTGACAGCAAAGCTTGTAAATCTGTGGTCTTTGTGCTCCAGGTAGTTTCTCTGCAGTTTTTCCCCTACCGCTCTCTCCTCCCTTTCTGGCGTTCTCTCAGGCAGAGAGAAACATCTCCTAAAAAGACAAGGTTAGGGTAAGTTGCCAGCTTCCTATGGAAACACTCCCAGTGGCACCCAGTGAGGGGCATTTTAACACCACCAGCTTCACAAGGTGCTTTCCCCCTTGCTCCCAATACTCAGATCCTTAAAGCATTGACCATAATTTTCCACCATGTGTCTAAAGTCAAGACCCTAAATAAGTGCCCTGATTTTTCAGAAGCCCCAAACACCCACAAATCCCAATGAAGAAGCCAATGAGAAATGTCCATGCTAAGCACTTTTGAAAAGGCAGAATAATTTTATTTAGGAGCCTAAACAGGAGACAGGTACTTGACTTTCAGCATGAAGGTTTGAAAGATAGGCAGTCAATGGGATTTTCCTCCTACCAAATTTGGCTTTTTAAAATTGTCTTGTAGTGATCTCTCCACTGCTCCCATATTCATCCTCTCCCTAACTCTCATCCACACACTTTTTGTTTTGAATGGATCAAACACACGTGGACTGTTCAATTATACTTTATCTAGCATGCTATCTGGCCAAAACATGTTGGTGCACCAATATAACTGATGCTAAGCACAGCTCTAGGAATAAAACGTTTGCTAGACAATGCTGCTGCCTTTATGGGTTCTTAAAGCAGCTTTAAACAGTTACTATTATTTCCAAATTACTAAACTGAAAAGCTAGGTATTGAGGTCATAGCAGATCACAGCAACCTTAACTCAAGTTTTGGGGTCTTTGCTAGATTAGGAAAATTAAGCAGATTTACTACTTAAAGCAGAGGAGAACTATTTGTCAATCTTTGGCCTCAGGGCTAGTGCTGGGATACAGCCCATCCCATAACCCCTCATTCACAGCTGCAGATAACAGAGCCTGGGGTGAAGAGGAAGAAGCACTTCCACTTCCAGACCTGAGGAGTGGGGCTCCCCATTGGTTCTACCATTAAAATGCTCCTGCACAACTTCCTCGTCAAGTGATGTTGAACTCTGACCCTTTTCGCAGCCACTGTAGCTCAAAGAACATGTGCCACTGCAGCTAGCAGAGACACCACTGCTCCTTGTGTGTACCACCATTTTAATATTGCGGAGAGGGGAGGAGACCCAGAAAGCACCTCTTCTTGACATTGTCAGACTGCTGCTTTTCCTAGTGCAGACACACTCAGAGTTCCTAATTTTAGTCAAGGGGTAAACATCAGCCTGTGGTCGCTTGTTCTTCTGCACTGCATAATGTTATCAAGACAGAAAGACGGGGGGAGAGAGAGAGCCATTACAGGTAAATATGCTGCAATGTTTCAGAGTAGCAGCCGTGTTAGTCTGTATCCGCAAAAAGAACAGGAGTACTTGTGGCACCTTAGAGACTAACAAATTTATTAGAGCATAGGCTTTCGTGGACGCTTTTTCTATATAGGGCTCTAGAATTATCAGTGTCATCAAGCTTTTGTTTACATAGACAAGGGTAGGGAATTTCACCTGATTTTGGCTATCAAAACAGAAAAATGACAGTACCTGGTTTTAATTAGGTTATGCTAATACAATAAAATTGGCACAGTTGTGTTATTCATTCTTATTTCTCACAGCAAAGCCACACCAGGCTTGAACAGTCCTTGAGGGAAAAAGCCAGGAGCTGCAGGAAGTGATGTTGGCAATTTAGTGAGTGGTGAGGTAGGGGTTCATATTTAACACCCTTGTCTTTTCCTTCTGAGCAAGTACTAAAGCAATGTCCAAGTAATGTGGTGTTGGAGATGCTGGATACAAAGTAAAACGGAGATTCTGATCATCCATGGTCATAGATGAAACTTCTTGCAAACATCTAAGCAATTGCCTTCACTGCAAAGTTCACTCAGGTTATACCTAAACTCTGCATCACTTGTAGCAACGCAAGTTGGCTGGCAAGACCAGAGCTATAGGCTAACGCTTGAGTAAGCACAACTAATCAGCTGTTAATACAGTCATGCTGCTGTCGTGTGGACACAGGACTGGCCAAATTCCAAGTTGGTTAACTGCATCCAGCCTATCCAAATTAACCTGTTGCTTCATTTGAAACAAAAGTTGATTAGTATTTCCTGTTCTAAGATGGTTGTAGTATACACGCCAGCCTTCCTATTTAAAAAAAAATGAGTATCTTCATTCTGTCCCACAGACATTTTAGTCCAATGTATTTCTACTGAGTTAGTGTCTCTACTTATAGATAACTAATGGGGTAGCCTTCGCCTGCTTGAATTTGGCATCTATCGAAATGATTTCTGCAATACAACAGTTCCTAAAATTCACACTGGTTGTTTTTCCCCTTTTTGTCCCCAAAGATTTGAAACCCGGCTCCCACAGCATCAGCCTGAAATCTAATCCGCTGAAGTTAAAAGTAGTCTTACATACGACAAGCATTTTCCTGTTCTGATTTTAAAAAGAAAATGCAAAGATCCAGAGATACAGGATGCCAGTGCACAAAATAAACACTTTTTTCTCTGTACTGGTATTGAAAGAGGTGCTTCTTGGGGCTCCCAACCAGTGAGGTTCTATTGTAGCTTAGGTCTGTAAGACACCTTGATACTTGAAGTGCTATGCAAATCAACATATCTGGGCATCTTCTGCTTCTAGAGTTACAAGAAATGCCTTGCTAGATCACATTCAAAATACTGAGATTTCAAGAGAAACCTAAAAGGCTCTGATAGATTTTTCATGGACTCATGATGACTGGTCCTCTCTGGCTGTAGGTGTTCCCTCCTCCAGTGTTTCCAGAACTTGTGGGTCAGAACACGCATTTCTACCGGCTTACCTGGCCTTGCTATTCTTCAGCAATCTCTGTCTCCTGGTGGACAACGACCTTGGTCACAGACATGTCCGGGTGCTGCTCTTTTGCTTCTTTGATGGCCTGTACTAGAACCTGAGAAAGAAACATCTCTTCAGAGAAGCACTTTGGGCTGCATACAGCCGAACAGTTGAAAGTGAATTTCACTGCAGTCTCTCCCATGTCACCAGACCAGACACTGGGTGAAATCCTGGCCTCACTGATGTCCATGGCAAAACTCCCATTCATTTCAGTGGAGGCAGGATTTCACCTAGTGGCTGCAGCCTTGAGCAGCAGGGGGAGGGCAGCAGGCCTGCCAGCCACTCCCACCCAGAGCAGAGGGGAGCCAATCTGGGACAGCAGGTCCATTGACAGTCGCCTGAGGGTATAAAGAGCCTTAGCTCCAGGAAATTCCGCTGCTAGCTGACTTCACTCTTGCTACCTTCCCACCTTACAAGGATGAGAACATTATTTTATGTATGAAGCCACAAACAGGGGATGCTTTTGCAATTTGCATTCGGTTGAGTTGTTGGTCTAGATTCGCACTAACTTACACTCTTGCTCTCCACTAACGAATATGAATCACCACACAACCACCCTTGTTTCTTCCTCCAGCCATCAACCACTACTTTATTTGCATGTGGTGTCTCTTTCCACCTTACTACGTCTTCCCTGTCTATGTAGTTTCGGAAGCTCTTCAGGGAAGATACCATGTCTACATAGCACAGAGAGGTGCCCCACTCCTACGGATCTCTTGACACCATTACAATAGCAATAGCAGCAGTATTGCCCATTTACTGTAGCTGCCATCATCTTCACAGCACGCTAGAAAATTACATAAAAACTGGAATTATTGGACGGTCATGCCTTTGTCATTGAGTGTTTATCCCACCTAACTAATCTCATTCAGCCTGAACTAGTATTTGTGCCTGTACAATTTATGGTTCTTATTTTACATGCTACAAAACCATAGTCTCATTGGGGTGGAATCATTTAATCCTAAATCAGCAGATAATCAACAAATACATTTCGATCTTCAGAGATCTGGGATGTGATTCTTCAATATACTTCCTGCATTGAAATTTGTTCCAGTTGTCACAAACCAATCTGTTGTAGAACCTGGTTTTGAGAGTTTGAGACCCAAATACCTATCTTCAGCAGCAAATCTGGTTGCTATTTGTTTTATTCAGATTTTGTCTTTATGCTTCAGTGTGCATCTTATTTAGATTAACTTCAGTTTTTCCATTCACCAACGTTTTCATTTGAGAAACTGGTTTTACTAGTTAATATCCGCTGTTCTTTGCAAATTTAAGACTTTCTCCCAATAATCTTACATAGGCCAGACTTTCTGTTGCTCTACAAGTGTCTCTAAGCTGTTAATTCTTCTCATTCATGACAACTTTATTGCAAAGGCCTGTAACAATGGACTCACTTGGCAACTGGCTTCTTGTAAAGCAAATGTGCTTTTCCCGATTGGATGGATCACAATCTGATCGACTCTGGCAGCTTCTGTTTCTTTGTGTTAGAACGTACTGTACATCTCTAATGCCTCTGAACTTCCGCCTTCCCCCTCTTCTCCCCCCCTCCAAAAAAAAAATAATAATGTGGGGCATTCACTCTGCAATGCCACTTGCTTCCAGGAAGACTTGAAAGCACTGCAACTTCCACATATAGTTCTCTGCTTAGTTTCTTTCTAGACTGAGAGATTCAAGTGGCTTCATTTTTGCCAAAGCTAAGTAGTCTTCTGACAGCTTAATAAAGGTGTGACATAAATGCATGTAAAACTGTTCATATCCTGGACACAGGCAACAAAATCTGAATGAAAACAAATAGCAACCAGATTTGCTGCTGAAGATAGGTATTTGGATCTCAAAACCAAGTTCTACAACAGATTGGTTTGTGACAACTGGAACAAATTTCAATGCAGGAAGTATATTGAAGAATCACATCCCAGATCTCTGAAGATTAAAATGTTGATTATTGGCTGATTTAGGACTAAATGATTCCACCCCAATGAGACTATGGTTTTGTAGCATGTAAAATAAGAACCATAAATTGTACAGGAACAAATACTAGTTCAGGCTGAATGAGATTAGTTAGGTGGGATAAACACTCAATGACAAAGGCATGACCATCTTAGAATGCTGGAGGCAGTTGTACAAATGGAAAGACCTCAACAGGACGGCCTCACAGACATTCATGGGCATGTTAATTTTGAAAAAAGTTAGGGATGAATTTGCTTAGGTGTGTTAACTTCTCCATTCAGAATGCTGTGTGAGAACTACACATAATGGGGCTTGAATGACTGGCAAGAAAGAATCATTTGGGAATTAAATCACAGAACCACCTGTATTGAAAAATTTGGAAAGAGTCTAAGAGCTTAGCTGATGCATGCTGACATGATTTGGGGCTGTCCTAAACAATAATTGCCCTATGGCATGTGCTTCTAAAAGCACTGACTAATATACACCAGAACTGTGCTGTGATTAGTGTCTGGAGTACATAGCACACTTTTCAATGCTGTATAAATAATTACTCCATTAGACACCAATAAAAGGCCTAAAGCAGCATAATGTTCATGTGAAACCGTAATATTGTTATTCTGGGAAAGGGAAAGTTCACAAGAGGAACAGTTTATTGGATCAGGTTTAGGCAGCAGCTCAGTGGCTCTGAGAACTGTATAGATCTGTAATTTCTAGGAAAAGCTCATCTCTCCAGTTAGGAAGAGTTACCAGATTCCCAGTCAGGGTTCTGTTACTACTTGGGTGTACTAACTGTAACTTTTTCTGATCTTTTGTTTTTATCACTGAGCTCCAACTGCTGAAGCATGTTGTCTATGTGGAAACAAGAGTTCTTCAAGAAGCAGAAAACAAGAATACCCAGCATAAAAGGGGAAGAGCTCCATGAGCACTGTTAACATGTTAAAGAATGTATCTGAACCTACCCTGACACCGTCTGTCTCTGGTGACTTCTCCCTTCACAAACTAAATGAAGATTAGCTACACCAGGATGACAGCGTGTGTGTATCATCTTTTTAAATACATCTGAGTTTCATACTAGCTCTCTCTAAACTTCCCTGAGCCAATTTAATTTAATAGTAAAAATGACAACACTACAGATTATACTTCTCTAACACCGTTCAACAAAGGTTCTCAAAGCACTTTCCAAACATTTAACCCTCAAGATCCCCTAAGAAGTTGATATGTATTAAGTATTTTACAGACAGGTAAACCAAGGCAGAGTAGGGCCTGTGACCTGCCAAAAGATCGCACACAATTAGTATCAGAGCCAGAACAGAACATAGATAGCCAGATTCCAAGGTAAATATTCTAACCACTGGAAAACATGATGATCAGTGGCAAAGGCTGTTTGCTTCTAAACTTCAGTTGCTTTCAGCTCTGATACACTTGTATACACAAACTTTCTACTCTACATTTTTAGGCTATTCGATCCAAATTTTTACATACATCATTCAGGACATAAAAGCAAAACAAATCCTTGCAAACGTGCACACAGAGTCCCCTAAACTCTACAATGCTCCTTGAAAATACAACAAGGGATGAATTACTGGTCTCTACGGAAATGTTGGGCAGAAAGTGACTAAAAGAATGACTGAGCTGTCTCATACTTATTCTTCATCAGAGACTTTCATGTCACATTTCCTCAGATTTTAAAAAACAAACTTGTTTTGAATTGAAAATAGCCAGCAGCACACTCAAAGCTGAGCCCTTCTGCTTTGGACATTGCCATATATAAAAACTTCTGGAACCAGAATTTTGTGCTAATATCTGGCAGGACGGAATTCAGGTCGCTCTGCCCCAGCTACAGTATGTCTCTGCAGAACTAAATGCCTGTTTGCCAGTCAGTTACAACTTGAAGACATACAATAGTAATAGGTAGTACCACAGGGACATCTGCAGTCACTTTTCTGACATTAAAAGTTTAAAATGAGACAGATCTATGTCTGCAGCTGAAACACCAGATATGAAAAGTGTTACCTCTTCCACAGAGACAAGCAATTTTTATTCTAGCCCAGGCCAATTTCCCTAGGCCGCAACCTAAATGACTGGATTTACCACAAGTGAGGCCACTTGACTGTCTAGCACAGAGATAATTTGCAGGTTAGAACAACTGATTAGCTCTTTGCAAAACTAAAATGGCTCTTGGCTGGGTAACACTAAAATCGCTCACCTGATCGTGGTCAATGTCTGCATCTCCTGTGATGACAATTCTTTTTTCAATTCTTGTCTCTGAAATTCCACCTTTTACAGTCTAGTATGAAAGAACATGGGTTATTGGTAGCCTACAGAGCAACAATGATAAAGAATTACAAAGTGGATTGAGCTTGGCTTTCAAAGACAGAACTCAAACTAAAGTCACTTGCCAATTACCAAAACACTACTGGGAAACTAGGATAATTGGATCATAGACAGAGTGAGAGGACACAAAGAAAAAATCTCACCTCAGTGTATGACAATATTCCCTTCTTCCAAACCAAACAAGCACATTGTCAATAAAGAGTTTTTTAGTAAATCAAGAATTAATCATTCCGGTCTGCAGGCTGGAATGTTAATCATGTGAAACGGATGCTGTCAATGTAACATGTTCCATTATTACAGCTGAAAGTCATTTTAAAAATTTAATTTGTATTTCAGCATCTGGAGTATGCACTCTCTGTTGTGTGCTTTACTCAATGTGGACAATGCACTTGGGCTGCTTAGTTTCACTTTGACTCCCAGGAACTAGCACAATAATAGTGTTTAATTTTGTTCAAATTCAAAAATTCCCTGCAACTCTGCATTGAAATAAATAAATACAAAACAAGAAGCCCACAGCAATGTTGGCAGTCCATGACAGCATTAGTGAAGTATTTTAGGTTTTGTAAAACCTTTGATAAAAATGTGACATGGGTCTAGAACTAGGGGACATTCCTGTATATTAGAAGTCAATTGAAGTCTTCAAACTCATCCCTACTTTCTCAAATTGATGATTTCTCACATGTAAGTTTGATTTGCCAACATTCCCCAACTTTAATCATTTGTAGCTCAAACGCTGCATTAATTAAAAAGTTCTAAACAGGACTCAACCTTATTTACCGCACAGAAGAGCAAATTAAGAACCCAAAGGCGAGCTACATTTAAAATAAATATCTGGCTAGCGCACTGATGGGAGGTTCTCAGAACTGCCTCAGGATCCCAAGCTACTGTTGGATCACTCAAACGGTGCTGGTACAGTTCTTCAGGAAGCAACATAATGTCCATTTCCAAGTTATCCTGAATTGCGCTGGTGTCAGGCAGAATTAAGGGCAGAGAAAGGGGGAAACAGGATTGGAGGGGGAAATATTTGTACAACTAAATATTTGACAGGAAAAGGCCAACTTTGCTTCCTGTGGTTTGAGCATCAATAGAACTTTTAGATTTCATACCAGTCCTGTTAGCATCACCTTTTTACCTTTGTAATCTGTGTGGTGGTTGTGCTACTGGTGGTCTCTGACGTGATGGTCTGAGCAGTGAGCAGGACTCCAGGGTCTGAGTCCCCATTGCCATCATCTGTCTAGGAGACACACATAAAACAGCAATCAACCATCTTCACACAGTCCCCATTGCAACAGGACCTCGGCGCTGTAATTTAAGATGATGTACAATCATTGCAAAAGTAGACTTTGCATTATTTATGAGACCAAGTGAAGAGATTCGCAGCTGGATGAATAATTAGCGTTTTAGCAGCGTAACAAAAGTTTCAAGACTAATGCTGTCTGAAGGTACAGCACTTAAAGAACCAAGGAGCCATGCTGCCCTCCAACAGAGCCACAATGAAATCAAGCAGAGAAGCCTTGAGATCCATTAGAACATCTGCGCTGTGATCTCACCCAACCGCAGGGTGATGATTCTCCATTTCACACAGTGACTTTGTTCAGCTCTCCCGCTCTCAATTCTGGGATGATGAATGGGTCTTCTCTATCCTCTCTCTTCTCCTCTCCCTCTCCAGTTGAATTGGGGTGCTGTGCTGGTAAGATTGACTCGCATGTTTTAGGCAGCAGGGGTAGTACTACGTGTTTACTTTCTAGTTGCTCTGCATTGTCACAAATTACCCCTCCAGATTCCATAGAAACTACATGACAAGGTCCCCATACCCATCACTCCCCCTGCTCCACCAATACCAGTCTTGTCCACGCTGCCTTTTTTGCATATACCACCTTCCCCGAACTGGTCTATAAAGGCCATTACACTGCTCACATCTCACTTCTGTTGAAACTCCTATAAAAGAATCCATTCAATTAAGACGGCTGAGGGGGTTAGTTGGCATTTTATCCGTTTATCATTTAAACAGGTTTGGAAGCTATTTTGAATCCATCTCCCCCAAGTCCTTTGTACATCGGCCTCTTCAGGGCTGTGCCCAGCGCAGCGCAAGAGTCCTGGATGCTACTGTAACCTAAATAAACCATAAGTAACAACTGTGCACCACCTCTTTAATTACTTGGCTCCCATCCTGTACAATTCTCAGGCTTTCCAAAGCCCATCTATTGCTCCAGAGTTTATTGTCCATGTCTCCAAATGACTGAATTAAAGATATACAGTGAGTAACAGCCTCTTTTGTCCAATTATTGTTACAGAACAGTCTATGAGATTGTAATGACAATTTAAGACAAGATTATATCTTCAGAGTGACCACTAGGTGGGACCAGTTTCTGTGCTGTATAAAACTTCAACTCCCCGGAGATCAGCATTACTTTTTGGCCAAATCTCACCTAATCAGGTTACAGAATTCTTATTTCTCCCTTGAGACATTAGAGCTAGAGATGTAAAGATGGGGACTAGACTAAGCTGGAGCAGTTAATCTCAGCCACTAATGCTCTGAGCAATACGAGTTCAAACCTAACACTATAACCTGGAGCTTATGCCCAGTACTGGTGCTGCAGTTTGGTTCTGGAGAGCATGCGACACTATTTGAGTGCTCTACGTCAGATGGGATGTTAAACAATCAGTTGCTGACCATCTCTGGAGAAAGTTTCCACAAGCATGACAGTATGCCAGGTATGCATTAAACAAACGGTCCACTGCAGAGATACCTCCTTGCAATAGGCAATCTCATGAACTCCGTATTACAGATGGGGAAGCAGACACAAAGGCAAAGCAAATATTTTCAAATGTGGGTGCCATATTTAGGCACCCAAATAAGTTACCTGATTTTCAGAGGTACTAAATGACACCTGTAAAGTGCAAAGCATTAAAGCCAGTCAGTGGCAGAACAGAACCCAGTTCTTGGTTATTCCTCCACCATTTAGCCTCCAAGTTGCACACTTCCTAAAGTAAAAAAAGGTTACTTACCTGTTCTGGAACTGTTCTTGGAAACGGAGGCGCGGACATGTATTCCACTCAGGTGCGCGCGCACGCAGCACACCAACGTCAGAGAACCTTGCCTAGCAGTACCTGTAGGGGCAGCCCTTAGCCCCTCCCCAGGCTATTTAAGGGCAGTGCCTCCCCATCCCTCTCAGTTCCTCTGACCCGAACATCAAAAATAGAGACCCTGATAGAGAGGCGACAGAGGGTAGGTCATAGTACACACATCTACACTCACATTTTGAAGAACAACAGTCACACAGCACAGGAGTCACCAGTTGTTGTTCTTCGAGTGGTTGTAGACAGACACATTCCTCTTGGGTGACTCACAAACAGTACTCGGAGGTTGGCGCCTACTTAAACAAAGACTGCAGGACTGCCTTCCCAAAGTCTGCATCTGACCTAGACGCAGTGGTAACATGGTGCTTGGTAAAAGAGAAGATCAGGTAGCAGCCCTGAAAACTCCTACTATCAAAACATCACTGAAGAATGCTATCAATGTTTCTTGGGCCCTCATCAAACGGCCCATAATCTCTATGGAGACATGTCTGAGCTACATCACATGCTGTTATAAAGCAGGAAGTTATCCACCTGGAAATCAGCTGTGCAGAGAATGACCCTTCACCCGATCAGCACAGGAAACAAAAAGCCTGAAAAGTCCTCTCTAAAACGCCAAGCACCTTCTCCCATCCAACGTGTGAGGTCACTGTTCATCTGCACTGGAGTTTGATTTAGGGAAGAACACCAGCAATACATCATTTGGTTAAGGTGAAACTACTTTTAACAAAAGTTGGCCACTTCGTTTGAAAAACTGAGTACATGGGAGCTCTGCCATTAAGACCTATAGCTCACTTGCTATAACATCTGCAAGTAACAAAGGCTGTCTTGTGGCACAGGGGGGACAGGGAGCAAGTCTCCTGGGGCTTGGGTGGAGGTCCCATAAGGGCAGTTAAGACAGTATTAAGGTCCCACAAGGGGACCTCTTTCACAGGTGGGTAGAGACAATTGACTCCTCTTAGAAATCTCACTATCACAGAATTTGAGAAAATTTCCTTCCCTTGGACAGACCAGTGTCTTGAATAGGAGGACTGATGCCAGGGGTTGGGCGGGATCAGTACTATGACGGAGACCATTCCCGCGGTGTGGGAGACGGAGATCTGTGCCAAGGAGATAAGAGGATGAACAGTGCCAGTGATACGGTGACCGGCGCCTCCCCCTAGGCGATCCACGTCGAGAGGGCAGAGACCACGATGCTGGCAATCTAGGGTGACCTGCAAAGGATCTGGGTTGAGAAGCCAGAGATCTGGGGTGTGGAGATAGTGTGTGTTTTGGCTCTAGAGATCTGCAGGGCTGGCTTGCCCTCGTAGGGAGCCTTTGCTGCTTCTTGCGATGCACGCAGTGCCGGTGGCGCTAGTAGAGGCCTCAGGTTTCTGGGCGCCGGGAGATCCTGGGAAGGCATCAGCCCTGCCACAAGCCTGTGTCCCCTACCACTCCTGGGAGTCAGTGGTGGATCCCTCAGGGAGCTATGGGACCCCATTGGGAAGGCGCTCTGGTGTGGGTGGGTGGCCCGAACTGGGTCCTTTGCCCGATATCCCATGGCCCTTCTTGTTCAGTTCCGGGGAGTTATGTTTCTTCGATTTCTTTTTGGGCACTGGCGACGGAGCCCAGTGCTGGGGTGTGCTATGCACGGAGGCCGAAGTGCTAGGGGTGGAGTCCGTCTGGGAAGGCTCAGAAGCCAGGCAGAGAGCAGCCTCTGGGAGGAGGGCCCTCAAACGGATGTCGCGCTCTTTCTGAGTTCTTACAGGAATGGCCTATAGCTCACATACTCTTACAGGAAGGAATTGTCTCTAGATAATACGTAGTCCTGCCACGAGTGCAGGGGACTGGACTAGATGACCTCTCAAGGTCCCTTCCAGTTCTATGATTCTATGTGACACCAGATGTGATTCCCCCGAAGCACTTCAGGCACCTGCTATGGGGGTCACTAAAAGGCATAGGCCTGTTCCAGTCAGAGCAGGGCTTAAAACCAGAGGCCCCATGGGGCCATTCTCCAGCTTGTAACTACACTAAACAACTACTTACTAATTAATTACTGAAACAAACTATTTACAAGACCCTAATGCTCAAAAAACAGTAGAGAAGAACCGCTAATCCTTGCAAGGCAAGGAAAAAGGCACTCCGATAACCTCCACGGGCAGTAAGGAGGAACTGAGAGAGCGTAGGGCTGGCGGTGCCTGATGTACTGACGCATGAGCACGGCACTCAAGAGGGCACCACAGTCGACCCTACAGATACTGCTAAGGCAAAAATCTCCGATGACCGGGCAGGTGGATGCGCACACGCCTAGAATGGAATCGGCATGAGCAAAACTCGATGAAGAACTAAGGATACTAACTAACTATCCCCAGAACAACAAAACCTCAGAAGACCGAGATAGAAAAGCGTGAGGTAAATACCACACAGAACACTCCGACTCTAGCCACAAGCAGGGAGAAGGAATGGAGGAGGGTCGGAGTTGTGCTGCCCTTAAGTAGCCAGGAGAGAGGCTAACAGTTGCAGGGTGCGCGCGCTGCTCCTACAGGTACTGTAGAGCAAAATTCCCCTACTCCTGTGCTTTGGGAGTGCACACTCCTGAGTGGAATACACATCTGTAGCCACTCAAAGAAGAATCTGTACTACGTACAATTTAGGTATTCTGCATCATGCAACTGCAGGCCCTCAGCAGTATGAGTCTGAACGGTAGTACCATGGGGAGTTCCTATGGCTTCCACTGTACCTTTGTGCCGTTTGTGAAGCTCTCATGCTGCTGTTGCGACCTTCCTACACTTTGTCAAAGCCCGCACCTGGAGCCCTTAAACTACTTTCAACAATCGCATTCTGCCAACAAATCTCCCAAACTGGAAAAGGGCACAGGTCCTTACCACGATCTGAAGTTTACAGGCCAGTACATTTTGGACTAATGGTAAGCCAGAAAAAGATAATCAGGAAAAAATAGTGAAGAGATTTTTCTGAACCACTGTCTAAAAGCTTATCTGATTTGCCTTGTCAGAAAATTTTTTTACTCGGACATAAAATTACATTTGTAAGATATTAAGAATTTGCATCAGGTCAAAATCTGCTTCAGCCTTAACTATGGAGACACATTTGACTATAGTTATTACACCACTACTATTCTAATTTACTAATTTAAAGTGCTTTGAGATTGAGATTGATTATAACAAGTACTTTCACATTGAGTCTATTTTTGGTTTCAGTACCTGCTTTAGATATAGAAATGCAGCAGGAAATCATCAGGATAAGATACAAAACAAAGTTTTTAAAAAATGTCAAGATAACAATCTGTACACAAAGTTCTGAAGAAAGATAAACGGAAAAGAGACTACAGGAAAAGTGTGATAAACAGGAATGAAAATAAAATAGACAGCAAATCTCTCATAGCACAAAGGTTACACTTTGTTTGCTTAAAACAGTCTAGTCTACATCAAAGCACCAGCAGCCGGTGAGAAACTCTGTTCAGACATGGAGCTATTTTGAAAACCTCTTACTGGTAATTCTTACTGGTGCACACACATCAATATATACATAAGTTATTTGTGACAAACTTTCACATTCACATAAACAAACAGAATCTTAGTTTAATACACAGAGATCTGGAGTGTTGAGGCTGATTTCATTCAGCCTGTTTAAGAATTCATAAAACCTGCCAAGCTTTTCATTTTATTCAACACAGAATATTTTCATTTGATGGGCATTGTAAGGGATGAAACTGGAGGACTTAGAACTAGCCATCCTGATATCAGAAAGACAAGTAAGGATTTTCCCGATAAAGGAATGTAATCTGAAAAAACTACTACTATTATGGTGTCAACTGGCAAACTACCTAACTAGAACTGGGGATTAGGACAACATTTAGAAGGAATGAACAGAGAGCCAAGCAGCACATTGAAAACAGACAAGGGAGCAGTTCCATTTCAAAGCTAGAGCCAGCGAGAGGAACTGAGTGGCAGTTGTCCACTCTGCCCTTTTTAATCTGGTTGGCATGAGACGTGAAGGAAAAAACAGTTACTAACCTTCCGTGACTGTTGTTCGAGATGTGTTGCTCACCACATGAATCGGTGCTGAAAGTTTTCCCCTCACTGGTATCTACAGGGGATTGCTGTGGTGCCCTCTGGAGTAGCACACGTATGGCGCCACTGGCTCTCCCACTCTCAGTTCCTTCTTGCCGCAACTCCGAAAGAGGGGAGGGAGGGTGGGTCATGAAATGGACATGAGCAACACATCTCAAAGAACAACAGTTATGGAAGGTTTCTTCGAGTGCTTTCTCATGACCGTTCCATGTTAGGAGACTCCCAAGCAGTATCTCCGGAGGCGGGTCAGAGTTCCTGGATGGGTCGATTGCAACACAGCTCTGCCAAAGCCAGCGTCATCTCTGGCAACTGGGTGATGGAACAGTGGGTCGTGAAGGAGTGTACCAACGACCACATTATGGCCCTGCAGAGGTCCTGGATAGGGACTTGTGCTAGGAAGGCTGCTGCTGACGCCTGAACTGTAGTTGAATGGGCCATCACTATCGGTGGAGGTACAACCTGCGCCAACTCGTAGCAAATACAGATGCAGGTAGTAATCCAAGACTAAAGCCTTTGAGTAGACACCATGCAGCCTTTCATCCTGTCAGCCACTGTGATGAAGAGTTGAGTCAATTTACAGAAGGGCTTGGTATGCTCTAAGTAGAAAGCCAGAGCCCACCTGACATCTAGGGTGTGCAAGCGCCTCTCCTTGTTGGACGAGTGAGGCTTTGGGCAGAATACTGCGAGGAAAATGTCCTGGTTAACATGAAAAGGTGACACCACCGTTGGCAGGAAAGCAGGAGGGGGACGCAACTGAACCTTGTCCGTGTAGAACACCATGTACAGAGGTTCCAACGTAAGGGCTTTAATCTCAGAGACTCGACTCGCTGAAGTGATAGCCACAAGGAAAACAAACTTCCACGACAAATGTGAAAGAGAACAGGAGGCTAGAGGCTCGAAAGGAGAGCCAGTGAGCCTAGAGAGGACTAGGTTGAGGTCCCATTGGGAGACCAGGTCCCAGGCCAGCGGAAAAATCTTTTCAAGGCCCTTAAGAAACCGGATCGTCGTTTCATGCGAGAATACTAATCTGCCCTGGACGCGGGGATGGGAGGCCAAAATGGCTGCCAGGTGCACCTTGATCGAGGAGAAGGCCAGGCCTTAATGTTTCAAGTGAAGCAGGTAGTTCATAATGGACTGCAGAGAAGACTGGGTCGGGGAGATCCTCCGCTTCAATGCCCATCAGGAGAAGCTCTTCCACTTAGCCAGGTATGCTCTAGTGGAGGGTTTTCTACTCTCCAACAGAATGTGCTGGACTTGAGTAGAGCAGGCCTGCTCCTCCGGGTTCAGTCATGCAGCATCCACGCTGTGAGGTGGAGAGAGGAGAGGTTCAGGTCACCTCCCATGATCCTGAGAGAGCAGGTTTGGACAGTTGGGAAGTGTCCATGGGCGCGCTGAATCAGTGCTGGTGAGGCCACGCTGGGGCGATCATGACTTTGTCCCAGTCCCTCTTGATTTTCAGGAGGGTCCTGCTGATAAGCAGGATCTCGGGAAGGCATACATCAGGTCGCCTGCCCAAGACAGGAGAAAAGCATCGGAGAGTGATCCGCTGTTGAGCCCTTGAAGGGAGCAGTCTTTGTTTTTGGGAGTTGGGCCAGGTTTCCCCTGCCTATCCCTCTCATTGGTTACAGAGACCACTAAAGAGTTCAGGGCCAGGTGGGAATATAAATATTCAAACCCCTTCCACGGGACATCATACTTCCTCTCAGCCCGCTTGGAAATAGGCAGGAGAGAGGACAGGGTCTGCCATAAGGCTTCCACCGGCTTTACTACCCCTTCATATAATGGGAGCGCCACTCTAGAGAGGGCCACTGTGGCCAGAATGTCAAATAGTGTGTCAGAGGGTTCCGCCAACTCTGCTTCCAATCCCAGGTTTGCCACCTCGCTTTAGAAGCTCCTGGTGTGCCTTGGCATTGTCCTGTGGCACTGTCTGGGATGGTCCCGCCATTGCCTCATTGGGTGAGGACGACGAGGAGGCAAGGGCAGGTGGAGTGGCTGGCTCAGCGTCCCCGACATGGGAGGCCTCCACCGAGGCCTGAGGGTGCTCCCGGGCACCTTGCTCAGACCCTTCCTATAAGTCCGGAGGTGGGGCAGGAGACCGTCGCCGACCTCCTCTATGCTGCATCTGGGTCTCCGATGCCTGGGAGAACCCCCACATGTTCCAAAAGTGCCACGTGGTGGGCCATGCTCCGGCTGGTGGCCCTGGAGGAGCCTGCCCAAATCTGGCTGGGTGTGCCTGGCCCAAGGGACCCGTTATCTCCTCAGCCTCTGAGCTCGAGGACGAAAGTTCCTGCCTTGGGGACCACTGCGGAGCCAATGTTATGTCCACGACCCCTCCATGTCTACCATCCCCGTGCCTGCAGCTGTGGGTCAGATGCCGGGTCTCAGGGTCCCGGTGCTGCCTGAATGGGAACCAGCGACGGCGCTTGGCGACAGTACACCGGTGATCGACACCTAGAGCTCTGGGAACAGCACCGGGAGTCCAGCGACCAAGAATGGGATGGCAGAGAACACCGCCTCAACCCCAGGGATTGGTGCCATGAGTCCGGCGATCTGCGTCTTGGCACTGGGGACCTGTCTTGTGGTGCTGGGGATTGGCGTCGTGGTCCCCGAGGAGCGATGCTCACGCTCCAGCGACCAGTGCCATGCTTTGGCTCTGTGCCGGCCACTGGACAAGCGATGCCTCGTGGGACCAGTGCCGAGAGTCCGGTGAACGGTGCTGGGAACTCTGGTTGGTATAGGCAGGTCGGAAGTGCATGCCCAGGGATTCGACATCGACTGCCGCGGTGCTGGAGAGTGATGCCGCATGGATGGAGACTGTTGCATGGGCCCCAGTGCCAACTTCCCTCTGGAGATGTCTACGTCTTGACGGGGTGTTGGTGGCACCGGCAAAGACAGGATGTCTTTTGCAGCCTGGAAGGCCTCCAACGTGGATGGGACCTCTGCCAATACCCGGAGTGGCTGGTGGGTCCCTAGGAGGGCAGGATAGCCTAACCATTTATGCAGGTGCCTGGTTGGGCTCCGGAGACATGCTGCCCCGCATGGGCCTATGATCTGCTCCGGACTTTGCCTTTCAGTACAGGATATCAGGGAATGCCCTCTCCTGTGTGCTGCTTAGCGGATACCGAGGACTGGGACCGGTGTCGGTAGGCCAGTGCCGCTGGCACACTTCAAACAGGTGCCACTGTGCTCAGTCCGATCTCGGAGGTCCGGAGACCAGCACGAGGGCCGACTCCATGAGGAGCGCTCTTAGGTTTATCTCCCGCTCCTTTTTAGTTTTTGGCTTGAAACTCTTGCAGATGCGACACTTGTTGCTAATGTGGGTTTTCCCCAAACACTTCAAGCTGATCGCCATAGGCTTTTTGTAGCCATCACAAGCCTTGAATCCGGGGAACTGGGGCATGCCCCGTCACTGGGCTAAGTCCCTTAGGGGACTATCTAACTTATCTACAGTATTATTAGCTAACTATTAAAAGAACAAAAAGAACTACTTATCTAAGAACTATTTAGACAATGAATGACAGGAAGAACCACTGCGTAAGAGCACTTGCCAAAGCAAGGAGATGTTCCAGCACAGTCACTGGCAGTAAGAAGGAGCTGAGGGAGGGGGAGCCGGTGGCGCATATGTGCGCCACTCCAGAGGGCGCCAGAGCCAGTCCCCTATGGACACCACTGAGGGAAAAACTTCTGCACCAGTGCATGTGGTGAGCACACACACCTAACATGGAATGGACATGAGCAAGCACTCAAAGAAGAACTCGGGGTATATGGGTGGCCACAACAGCCACTGATAGCCAAAAAGACTCCAACCTCGGGCCCATGGGGCACATGCACACTATCAGTGGAATATGTCTATGGACAAGCAATTGAAAGAGAACCTTAATTCAGTTCCCTGTGTGTATGTATTATGATATAGCTTTTAATTAAATGATCATATTCCTGAAACCTCCAAAAAATACCTGGTGCAGGGAAGAATAATTCTTGCACTGCTAGAATTTACAATATGCCAACACCTTGAATAGTGCGCGCAGTTCTGGCCGCCCCATCTCAAAAAAGAGACACTGGTCTTGGAAAAGGTACAGAGAAGGGCAACAAAAATGATTAAGGGCATGGAACAGCTTCCATATGAGAAGAGATTAAAAAGACTGGGACTGTTCATAGCTTGGAAAAAAGATAACAAAGGGGAGATATGATAGAGGCCTGCAAAGTCATGAAAGGTGTGGAGAAAGTGAATAAGGAAGTGTATTTATTCCATCACATAACACAAGAACCAGGGATCACCCAATGACATTAATAGGCAGCAAGTTAAAACAAATAAAAAGGAAGCATTTCTTCACATAATGCACAGTAAACTTGTGGAACTCATTGCCAGGTGATGAGAAGGCCAATACTATAACGGGGTTCAAGAATGAATTAGATAAGTTCATGGAGGATAGGTCCATCAATGGCTATTAGCCAAGATGATCAGGGATGCAACCCCATGCTCTGGGTGTCCCTAGCTTCTGACTGCCAGAAGCTGAGATTGGACAACAGGGGATGGATCACTTGATGACTGCTTGTTCTGCTCATCCCTACTGAAGCACCTGGCATTGGTCACTGTTGGAAGACAGGACACTGGTCTAGAGGGACCATTGGTCTGACCAAGTATGACCATTCTAATGTTCTTACGTGGTCTCATTCTAAGGATTAATAAACTTTGCACTTACATAATGTTACATTTAATTAAATCCACTGTGAGTTAGGCAAAACATTTCTACCTGTGCAGCTTCGTAGGTGATGGTCTTGGTCTCTGTGTGAACAATGGGAACTTCTTTTGTTGGAATTTCACTTTTCACAGCATTGGACACGTCAGAGATGGTAACTGTCTGAGTCTTCACTAGGGGTGGCTATGAAAGAGGTTAAAAAAAA
Organism: Trachemys scripta elegans; assembly: GCF_013100865.1. NCBI lineage: Eukaryota > Metazoa > Chordata > Testudines > Emydidae > Trachemys > Trachemys scripta. The sequence continues at coordinate 12,561,959 of NC_048317.1, read as the reverse complement.
AAAAAACACGGAGCATAGTTACATACTGATGATGTTTCTGGTCAACGCTCTGACATTGATCTGATAAAAACATCACAGCCAGAGAAATCAAGACTCAGCCTAGAAATCTTGAACATTTTAGCCCTACAGAGAGTTTGATACATGTTTCAGAGGATCAAGCATTGAACCAGCCAAGTCAAATTGGAGGCTTAAAACACACAGTGAAATCCTCTCTGCTAACTGCGCTGTTCTCTCAAGTTAGACCAAGAAAGTCATCAAGGGTTAAACAGTCAGATTGCTATGAATGTACTATACGGATTAGCTTCCTTATTACGAGGATGAGGACCCCACAGAAAACTGCCAGTCAGACCATGACTCTGACTGTATTGAAATATCAAAATTGATGCTGTAGAGACTGGACAAATAAAAAGTTAATCATGGCTGACTGAAGCTTTATTCTGAATGCAAACAAAGCCATTTCCATTGTTAAAATACTCATCAATCTGTGGTTCACTGGCTTTTATTAAATCAATGTCAGATACAAGTCTTTAAAAGAAAAACTGTGTGTGTCTTGAAAGAGAAACTGGAAAAATCAGTTCTTCCACCACCTGCTAATTCATCAAAAGAGAAGATAATATTAGCAAAAGACCCACAAGGTTTTCCCAGCTCAATCAGTTTCTGCTCACCTTCCCAAAGCCTGACAGTTGCCACCTTGTTAGTAAGTTAAGTGGTCATCTATTTTGACATAAATGATTGATATTCAGCAACACTGAAGCAGGCAAAAATCTCTGCCATGGTAATGGTGGGGTTTGAAATCTCATGACAATTACAATGTAAATGTAGACTTTTGACAGAGCTAGAATTTGCTGTGCTACATTAAGTTTTCAGCCCTGCAGCATCTCCTTTAACCTGATTTCCAAATTTTCTGCAATATAGCAGTAAAACCCCATGATAGCCACCCAATTCCGTGGAATAAAATTAAACGTGGTCGTCTTTGGAGTTTGCATGTTTCCTTTTATTTAGGAAACAGGGCACTTGAGTCAAAGGAAGACAAAGGCCATTTTCCATTGAGGCATGTCTGTCACTTTATGCAAGGCTAAACTGGAGGGGGCTCAGTTGCACAGACTTTGCAGGAGATTAACTGACTGATTAGTTTGGGGAATGAATTCAGGCCATATAAACGTAATTCCTCATCACAGATTTATAGCATATGCTTGCTGCAGTGTTTGGGATTTCATTCCAAAAACCAAAAGGAAGATTTGAAAAAAAGGAGGTATTCTGAGCTCACAGTTACTACCTGAAAACAGCGAATGAGTGTGGGAAGCCCATTATCAATAGTCCAGTTGTGACACACTCCATTTAGCTTTCTAAGTGGATCTCTTGTAAAATAATTTTCTTCAACATTCTCTGTCTCCTCCTCTCTCTGACAGGGATGCAGTGGAGGTGAAACAGAGATTGTAGGGGTCTCCACCACAGACTGCCCATCTGAGTCATCTGCCTGCTTTTCCACACCTGCATAACCTTTTTCATATGTTAGGTCATCCTGGCTCTCAAGGAATACAAGGGCTCTCTCCTCCTCCTCACTGCTTAGGGAGGAAGTGCCAAAGTCATGACTTTGTAAAGACTCTGGTGGAGTTGACATTTGGTTCTCACTACAGGCTACTGAATGCTTTGGGCCCACCAATTCAAAGTCAGGGTTAGTACTTTTCCTCTCTGTCACTGCATCCACATCCGTTTTGGGGGGAAAGTCACACAGACTCTAAAAAGAAAAAAATACACAAAAAGGCCAGAGAAGGTTAGGAAGAATGTAGCATCCTGAAATATTAAGAAAAGTAATGTTAGTCTCTAACTTACCCTGTATTGAGTCTACTGCAATCTATGCACAGCAATAGGTGGACTTTAAAAAATAAAAACAAAAAAAAGCCTGAAAATTCTGTGTGTAATACACATTGCATCCAGAGGACATCCTAAACACAACCTTCCAAACTGACTAGTTATCTGTGTGCTTTAGGGTTATGGAATAACAACAAACAGCTGTCTCTCCCTGGCACCCTGAGAAATCACAAGGCTGATTCTTGACTTAAACACTCTTTGCCTAAATTAGGAAATAAAGGAGTAACTGCTGTATGGTGGATGGAGAGGTCTGCACACAACCAGAAATTGTAGGAACAAAGATACCCATCACTGTAGCAACACTATACTCCAAGTCCATTTCTTTTCCTTAAAATGACACTTCAGTGGAAATGAGGAGGGGAAAAGTGGGCACAAAACCACCATGAGCCACTGAAAAAGCATCACTGTCACTGGGAATTCAGACAGCCTGTGTTCAGTTGATTAGAACTCACATTGTGTAGCACCTTTGAAACATAACTGCAGAGGTCTCGTTATTGCAGCCCCTAGCAGAGTAATTCTCACCTGTTTACCAATGTGAGCTGCATTTGCAGCTCTCTGTGTTATGTGGGCCACATCCACACAATATATATACTACCTGGATGGCCCTGAGGATGTCACATGGGCTTCAGCTGTATGCTAATTGGGCCGCAAGTGGCCCGCAAATTGAGAACCACTGATCTAGGATAACTAATACAGACGTTGTTGTAAAGGACATGATGCTGTTGATAATGTTATTGAAAGAAGTCAGTCCTGTAGTCAACTGATTCAATCATCAAGAGGCTCCCAAACTGAAAGAAACCACTGACTCACCCAGGAATTATGATGACTCCTTACTCAACATAAAGTAATCATTATTCTAGTCAAACCAGATCAACTGAGGGTACGTCTACACTACCCGCTGGATCGGTGAGTAGTGATTGATCCCCGATCGCTCTGCCGTCGACTCCTGTACTCCACTGCGGTGAGAGGCGGATGTGGAGTCGACGGGGGAGTGGCAGCAGTCGACCCCGCACCGTGAGGTAAGTCGACCTAAGATACGTCGACTTCAGCTACGCTATTCTTGTAGCTGAAGTTGTGTATCTTAGGTCAATCCTCCCGCCCCCCCAGTGTAAACCAGGCCTGACTTGCACAAAAATTTAACATACTCCATGTTTAGCTGAGGAATCACGTAATTAAGCAATAGCTCTACACTGGAAAGCCAGATAGTCAAGCTAATGCGTACTGACCCATTGTGGTTGAATACGCAATTCTGTTTATTCCAAACAGGTTAACAACTGCATATTGCAGTAGGATTTGTCCAAAACTATTGAAACACATGTACCATACTTTGTTGCAATAGTAACAGTCTGAGCACAGAAACCCTTACAATACCAATCCTCTTAAAAACTTACAATATAATTCGTATTAGCAACAGTACATTGTAGCAAAGACATGTAATAAATCAATACACCTCCCTAGAAGAAAGCAAGTGTGTCTATAGCACCTGAGGTACTTTGGAAGACTGTGCCAAGCCAGAGGATTTAACTAAGGCTGGAGCTATTCTGCCTTCCATTCTGCTCTTGTTAGCAAGTTCTCAACTAGGTCTTCTTACATCTCTGGGAGCCCTCTAGCCAGAACTTGAAGAAAAGGAACAGTGACAGAAGAGAAGACAAGAGTTAAAACACGCACAAGACAAAACTGGCACAAAATCATCTGTTTTCCCAAATGCCCAATGAGTACAGGAAAAATATTTAATACATAAACTCATGTCAAACTCATTCTGCATAGAGGACTGGGTTCCATTTTTAATTATGGGCTGTGAACCAAAGCGAGGCTCTCTTATCCTATTCTAGCGTCACAGCATTTCTTCCACTGACAATCTAATATTAGTCTAAAAACGGAGGGTAAGCACCCTTACATAGTAACTACAATTTTACTATCGTTATTAAGTTCCTGCTGCATTCAGTGTCACTCAATGAGGGCAGGGGGAAAGCCCCAAATGATGGAGCTCATTTAGCTAATTCTTCTCTTTATTTAATTGGTAATTTGCATGGCTAGTTGTGGTAAATGTACACAAATAGGACATACAAATACATGTGCATATTGCATGCACAACTGCCTACCTCAGCTTTCAGAAAAATCTTTCTCCATTAAGTGTTACCATTAAGCTTCTAAAGTTACCATTAAGGTGATCAGTAGACATCATCACATTGATTTTCATTCAAAAGGTTTTCTTAGCAACCGCAAGAACTCGTCTTTGTTTTAAATTAAAGCTTGCATTCAGCAGAAGCTGAATCTGCCATAGGGTCGAGATCACTGTATCAAGTGGGTCGGAAGTCTGACATCCCTGATTTAATGATTCCCATTTGATGGGATAGCACAAATCTGTTTTAGGAACTATGACTGCTTTTTATTTAAGGACAAGTTAACACTTACTTTCACTTTGCTGGGATGAAACGATTGCTCAATTCTAGATCTCTACCCTGTAACATTATGGATAAGGTAAATCACAAATTGCTACTTATTAAGATTGCCCAATAATTTGTGTTTCCTGTAAATTCTTTGGATTTTAACTTGGGAAACACATTCAGCGGTGACTAAAATGATACAAGGACTACCAAGATAGATGATATGCATAAACTCATTTGATTGAAAATATTGCTTTTACATGTATCTACACACACACCTAGGTAATGCCAATTTTGAATACTGCCTAATATGAGGCAGTATATTGCAACTACCTTTCACATTTCGGGGAGACAATGAAAACTGTCAGCTTTTTCTGCCCGTGTGTTAATCTCATTTTAAGTGCTCGTTTAGCGTACTGTCAGCGTACCGAGTGATACATGACAAAGTTTTGCAAACTAGGGGCCTGATCCAAGGTCTTCAGTAGGAGCAGCAAGTGCTCAGTACTTCTATGGAATACGCTCTGGAAGCACCATTTGCTTAAACATCAACTGTGAGATTAAGTTGAACAGCACGAAAAAATGAAATCCCATAAAGAAAGCAAAGAGTCTATAGAAAAGATAGAGAAAACTGGAACTGTATTTAAGCTCTTACAAGAACAAATATTTTGCAACTAAACGTAACTTTCATTGTGAGTGTATATAAAAATATCAGCACTCAGAATGAAATCTACATAAAGATATATTGGTTTTCAATAAAGCAACATCCTGAAATAAACATCAACATGCAAACAAAAAAAATGGAACAAATTATGAGAAGATCAATTGACCGGAAGTGCTTTGTTCTTCCCTTCCTGTTCCAGCAGTACACCGAGGGAGCCTAACTAAAAACTATTTCTATCTATAAACAGATATAATGACCTGTTTACACACACAGACTTTTTTATACAAATACGCCTGTGCTTGTTCCTGTTTAGAAACAGTCTACATGCAGGCGAGAATAGATCATCTGTTTATAAAGATAAATTGGGAATTTGGACATCTGATCTCATCAAGATGTTTTTTAATTTGCAAATGCAAAGGCACTCCTGTTTTTCAGAGCTGCTAAAGCCTCTCAACTTTGACTTAAATCAGCAGACGTGGAGGGTGATTAGCAATTCTGACAAATCAACCAATTAGTTTCTTATGGTGACTTGCAATAAAAAACAAATCTGATGTGCAACAGACTATTTTGCATAAGCCATACATAGTGTAGGACGAGTACAGGACAAGATGCATTGCCCCATTTCTTCAGAGCAAAAATGAATGCAATTAAAACCATCATCCTCGGAAACCCCAATCACAGTGCATTTGATGTTGAAAAATACTGAGGATACCCCGTTACATTTACTTAAAGTTACAGTGAAAAAAGTGACACTAAAACCAGCAATTCAAATACGGGATAAATTAATAACAGACTAATTGTGTGGCTGATACCAAAGACCACAGATATTTTTAGTGGTTTAATATATTACTGCTTTTTAATGGTACTTTTAAGCAGCAAAATATATGAAGTTTGTTTCTTACCCACCCTCCCAACATTCAGCCAGTTGCTCATGTTTAACTGTCAAGTTTTCCTACTCTCTATCCTCCCTCATTTCAGAAAAGTGCTTGCATAGAGCACATTTCCACAGAAATGGTGCTGACTTTCTCGTCAAAATTTTCAATGATCTCACCACATGAGAGAACTGTGGAGGGAGTGTCTATGGATTGATAAAGTAGTTGTTAAGCCACCAAAGCTGCCAGTTACTGAATGTATCTGATAAACATTTAGGATGATGGAATAATCATATTAACAATGCCAACTTGAAACACACAGAACTGAATGAAATTTACAAATTCTAACTAGCTAATCTTTCTAATCCACTTTTTATTCAGTACAGAATTATCCATGTTGAACACTTGCATTTGTTATTAGGTTATCCCCAAGATACAAGTGCATGCATAAGCAAACAAGATCGATGGAAATGCCTACGGATGCACAATTAGCCATTAAATAGAAGACATTGATTTTTCAATGAACTACACTCACCAGTAATAATTCCACAGATCAATTGATGAATGTTCTCAACCTCAACAAAGCTGTCAGAAGCACTTGAGCAAAGAATATGATAAAGCAGTAAATAGATACCTTTAATTTACAACACCTTTTTACACATTATATAGCTTCCTGATTTCCCAAGACAAGGAAAGTTAAGGCTTTACAACCAGGACAGCAAAAGCTCTCTTTCATTTATGGCCATCAGCTGTGAGGCTGCATATTTGGGATTGGTTTTTAGGTCACCAATGAAATGAGCCGAATATTCTGATGATTAGCCTGTCTCGTAATTTCAAACAATATTGTACTGAATACTGATCCAAATCCTGCAAGACGCAGTGTGACATCAATTCCCGGCGCATCAAAAGGAATTTCAGTTGCTTAGCAGCTTGACAGATCAATACCCCAGTAATTTTATTAATAAAGCAATTTGCCAAGTTAGACTCTCCCAGAGCACACTTCGCTCTATCTTTAAGGAACAGCTCTGTTCTGGAAGGCCACAGCCCAGGATATAGTATTGTGGTGTGAGGTTGCACATTTGCTGTTCTCGTACCCCTTCCATGGGGTATCAACTGCCTTTAGAAATGAACACTGCACTCAGAGTCAGTTTAGCAGCTGCAACTGAAAATGTACTAGAAGCCGTCAGATATTAAACATGAGACAAGATCATTACTTTTTTGCTGCTTCATTTCCCCTACTCCATCTCCAGATACCATTAAAGCCTCAGATCTGCCAGCTGCTCCAGATGGGCAGAGCCTATGCTCATGCAGCGCTCCAACCAAGTCAGTAAGATTCTGCACGTGTGCAGGTCCCAATCAAGCAGAGAAGCAGTGAGGATATAGGAGGGTCCTTGTTCAGGGGGTGGTTGGTAGGGGAGCATCAGACCTAGTGGTCAGGGCCTAGGCCAGTGACTTGCAGGGGCAGTGACTGGTAGAAGAGCCTGGGCCCTTCTATTCCACCAGACTCCAACACAGGGCCCTTTGAGGGCTATCAGTGAACTGACAGTCAGGGGTGCTTAAAGCTGCCTTCCTACCACCACCTTGTGACTGTCCCAAGGTTGCTATCTGGGTTAAGGTGCTGTGTTCACTATAAAAAGGCACCTTCCAGCGGTTGCGGGTAACATGAGGGCTTCCTTTTTCTAGGGGCTGCAACAGCCTCCTCCCCTGGCATGGCCCTCCCTCCTGGGCCAGATCAGTCCTAGGGCAGTCCCCTACTGGGGCAGTCAACAAACAAACCCACCAAAGGGAACTCGCACAACCCAGAGTTCACAGGAGAGGGAGAGGGGGATGTTTCCATCTCAGGCTGTCTCTGAAGTGGGTCTTCCCTTCCCTCAGGGACCTTTCAGCAGTTTAGGGAGAGATTCTGCTCGATCTGGATAAAGAATGAACTCACAACTGAAGAGCTGGTATAAAGAAAATTTACTCTAGTTAATTTATGAATGACCCTTCACGTAGGATACGTCTTATGTACAATTTTAGTCAACTTCAAAGTAAGCCCGTTGCTGAAACAAGGCCAGATAATTTTACTACATGAGCATGGGGGTGCAGGGGAGGGAAGCTGGTGTGAGGGGGGGAAATAGAAGTTGGTTAGTTAGGGAAGTTAGTGCTTCCCAAACCCTGACGGATACTAATGAAATGTTTGGTTTTTTTTGTTTGTTTGTTTTTTAAAAAGGAGCATAAAAAAAATCTTTGCTTGAAACCACATTTTTCCAGGCACTGTGCAATGAATTCACATGACTGATGACACCACAGAACAACTGTAGTGTAAAAAAACCCAAATGTTAAAAAACATTTCAACACAATTAGAATCACTGACCAGCAAAGTCCCACGCAGCTTTGAGATAGGAAAGAATGTTTCTCATGCTGGCTGCAGAACAGATGCAACTACTGTCGCTTTTCCAAACTAGTTTGTTCCCCTTCAATCTTAGTAGCGAGTACTAAGAAATGTGTTACTTACACTGAGCAATTCAGAGAGTGCCAAATGATTTTTTTAAAGCTATAGGCTGCATGAACTTTAGTCTCAACAAATTATTATGGCTGTATTATATGGCAGTGAATATAGGGGCCTCTAATGGCAACCTAATGGGACCATGCACTGTAGTGGTACTAGTGGACCCTGCACTAGCTAGTGGTTAGCTCGAAAATAAAGTAAGCAAAAAAATGGATTAAAGATCCACTTTTTGTATTAGACTGCATGGTACCGGGTTTGGCATAAAGGGCTCACCCAGACAAGAAAGAGAGCGTTAGTCCAAATAGGTTATAATGCGGGAATACTTCCTGTCTTGTTACAGAATAATAGAAAGAGGGTTCAGATTTGCAACAACATTTATTAACAATACATGTACATATTTACAAAGCAAATAATCGGAGAAAAATACAAAAGAAAAAAGTGTTCCAAAAGAGAGTTTTAGTTAAAAATAATCTTATTGTAGCTCCCATGCACTGATGTTAACTATACCATGTACCACTGGTATAAGATTACAGACACTGAGTGGCACAGACATGGAGTTCATCAGAATGCACCTTCCTAGTATTGGGTGCTTGTCAAGGAACATAGCACAAGAGTCCTAATCTTTCCCACAGCCCCATAACTGAGAAACATTCCTGTACCCAGTAAGTGAATGTGCATCTGTCTAGATATCCTGGGTCACCAGTACTCTAAATGGAGTTCTAAATAAACTGCCCTTCCCTCCTTTCATTGAGCCTTTCTAAAAGGTATTTTTTCCTTCTATCTATTGGAATATTCCTATTGTCTATACACTGTTTTTATCCACTGTCTCTCTCTCACACTCACACACACACAAATCAATTAGGCTAGTGGTGTAATTTATTACATAAATTACATAAATTAACACACTTTATAACATTGATAATCATCTTGACAAGCTCAGAAGTGTAGACTGAACAGATTCGGATTTCACTATGGTGAGAATCAGGAGTAACTCCAGTGAAGTCACACAAGGGTGTAAGAAAATCAGTCTCCTTTTTAATACTTGCCCTTTGATCATGTCCAAACCCCATTGCTTGCTGTTCCTCACTATATCCTTCACAAACTAAATGGGGAAACAAGGAATAAGTAGTCTGCAGAAGAACTGGTTTGGTGCATAAATGGAGGTTACTTTCCTGTAACTGCAAGTTGTATGAGATGTGTTGTTCCTATGCGTATTTCACGTGTGGGTATGCATGTGCACCATGCACCCAAGCCTGGAGATTCTCAGTAAGCAGTGTCCACACACCTGCACAATGGTTCTCCTCATGCTCCAGACCAAGGACCTAAGAGGCAGTGGAGGCTGATGCCTCTCCAGTTACTCTTCTTACCATGAATCAGATAAGATCCAAAGCAGGGGGAAGGAGAGTGGGTAGTGGAATACAGCTAGGGACCACACATCTCAAAGAACTTCTAGTTACAGGGAAATAAATCTCTATTTCTGGTCCCTATGTGTATTCCACACATGGGTGACTGATAAGCAGTACCCAGACTAGAGGAGTGTATGAGAATGCAGTCCGTAAAGATGCTTGAAGAACTGAAGTCACTACAGCCGCACATGCAGAGGCGGCCTGAAATAGCCCATAATGTTTTGTCAATGTGTGAATGGAGCTCCAAGAAGCCACTCCGCATATATCCAGTACTGGTACTTCCTGAAAAGATGCTGTGAAGGCAGTTTGTACTCCACAAGAGGCAGACCCTTACCCCTTCCTGGGGAGGAATATGCACTAATTGGTAACTCTTGATGATGATGCAACCAGAAATCCATTTAGAGATTCTCTGAGAAGATAGTCTGTATCCGCAAAAAGAACAGGAGTACTTGTGGCACCTTAGAGACTAACATTTATTAGAGCATAAGCTTTCGTGGACTACAGCCCACTTCTTCGGATGCATCCGAAGAAGTGGGCTGTAGTCCACGAAAGCTTATGCTCTAATAAATGTTAGTCTCTAAGGTGCCACAAGTACTCCTGTTCTTTCTGAGAAGATATTGCTTGTCCTCATGACATTTCTGTTATAGTGACAATCTTGGTGATTTTCTGAATGGTTTGGTTCTTTGCAGGTAGACTGCAAGGGCTCATCTGACATCCAGGAAATGAAGTCTTCTCGTCAACAGAAGCACTGAGTTTCGGGAAGAAAAATCAGTAAATGGAAAGATTGGTTTAGATGGAATTCAGAAATTACTTTAGGGAGGAATTTAAGGCGGCGGCGAAGGGAAACCTTTCTTCTTGTGAAAAATGGTGTATAGTAGGTTGGCCATGAGCGTTCCTCTCTCACTCACCCTCCTGGCCAAACTAAAGCAACTAAAATTGCAACCTTTGTGGAAAGGTGGGACATAGAGCATGTGACCAAAGGTTCATATGGTGGCCTGATAAGTATTGACAGGGTTAGACTGAGATGCCATTGAGGTGTAGGCTTGACCACTGGTGGGAAGGTCCTGACTAGGCCCTTTCGGAATCTAACTGTTGTTGGGTGAGTAAAAATGGAATGCTCATATACTAGGGAAGGAAGGCACTGACTGCTGTGAGATGGACCTGCAGCGAGCTAATGGAAAGACCCAAATTCTTCAAAGACTGGAGATAATCTAAAATGACTGGGATATCTGCAGATTCTGAGGAAGACTAATTGTGCCATCCCGGGCGAAGAAGTCTCTAGCTAGGTAGCATTTCCAAGTGGAGTCTTTCCTATTCCATGCAGACTCCCGGTTCTACTACAAGATGGCAGCAGAAACAAAGTCACCAACCTGACCTCATGGTTGGAATGATCTGTTAGGAGCCAGTTGTCCAAGTATGGGAAGACTACAAAGCCATGGCGTTTCATTTGGGCTGCCATCACTGAGAATACATTCGTGAATAGCTTGGGTGCAAGTTGCTAGTCCAAAGGAAGGACTCTGAACTAGTAGTGTTCCTGACCTACCAGGATCCAGATACATTTTCTGTGGAACGGACAAATATCCACATGAAAATAGGCATTCTTCAACTCGACAGCTGTGAATTACATTCCCTCCCACAGAGAGGGGGTTCTTGATGCTAGTGTAACCAAGCTGAATTTTGACTTTTGAATAAAGATGTTCAATTGTCGAAAGTCCATGCTCTCTCTTTTTTGGGGACTAAGAACTATGGGGAATAGAACCCTCTTCCTTGATACTGAGATGACATTCTTTCTATTGCCTGTCATTAGGGAAGAGAATTAGCCTCCTGGCAGAATTGAGAGAGTGGTCCCTGGAAAGGAATCAGGAAGGAGTTTGAGTGGGGAAGGAGGAAAGAAAAATTTGATGGAGTAACCATGATGGATGATTTCTAAAACCCACTTGTCTGTCACGACAGAGTCGCAATTGTGGGCGAAAAGCGTGAGACCGCCCGCAAAGATAGGGGTAGGGATATAAGTGGTTGGCATCAATAAAGGCAGGTGGTTCTTGACAGACATCAAAAGTAGCCCTTAGCAGGAGGGTGGATGTTACGGTAGCAAAGGGGGTGAAAATTGAGGTCTTTGAACTCAGTTGCTTGTGTGGAGATTCAGCCAGATGCTGATGGGGGAATGGTTGTGGAGGGAACAGTCTTGTTCAAAACATCTGCCTCTGGTGTTCTCTCTTTCAGGCCAAGGTGTAAGTTCCCAGGGAGCAGAGGGTCAGTCTAGACTCGTCTTTAAACATGTGCAGGGACTCAAAAGTTCTTTCAGTGAACATGTCTGACTTGTCCAATGGTAAGTTCTCATGGTATTCTGCACCTCCCTGGGGAACCCCAAAGAATGAAGCCAAGACTCACGCCTCAATTATATCAGTGGCTTGCCCTCTAGATGCTGCATCCGCTGTGGCTTGTAGGGACATTTTTGCTGCTAGCCTGCCTTTCTCAATTAAGGTTTAAAATTGGGCTCTGTCCTCTAGGGGAAAGGTTGTCCTTAAAGTCTGCCAGTCTGAAGTAGTTATTAAAATTGTATTTCACTAACAAAGCCTGACAGTTAGTGATATGGAACTGCAGGTTCATAGATGAGAATACATTTCTTCCCCAAAGGGTCAACCTCTTCAAGCCCTTGTCAGCCAGGGTGGCCTTAGGATATGTCTACACTACCCGCTGGATCGGCGGGTAGCGATAGATCTATCGGGGATCGATTTATTGCGTGTAGTATAGACGCGATAAATTGATCCCCGAGCGCACTCCCGTTGACTGCTGAACTCCAGCTTGGTGAGAGGCAGAAGCAAAGTCGACGGGGGAGCAGCAGCCATCGATCCCGCACCACGAGGATGCAAAGTAAGTGATTCTAATTTGATCTAAGATACATCGACTTCAGCTACACTATTCTCGTAGCTGAAATAGCGTATCTTTAGCTTGATTCCCTCCCCTCCCCACCCCCCCGCAGTGTAGACCAGGCCTTAGGGTGTTGTAACCTTCTCTTTCTGTGGCTGCCTGCACGAAGTTGGGCTCTGGGTGCATGAAAAGAAATTCAGCTCCTTTGTCTGGGACAAAATGGTGCCTCGGCTCTTTTAATAGTGGGGGTGTAGGAGGCTGGGGTATGCCAGATGACCCTGGCTAGTTCCATGATGGCCTCGTTTACTAGGGGAGACACTTTGCTGGGAAGTGTAGGTTACAGGATGTCAAGGAGCTGATGGCTGGGTAACGTAGTCCTCTTCCAGTGCGATCTGGAAGTCATTTACTATCATCTGCAGGAGCTCCTGATACTGCCTATGGTCGTCTGGCAGAGATGGTGAAGCATTTGCTTCATCCAGTGAAGAGGATGAGTTCCCTGTCAATACCATCAGTACTTGCGGATTTGGATCATTTCCTCCTCGTACTGCAATGGATCCAATAGATGCTGTGTGGAAGAGGAATGGTAGGGCTTGTGAACAGATCTGGGAATAGTCATATCTGGGAGGAAGGCATCCAGATCTCATGAAATTCTCTGTCAAGATTCATCTATGAGGGGTTGATGGGCTGGCCAGAACATCTAATTTGTCCAAGTAGGTGACTTGGTCTTGCTCCACCAGTGGGACTGCTGGTACTACAGGGTGAACACTTCTGCCTGAGGGTTCCCATATTGTCAAAGTAGTTTCTTCCTCTAGTGAGGGAATGTCTCTCCGGAGGATCAGGCTCAAAAGGAGAGTGGACTGAGGATAAAGGAAGAAGATATCCTCCAGTGAGGTATAGGTGTCTCTGCATGTCCCAGTGTTCTGGGTTGTCCAGTGGTTGTGACTGACAGTTCCAATATGTCCCAAGAAGTTGAAAGTGAAAGGACTTTGGAAGGGTGGGCTGGTACTGCTGAAGAGTCAGATGCAGCACTCTTACATGGAGCCGGTGGATGGCGGTCTCTATGTCTAGCAGTCAGAATCAGTGACAGTACAGATGGATCTGCTTTCATGCTTTACCCTCCTGCCCGGGAGTCTTAAGCAGTCTTGAGCTAAGAGTGCCTTTTTCTCGTGCAAAGCCCTTGATAATGATTCCTTGGGCTTAGCAGTTCTAGGCTCCACTCGTGAGCTTGTGCTCAGAGAGGTGTTGCTTGTTGGTTGACACTGGTGCATTGGGAAGGGGTGAGGGGGGATCACAGTGAGGTCTCATGGCCCTCTCCATAACGTGTTTCCTCAACTGAAGCTCACATGCTTCATATGTCCGCGGGGGAAACAAACAGCAAATGCTGCTCTTTGCTTAGATATGCGTCTAATCCAGACAGTAGAGACAACACCGATGCCTACAATTCAGAGAAGGAGCGAGGCCAAGAGACAATTCTTGAATCCTAAGACTCCAGGCATAGTCCCAGTGCATGAGGAGAGACTCCCAAGAAATGGAAGAAACTAAGCTAAACTATACAATATTAAAGCTTTAACTATGCTAAATATTAAAACTATTTACAGGCTGATAAGAAAGAAACTGGAGAAATCTGTGGACACACAGGAGTTGGGGCTTCATCAGCAGAGTCAAGGATGGGTAGGGACGGTTTTGTGGCCTGCAGCATGCAGGGGGTCAGACCAGATGATCATAATGGTCCCTTCTGACCTTACAGTCTATGAGTCTATGATTCTGACTCAGGCCATGCGGCAGTAAAAAGGAACTACAGAGGCATCAGCCCACACAGTCTCTTATGTCCTCAATCTGGAGCACGAGGAGAGCAACTGCGCATGTACAAGTGAACAGACGAAGAATCTCCAGACTCGGCAGCATGGTGCACATGCATACCCATGTGTGGAATACACATGGGAACCAGCACTTGAAGATCTACTTCTGTGTTCCAAGAGAACATCCAACTGATAATGCTCACATTATCCTGCTATATTTTTGATACTAGTACTGGTCAAGAGACCACTAAGATCTCACAGCACCTGCTGGTACCATTAACTCTTTGTGCAACACAGTACAAAGGAATGATTCTGCCTCGTGAGACTGATAGCCTCTGGCACCAAATACTAACTACGGAAGGTACACTGAAGCACTGTAGGTCATACAACTTGAACAGTCTATTTTAAAAATTAAAAGTGTACTAGGTAAGGATGTTACTGGTCCTCTGCTAACAGACTTCATCTGAGCGTCTCCAATTAAAATGTAAATAATACAGGTTTTTTAAAAAAATTATATCTAGTACCACTTATCTATTTTAATATATTTTATCTTCATCATTTAATCTGAATTTCAATAAATCCTGAGCTGAGGAAAAAATCTCTGCGCAAGTTTCAAAATGCTAGCGTCATAGTTAGTAAAAGTCCCCAATGATGCCTGAGCCTGAAACAGACAGCCACCAGGGAACTCAAACCCACCTCCCTGCTTCAAAGTGCCGATAACTTTTAAAAGAAAATGTGGGTAAGACCAAGAGACTATTTTGCATTTCACCCCACAAGGGAGTTTAGCAACGCTAACATAATAATGAAAATAAATTAAGATTCACAGAATTTAAAATGACTTCTATTTAAGTACATGAATTATATATACAATCAACTAATTTATTCTGGAGTTTTGAACTTCACAACGCAAAGACTACAGGGGACTGAAGCCTTGAAGAGAAGTCTCTTATTTCTGCCTCTAACTGGACTGCATTCCCAATTTTACATAACCACACAAAGCACACAAAAGTCTTAGCTAAACAAAGTCTAGGTGTGAGTCGAAGATATTAGAATGAAAAACGCTGGAAAATAATTAAGACTAATTCATATTAATACTGTTAGCAGCCTCTATCCATTTAGGTATTTATAAAGCACCTAGTGACCAGTATCTAGGCACCACTGAAACATCCTGAGTTGTAATAAGTCATCAAGGATTAAGTGTAAGAATGCAGCCTTCTTCACATAAACCTAGGCAAGGTTACATTTTACGCATCCTGCTGACATGTTTAGTCTCCCTTCAGAGTAGCAAATATTCACAACCTTCTCAAATATTCACCATCAGTGCAACAGACCTCAATTACACTATTGGTCAAATACAAATAAAGACAACAAGATCAGCACTGCCATGAATTAATGTAGGACACTGGCATGGTAACAATTGGCCAGTAGGTTAGATGGTTTGTGACCACTCCACTCCATCTTGTCCTCTGGAGTCAGGATAGAGTAAGATGCATTCTTGCAGTATTTCTTCATGAAAGCTCTGTGACATCTACCTTTAAACTAAGGTATAGTGTGAAACACCTTATTCTGCACCTAATCTGCCTGACATCAGAAATTACATATCTAGTTGTAAGGTAACAACTCCTCTTGTAGCACCTTTTAAGAACATCTCAGTTCTAGAAACAGTAAATCATACTGTTAAAGTATCTCTGCTAGCAATAGACATAAAAACATCTCTTGCAAGCTATTTAAAACTGACATTTTGTACTACATTAAGCATACAGAACTATTTATATATACACAAATGTGTATTATTCATATAAAGTTTTTATTTCAATGCTGCATCTTAAGCTAACCTTAAGGAAAGCATAGAAAGACAATTAGCATAGCAAAGTGTATATGATGTACGTATGTATGTAACGCAATACAGAATCACAAAAATGCAGGACTGAAAGGGACCTTGAGATACTGAACACATATGTAAGTGAGATTTTACCATCCTTACCATAAAAGGTGGTTTTGCGGTAATACTGTGCTTAAATATGCCCTGTAAGCAAACAAAGAGGTGGGAGTCTCTCTCCAGGATAGGTCAAGACGTAGCACAGAAGACTACTTATACACATTTTCAAGAGATACGCTGCAATTTTGACTGGACAAAATTTCAGTCTCTGATACGCTATATTATTATATAATTTATAATTATTCTCCATCTAGAGGTCCAAGAAGCATAAGACTCTCCAGTCTAAGAGGAGGGAAGAAAAGGGTAAGACCTCATACATAGTGAAGGCAAAAATTTAAGTTTCTTCCTTGATGTTCCTTCACTCAAAAAGCAGATCAGAAAGATGGTGGCTTACAGGACGTGAACGTAAAGGCCAACTCTAGGATACTAGGTTATAGCTCTATGAATGTTTAAATG
This sequence comes from Trachemys scripta elegans, assembly GCF_013100865.1. Taxonomy (NCBI): domain Eukaryota; kingdom Metazoa; phylum Chordata; order Testudines; family Emydidae; genus Trachemys; species Trachemys scripta. The sequence goes on along the minus strand of NC_048317.1, from coordinate 12,545,205 downwards.
TGGACAAGACCACATCCTAAGGGTGCTTGAAAGTAATGCACTATTTACCAGGTATTTCTGCGAGAAACAGACTTGTCTGAACAGTATAAATCTAATCTAATGTAAGACATGCACCTTCACAATTTGTTTGGCTGATTAGCTGACCTCTAAATAAAGATATTAATAGCTTGTTCAATTTCTTCATGTCCTCTTCAGAGATAGTAATTAAGTGCTGAGAAACATTATGTGGGGCTCTCTCAGAATCAGTTCAAAGGTCTTTTACTGATAGAAACCAGTCTCATTTCAAAGTTATCTGGATAAAGAGATTGTTTTATTTAGGAAGTTCAGAGACGACTTGGGTAGAACAAAAGGATATAAACTCTTCTTATCCTAGAACGATAGATCTCTTGAACACTACATTCAAACCTCTTTCTAGGTAAGGTCCTGAAAAAAATGCACTTCCTAGTTCCTTTTGACGAGGCAGATATGGCTGTAGAAACCATGGCCTTGTGATGATTGATATGCATTATAGTCATTTCAGGGTATTCTCTCTCTTTTTATTTTTTTTTAAACAGGAGTTTCTAAAGTAGTCTTGTGAGAAGTTGATTTGCCTCAAGTCCAGCTATCCTCAATAGCACCATATTAATCTCAGGCCTATGGCTCTTTAAACATAGTGGTAAGTACTTTTTTCTAGTTATAGTGTGTTTTGGGGGCACAAGAATAGTTAATGCCTGGGAGTGAAGGCACAACTACCCCTCACTTTTGAGATGATGTGCTGTGGAGAGCAAACTTTTTTTTAAAGTAGCCTGGGATCTGAGTTTTAACATCTTGTCCTTTCCAATTCTTGCACAGCAATTCTGGTAAGAACTCATATGCCAGAAGTGTTCAACACCCTGCTCCTATTTCAGGTTCTCCCTTTAGCTTTTGATCCACTGATCCAAATTTCCAGCTTCCTCACTGCTCTTTCCTCCCACTTCCTCAGGGCAATCCTCCTACATTTCACAACGAGCCCTACTACTGGGGCTCTCCATTCATTTGCCTACTGAGCCTTATTCTTTAGATCCATCCAGTGCATGATTTTTTTGAAGTGGCATTTCCCCTTAGCCTGTGGCTAAACCTGTATATGCATATCAATGTTACCTTTAATGCTTAATTTAGTTTTTACATTTTTAAATATTACAAAGAAAACTGTATATTATGGTTTCAGTATATACTAATTGGCATCAATACAATGTTAAAATTTGTTTTTAATAGGAAGTTTACAATTATGGTATTAAAAAGGTCTGACGCTTTTCAATTAAACTGGTATTGACACAAAGCAAAATCCTGAGGGCACAGATGGGAGCGCTAATCTGAACTCATAATAAGTATTCAAGCAGTACTGGCCAAAATCATGAACATTCTCATGAAATTAAAAACAAAATTAATGTTTCACTAACTAGATTCTTCCTAGCTAAAGTTCTGAAATGCTGTTCAGCGAGCCTCAATCGACACACTTGAGCATAGAGATGCAAATGAGATATTTTAAGATTCACTATTATCCTCTTACTGCAGAACGTGTGCACAATTCCATGCACCCATTATAGATTTGTCTCCTTTCTTTTCCTAGTGCACACGCACACACCCACCCACACGTATACTTACACATTAACTTTCTAAAATAACATTGTGTACATAGCTCTATAAAGAAAAATATAGATATAGATTTTAATCCCTTTCATCCAAGTGTCTTCCATTCTTTAATAGCCCCTTAGTGTGAATACTGATGGCAGGTCTCAGCAATAATGTTATTTCTACACCCATACTCTAGAGAATGCAAATTACAACGGGAAGAGTGGGCTGGCTCACCTCTGTCCCCTGACTATTATATACTCAGAAGCAACTGCCCACGAGAAAGAGTCCCATCTTCCCCCGCTTTCAAAGCCAGGTTTGCTCAGCCCAGCTGAGCATCAAATCTTGGTTCTCATACAACTGAATCATTAACAATACAGTCAAGTTTAAACTTAATTATAGATCATTTAAACCAAATAATCCAGATATATACAAAAGTGCTACAAAAAATAAGCCGCATGCAAAGGTTTTGTTAAAGACGTCAAAATAATAATTGCTTTAACACTAGAATTTTATGATCTGGACATACTGCTCTTTTACACGTTTTGATAAACTTAACAACAATGCTATTAGTCAACATGCGGACACAGGATGTGTACTTAACAGCATGTTATTTCCATTCACATGGCCATTAGTACACACACTTCAGTGAGTTCAACACAAATTGAAAGCACATATATCTACAGTGCACCAAGGGAGTCAAATTCAGGAAACAGATTAATTTAACCTTACAATAAATAAGTACTGCTTTTAATGAGGGTTCCCCCCGCAAAAAACAAAAGTTAGACAGTATTTTCATTTGGAGGAGAGTTCAGCTATGAAAGATAAGCAGTGATGCTCGTGCAAAGACAGTAGTAAGATCTGAAAAGGATCTTCCATAAAGAGGACAAGTTGAAGTAGTCTGTCCCTATGTACACATATGAATTATCCCTAAGAGAGCCACTGACACCAAGCCTTTTTTAATTAAAGAAAAGTGATTTGTATGCTAATATTGTTTTCTTAGAAAAGGAGTGGTTATGGATCAGACTCTGAACACTGTTGTGAATGATCTTAAGCCTTTTGAATAAATATTTGAGACTGAATTTTCCCCACCATAAACACTATAAATGTATACAAGAGCTGGGTTTAAGAATAAGAGTAACCTTCAATCAAGTCTTTTCACAAACTGCTGTGCAAGAAGTCTTTGAAGTGTACAGAAGCAAAACAGCCACTGTCAGCATGACCACTTCAGCGCTAAAGACCTTCAGATAGGTACTCAATAGCTAACTTGTTTTTTAAAATTTAGTCTATGGATCACCAAGGCTCAAATTTCAGTGCATTATTGCAGGTCTGGCAACCCATTGCCACTCCTTTAGAATTCCAAATCATACACTGTACAAGGTAAAATATTATGATCAAAACATAGTTGCAGAGTGTTCGGAGGACAACGAACTATGGAGATCAGAGGGCAGTACGTAGAAGACACAGTAGAAGATGCAGCTGGCCATTCAAGAGCTGTGGTCATGAGGTTTCGGTTAGGCCCCCTGTTTCTGATCAGAGAAAGACCAACCACCACACAGTTAGTGCAAGGACCACAAAAAGGGACATCATAAAGGGAATGCGTGGAGAAGGAAAAGTACTAGAGTACAGGTGGCACTTTTTGAGTGATTTCTGCTCCTCAGGAATTGGAATAGAAACCTTTGGAAGAAGGTCTTCTTTTGCTTGCTGGGGTACTGCTGTCTCAGTAGGCATCTGCTTTTTTATTTTGTCTTCATCCTGTACTAACAGAGGACGTTCCTGTGTCTGCTTTCGTGGTAGAAGATCAAGAAAGACAGAGAGATGAACAAAAATGACAGATGGGAAGTGCTCAAAATGGTACTTAGGGATGTACAAAGTGTTAGGACAGGTCTTCCAGAGGCTCTGATCAATATTTTATTACTAAATTGGCAAACTGCTGTGAAGGACAAATTCTGTGGAGGCTCAATCAGGATAGAAGCACTTCAGCAATATCCTATAATTTAGCTTCTGAGTATGACCATCTTCATAGAATCCACTAACCTTAGGGCCATGTTCATGTGTGTTCACAATTTCCCTTTGAGAGACTGATAATTTAAAATCTAGTACTTAAGTGTTCCACAATTGAAGTTGCTGAGAAAAGTTTATTTTGTTGTATTACAAATAGAAATGGTAGTATAAAAAATGCAGTCTTTTACAACTTCCTATATACTGGCCTTAAAAGTGACATTAGTTCATAAGGTTTGACACCTAGATTTTAATGCAGATGATAAAATCTTGTTTTGAAAGTTTTGAAGATTTTACAAATGAAAATAGTATCAAAATTTCCACTTTCAAAATGATATTGTAGTTATGAATGCAAAATATTCACTCCCTTAGAAATCAGGAGTATGGAACATGAATGTTTTTAGTAGTAACATTCCAAACTCTCTGGATTTTGTTTTACATTTTAGTGCATCTGAGTCTTCAGAATCTAAAGAATGTGAAATTATAATGAACACAGTATCATACAAATGCTTTAGCACTTGTGAAAATTGTTTGGGGAAATTTTATTGCAGTTTATTCAAGAAATGTTTTCCATCCTTTCAGCTGGCCAAGCATGGTCAACCCCGGTAAATCTACGAAAGAAAAAATTTGGCCCTAAGCTCTCTCAGTTGATCCAACCTCCTTTGATCAGTCTTGTGTTTTGGGACTGGTTCTTTGCACACCCCTAAGTGATGAGTATCAGGGAGAAAGTAGCTGGGGGACTGGGCAGCAAAAGAAATAAAATAAAATGCAAGAATAACATGATTATTAAAACAAAAAACAAAACGGAAAAGAAAGGAAAGGAAGACAACATAAAAAGAACAGGGTATAGTTAAACTTTCAGAATTGTTTTTCGTTCCGAATACACGGTTACATCTTCATGCAGCTTTTCAACCAGCCATGCGCCGAAATAAGCAAATTGAAAGCTGCAAAAGCTGCAGCAGTGCAAATCCTTTAAGGTGTTAGGTCAGGAGGCTGTGAGATATGAAACTACTTAATGTTGGCAAAAAAAAGTAATAATATGTTACTCAGCAGCTGCTGTTGAGTTTTTGCTTAGTGCCATTACAATAGCAAAATTCTGGTTCAGAAGCACATATAAACAGCAGCTTTACCTCTGGCCCACCAACCCTTCTTTCAGAGGATAGGAGATTGGCTTTCTTGACCTGGACATACACAAAGTGTGTAAAGTTCAGTTGTCTTGTAATTTAAGATATAGGAATAGTAGAAAGATAACCCCATATAGAATGCCATGACTTTTGCAACAACAGCATAATGGTACATCAGCAAAATGAATATTACATTCAAATTTATCTTCCTTATACATTTGATAATAACGTGAAGGCAAACTAAAACACTATCCATGTGCCTTCCTGCAGTTGTCTCATGTTATGATCATAAATCACCTTCACTGAAATGCCGTTTTCAGAAGGATCATGTCACAGGTGTTGGAACTTCCAGAGACAGGTATCAGGGAAGTGATGCACATAGGGCTGGCACTACCCTTAGCACAGTGTTAAAGAATTGCTAACAAACCACTGTAGTTGTGGGTTGGTAAGCACACACTATCCCCTCTGTCCCCATCTTGGGAAATACTCTTACAGGTGGAGACCCCTGCATCATCTCTACTGGACAGCATCCTGCAGAAAGGCTTCTTAAAATAAAGTTCAGTGATCAAATTGTTAAATGGCTTCATGTGTTTAACAAATTAACTGGCAACTTCCTCCTTCCTCCCCCAAGATGATTCCATGTTACAAGTTCCACACTTGCATGGTTTAAAGTCAAGCAAAGAAAAACACAGTCTCCACAGCAATTGGTGGCGGGGTAAGGGCGGGGGGGGAGCGCGGATCTATGGTGAAATCTTGGGCCTACTGAAACCAGTGAAAGTTTTGCCATTGATTTCAATAGAGCTAGGATTTCACTCCCTCCCTTTAAGGCAAATAACTATCATTGTTCAAGAAGTTGTAATTATTTTGATCTATGAGCTTTAATTAGGAGTTAAGTAACAGCAGTAGTAATATGACAGGGCCTATCCCAGTAAGATACTGACTACCGGTAAGGAATAGACTAGACAGAGTGACTGATCTCTTGGCTTCTCCAGCTTACTTGTATTGAAAAGTAGTAAAATTCTTATGAAACTAAACAAGAGGTCTATGAATGTGCATAACTGCTACAAATATGGATAACACTTCCGTAAAAAGCAATTAGGTTTCTACCAAGCCAGGGCCCAACCCCTTGTATACCTCTGTGCCTGTGTTAGTAAGACATCCCACTGGAATATGGGTACACACAGGCAGTTCCTGATGCAAGATCAGGGCCGAGTTACATACAAAATTCTCTTAACAAGTTCCTCTCCAGCTTATCAAGCCTTGTGATTTTTGGTTCTTAGAGGCACCATCCAAAATAAAAATTTTTTTCCTCCATGGTTTGTGATAATATCCTTGAAGCTAAGATTTAAAATTACAATCCACATCAATTTTGACATTTTCCATTTTGGAAGATAAGATTAACCCCCTCTGTACTTCGAATAAACCAGATCCCAACATAACTATTTAAGTCTCTGCTCTTGTAATGCTGAAACTGATAGCAAGAAAACAAGGTTCCAGTGGCAACATTAACTAATGTTGCTACAAAGCCAGATAGGAAGTGCCAATATTGTTTTAGACTGTATCGCATAAGAATTGACTTAAACTAAAAAAAAAAAAAGAAAGAAAAAAAGAATACCCTCAGCAACAATGTTGTTCTTAAAACCCACCAAAAGAGACATCTGAAATGTCCCCAACCAGAAATATAACGAGCCAAGTTTAGTCCTCCACTATTTAAAGACGTTCATTTAGCGTCAGTATTTAGTTGCTACAATATAAAATCAGTCAATACCACATTTCATAAGTACTCACTCCTTCCACTCCGGTGGGGACCTGCCCATTGACGTTAAATGTTCTGAAGGGGGAGTGAGTAGACAGGCGCTTATCCCATTCACTAGGCCGGGACTCGGGGACGGACTCCATAAAGTTCTTCTTCAGCTCACTGATGTTAGCATGATGTTTCTTTATTTCTTCTTGAGTTTTATCTAGTTCCTATGATTTAAAACAATCAAATGAAGATGAACATAAAAAGAGGCCATCTAAAATTGCCTGTGCTGCCAGATAGCAAGCTGCACTCAAAGTTGCTGCCAATTTCCATTAGTTGTGCTCACTCTGTAAACATACAAGGGAATATTCTCCTTCCCTTTACTCTACCCTCAGATTGAGGGACAAATTTTAATGAAGTGGAAGAGGTCTGCCCCTCTAGCAGGGAGACCTGACATTAGTCATCTTTTACTTCAGCAAAAGAAATTATAATTGAAACACCTGGATTTTTACCTAAAGAGGATTTAAAATATCAAGGTACAGAATTAAAAGAACCCTGACAATTTGATTTCATATCCTTCACTGCATGTTTTCCTCTTTTGTTGTTCTTCCATTAACCCTGAATATCTAAGGGAAGCTCACAGATACTGTTAACATTCTTAAGAGTTTGTTTCTAGTTTCCACTTCTTCCCCTCCCATATGAAATTATCTTTAAAAAAGCAACCTCCATAACCTTCTTTGCCCACACCTCATTCCTTCCAGGAACTATACTGGTGGTTTCACACTAGTGAACAAATTGTGAGATAAGGAAACGACTCCTAAAACTAACTGAGCACCTACTTCATGACAAAGTAACCAGTGCACCCAAGCTAAAACGATAAGGGTATGGAAAATGCTAACTCTCTCTTCTGTGATGCCAGGTTACAGCATAAATGCACAGACTTCAACCTAGTCCACTATTCAACTAACTCATTCAAAAACAGCCTCGCCTTGCAAGTAAAAACAGAGTTTGTTTAAAACAAAGCCTTTTGAATAAAATAGGCTTAAGCTAAACAAAGACATTTCAAGACAGTGCAAAAAACAAGCACGACAAAGTCACTGGCAAATCTGATTTTGCAAATCCCATTCTCTATACATTCAATTGGTTTTCAACTTAAGTCACTTACTTACACAAGACTAGATTGCTTGCATTTGCTTTAAATTAATACCTGTCAAAAGAGGCTACTCTGTTGTCTGGTCACTCAGTCCTGCGATCCTCCAAGCTTACCAAAGACAGACTGCCTTCAGCTAGCAGAGATAACAGGGTGCTTCATTAATATAGCTCTCTCTTTTGGCCTATCCGTGGGGAACCAATAGTTTTAGCTTTTGTCCCGCATGAAAACAGGAGATGAGTGCCTGCTAGTTAGAAAAAGCATGAAAACGACTATTGAAGACTCCATGATAAGCTCACAAGCTGGAATCGGCAACACATGCACAGGAGCCCTGCCACTGACTCTGGATTGAAAGAACACAAAGATCACTCCTCTTGTTTAGCCTGCCCCTGGTAAGAAGCACTTTATTCACATTTGGACTTCCCCCGCCAGAATAGTATTAATGTGGAAGCTAAAGTTAGCAGGATGTATCCCACAGAAGTTTGAATTGCTTTTGTAAGCCTCTTTTAATGAACAAAGCCCTCTAATAATTACACTTTCTTCCTGTTCCACCTTTTTATAAATTTATGAAGCACAGAAGCTCAAGATCTGAAGGAGTAACTGTTTTCAATAAAACAAAATAAACATTTTCTAGAACATTTTCCCGCACTCAGCCAGTCTGCTGGATTTAATCTGATCTGCCAAATACACAGAATAAGAAGGAAGAAACAATAGGCAACTCAACCTTTTTGGTTGCCCATTTCTAGCTGAGGGTCTGTGAACACCTGTAACAAAAGTGTTTCGGGTGGCAGGGGAAGGCAGTAAGAGGTTAAGGCAAAACGAAGCGCACCGGAGCACACAATACATGTGCCAGAGCCAAGTACCACACTAGCAGGAAAAAAGCATTTAGGACAAATTTTCATTGAGAATTGATAAACAATTAGCTTATGCGTGGCCTAAACAATGGTGGGTGAAATCCTTGTTGCATTCTGACTCCTGCTGACCATTTTACTGATGTCCAAAAGCTTAAAATTGGAGCAGTCAGAAACCAAAAGCTGCAAAGCTTTAAATTAAGATTTGAAAAAAGGCAGTTAGTACATTTCATTTTCAAAAGCAACTGCTGAGGAAACCCCTATCAGCTGCTAAAGCTGTAATCGTTAATAGAAACACAACACACAGAAAAAGTCAGTACCAGAAGCCACAAAGTGTCTTCCATAACAATGTATAAATATATGATTGGAACGTTCCAGTCTTCGAGATCTTGTTTGCGTGGGAGCCTTCTAAATTTTAAGTTTCAGTGTCAAAGCAGACTATCCAAGATCTACACCTGTGCATGAAATGACAGAAAACAACCTTGCACCCTCAGAATACATGGCAACTGACAGCTGAGCAGTAGCCTACTGAAGTGTATTCAATGGCACACTTGGCTAGAGATAGTAATTATATCAGACACCAGGGGACTTGCTTTTGACCACTCGTTTGTTCCAATGTAGGAGAACTGTAAGTTTCCTAGAACACATTAGAGCAGGAAAGTGTTCAGAGAAAAATTACAGCAATAATGATGGTAAATTCTATTGGCAGGTCTCTGGAAAGCAAAAAAGGCCTCATCTAACATTACTGTGAGCAAGCAATGGTGGCTTGAGCCCTCCTGAAGTGGCATGAGCCCTTCTGAAGAACGCTGAACAAGATTGCTGTATAGTTTATACAGCTTGCGGCTTTACTGTCCGTCTCATTTTTATGTGCTCAATTGTGATTCATCCTTGATTCCATTCCCCTCTTTTTCCCTTGTCTCAGTCAAGGAGAGAGAGACACTCTCTCTATATACTTGCATCCTGTGTGATTCACGTTATTATGAGTTACCAGTGCAGAAATTCCTATTTGTGGACTGAAGGAAAAAAAAATATGCAATAAAGTCACTAGGATGCTAGAAACAGATTTAACACAGGACTATCCCAATCATATATTTTTCTGGTAAGTATGACAGAATGAAAACCAAAAAAGGTAGGAGAAATGACTGCACATCGTCGTGTTTATTGTTGACATGCAAAAGCATATTTTTTAAAAGTCTTCATGCAATAGCATGCAAAAACAAATTCAGCAGCAGAGGAGGAAGAAAAAGAGTTCAGCAAAGAATGCAGAAGGTCCAGGCAAACGCAACTGAAATAAGCGTCAAGTTCATACAAACCTCCAACATTAAATTGCTATGCCTGATATAAATGTTTTCACCATCTAGTTTCTTTGATCTTTTCTGTGAAAATGAAAGAAAGGGGGAACAAAAAAAAAAAAGAAAAGCACAAAAAATTAAAATGTTGTTCTTGCGGGAATCGCAAATTGGCAAATAAAAAAAGTTAAATAAATGTTTGGAGCGCAGCATTGTGCCAATATGGGATGGGCTGTAGAACCACAAGAATGTGTGTAGACACAGTCACCACCAAGAAATGGAGGACCTTGCTCATGAACAATGGAATAATGTACATGAGTTTCATTTAAAGAGACAGTTCCCAGAGTTTCATTGGCTTATTTGCATTGCTACAACAAAGGCATCCTGCTCTCAGCAAATAAGTGTTCAACATTTTCTATGGAAGACTTGCAAAGATTAAGACATTTTCAACCTCCTGATAATGAAGTGTGTATGGTGCTGCATTAAATGGTATTGTACGTGTAGTTTTTCCAATGCTTCCAAGCCTTTAAAAAGCATTTTATTAAAATGTGTACTACAATTAACATACTTGAAATAACTTCAGCATTTTACATATCTTCCCTGTCACGTACCCCATAAAACTAAATGCTTAAGTTTTTGCATTTCCTGGAACGTTCAATGTACAATTTTCTTGTGCTTGTTACTAGCTTTATTTCTGTACAGAACTGTGAAACAATTCATATTCAAAACAGAGTATGTTTCTCACTAAGAAGTTCTTTAACAGAGATTTATTTAACAATCTCAGATTGCCACTGGGACAAAAAACTGAATCGTTTTGAAAACAAACAACAGATACTTGCCGATTAAAAATCAAAGCACATGAAGAAATTGGAGCACTGTCTTTTTAAATAGATTAAGTATGCATGAGTGATATGGCAATTTTGCTTGGTGAAAGTGTAAGATGGCTAACCTTCCTCATTCTTATCGGATCTTCCTCTTTTTCTGCAGGCTGCTGTTTTGTAGTGATAAAAAACAAAAAATGTTGGTTCATTTAGTTATGCTGAACCTTCATTTGACAACCTTTTTAAAAAAATGTGAAAAATCTAACTGATAATTATCAGCACAAACCTGAGGCTGGTCACCATTTGTGGTAGGCAATGTGACCTCGCTGTGCGTTTTCCCCACCTACATTTAAGAAATAAAGTGGTAAAAACATTTCTTGTTAGTAGATTTTTGGAAACCACTCAGTTTCAAAACACAGCTAAAATATTAAGTTGGTTTTGAAATGTGTCAACGTGCAGGAATCAACATGCAGTCTTCTGAAGAGGGTTAACAAGGGTTAACATAACTAACAGTGACAATTTGTTAGTTCAACATCATGTTTCTAAAACTGAAAGTACAATTGACACCAGTGTTTTAAAAGACCCCAAAGAGCATTTCTTTAATAGTTCCACCAAATATAGGCTTTTTGTTTTAAGGATATTTGTAAGCCAGTGTTTCCAAAGGTTATCTACAATTTGATATCCCAATGAGATCACTGTCAAAGTGACATGTTCAAATTAATAGATATATAACTTTTCAAAGACAGAAAATAAAGATGTTCTTTCCTGGTGATCATCTAGTCTGACCCCCTGCATAACACAGGCCATACACGTGTCTATACGTATGTATTTACATTTGTCAGCCAATTGACCTACCAGTAGCACTGGAGCTGAGTCTTTCATTCCACATAAATGTAGAGCTAAGAACCAATATTTTCAAAGCTTTTTAAAGTTAAAAGGAATTAAATTCATCCAATTCACATAAGCAATCCAAGCTGTAACAGAGATGGCATGCTTACATTTGATGGGCAAGGTAAAGAGCAAGAATCACTCAAGTAAAACTGCACCGCCTACTAGCCTATCAGTGAAGTAACTCTGGAAAGATTACCTTGATGGGCCTGTTGAACTAGCAATACCACCACCACAATGCAGGAAGAATGTTGAAATGGGATAAAGTACAAATACAGGAAACATCAAGATTGGTTGTCACAAGGCAAAAATAGTTATATATGCAAAGATAAAGAAACACATGATTAACCCAAGACTAGATTAGATTATGGAGCAGTTTAAGAGCTTCTAGAGTCTACAGGATTTTACAAGAATTCTTTCTACACTAAGCGCCAAAGTAAATCTAATATTGTAACTAGAAAAATCTGTCCGATAAATGAGGGACTGGGTGAATGGAATTATTTTAAATGTAACCATTGTGTGGCATTAACCTGTTTTACGTTTCAATTATCTGCAAGACTCCAGTAGTCTTTCGCACTCATCCTCAGTGACTTAGTGCTCCTGCTCCACGCCTTTATGACAAAAAGTTCAGAGCTCTATTTGGCAATGATGTACAGCCATTGACAATTTTAATCAGTGGTGTCATCAGTCCAACTGTGAGTTACCAAAAGTTGTGTTTCATTAATCATATAGAAGGTCCTGTTGACTAACGATTTGTTCACCTCTCATGTGTGTTTTTAAGGAAGAGAGGCACTTAGATATCAAAAGGAATACACTTAGTACTGTCCGTTAAGGAAGCTACAAAGTGGTTAACACACAATGAAAATGTGACACTGTGATCATGTTAGGCAATTGTGGTTTTGAAGGGCCAAATTCACCAGTTTTAAGTGGATGCAACTTCATTAGAGTCAGAGATTGACCAGATGTAACCAGGTTCAAATTTGACCCTATGTTTCCAGATTGCCAAAAGTTTTCTCCAACCAACAGGAATTCTTATTATCCCTACGGGGATTTCTTGAAGACTGAAAATAAAGATTTCTTGGCTTGTCTGGGGGGTTGGTGAGGATATTGCACTGTCTCCTCCCTCGTGCCTCAAGTGCTTATTTTATACATACTGATCTTCCATGGAATACAACTACAGCTACCATACGTGACTTGCTCTCTATATGATTTAATTACAAGAAGAGTTTGACTCCCAACAAAAAATGGGGAAAACAGAATGTACACTATTCAGAGTGACAGGAAGCAATCTTAAGTTATCTACCCTTTCTGTCTCTAGATTCTCCACTATCCATACCCTCTCTCAAAATAAACTTTAAAATAATAGTGTTGAAACACCTCTTCATATATTATTCTGCCTTATATTTTTATCTATCTATATTTTACACAGAATACTCACAGAAGAACCAGATATTTTCACTTTCCAATTTTTAAGTAGTCCCACTTAATAGTAAATCCAACACAGTCTAAACAGTGTTTAAATAGTCATAAATCAACATTTTAGTCCAGCTGCCAGCCTGTCAGAAGTCCATTCACAGCTCTCCAGGGAAAACAAATCAAATAAAACACCACTTTACACTATAAATGCTGGAAGACTCTGGGCCCAATTCTTCTCTCACATGGTGTATATCAGAGGCAATTCCACTGAAGTAAAGAGCATTACTAGTTAACAAGAACAAATTCAGTTGTACGTGGAGTTAATTCTTAGTGGAACATATTTTAAGGTGATCAACAGGTAACACCTAATTTGTTTAGGACCATCCCTGGAAAAAAAGTTCTGCCCTAAGTACAATTAAGACATGAAAACTGTAACATGCACTGTAGCATTTTTTTGTGGTATCTTGAAGTTCAGGAAAGGTATTCTCTGGAATCACAACCAACTAGCTAGAGAGGATCCCATTCCCAATCCACTGACTATACAGGGATGAGATACCTCTCTACCCCTTCCCATCTAATGCAACATTGCCATTGGAGGCCATTTTAGAGCTAGCATTCCATATAAAGCAAAAATCACTTGCAGTCCTCACAAACAAACACTTTATGGTAATTCTAAGGCTAGTGTACCTTGGCCACTTCAGATGGTTCCATCTTCGCCTTCTCAGGTAGCATTTCTTCATGCTTTCCCTCAGTTTTCACAGCTTCCTTCTCCACTTTAGAAACTACTACTATTTCCTTGGTTTCTGATGCAGCTGGTGGGGTAGGTTCAACAACATGTCTCTGAGCAATGGCTGGTGCAGAGGTGGGCCGTGGGCTTCGGTCAGGTGTAACCACCGCTACTGCTGAACAGGGAAAAAGAGTCAAGGCAAGGTTCAAAATGTATAATGTTTCTAGATCCCTAGGAAAATCTTCCCAGATTAGAGCACTGTAGTTAAAAAAAAAAAAAAAAAAATGGGGGGGGGGAGAAAGAGAGAGGAAAGCAGCTTGTGCATTTAGTACAGAAAGGTGGAGGATATTTTCCTTATAGTTTTAATAATAGGCATTGTATAGAAAGTAAAAAAGCAAGCTTGCACTCTGCAAAGAAGCCACACCAGAAATGCTAATTTACTTGTGACCCTGCAAGGAGTTTCTGGATCTTTCAAACACCACTGATAAAGTTCATCAATATGAAACCTTTAAAGTACAAACATTTATAACTGTGATCACTTGTTTTAACTGCACCATGAAGTCCCCAAACAGAAACTTTAGAAGTTTTTGAATCAGACATTGAGATTCTCCACCTCCTCACCATCTCGGGATCAGATTTATGCATTTTCTTTTGGCCAATTACAAATCACAAGGTATTTCGTTATAAAGCGTTACAGACAAGCAGCAGTCTCCACTTGGCTTTCAAAGCAGACTTCTACTTTTTAGGTCAGATGATTTCCCCTGCCACAAGAAGAGTCACTGTTGAGGAACGATACCCATCATCTCCCAGTTGCTGAAAGGTGCAGCACTGAACATATAGGCTTCAAACACGTGTCTGTCAGCAGAAGCATGACAAGCCTCACATACAAGCATCAGGTACATGCAAAACTCACCAACCCTCTTCCTTCCCCAATTCTAGTTTCTGAGCGATCAAGTTTCTAAAAATCCTTACATTTAGGAATAGGTGGTCAAACTGATCCATTATGTCAAAGCAAGCCCCAAACAATTCACTAAGCAATTTCTATACCCACAAGAGCCTATTCATTTTTATGGTTGTCCAATTAAACTTCTTCCCATTATTTGAAATAATAAATTCAGTTCGACAGAAGCTCATATTCATGAAGTCAACTACTGGTTCAAATCAGTGGCGCTGGAACATTTTTAACAGTGGGGATGCTGAAAGCCAGCCCTCCTACCCCTCGCTGCGCCCCTTCCCCCCTCCCCTAAGCTGGGACCAAGAGCAGGGCCCTGTCTCCGGGAGAATGGGACCCAGACAGGGGTAAGGGGGCTGAGGCTGGGGTCAGCAGCTAGGACCCCGGGCTGGGAGCGCATGTGTGGGGCCAGGAGCTGAGCCCCACCTAAAACCTAGGGGTGCTGCAGCACCCCCCACACCCTTAGTTCCGGGCCTATGGCTCAAATAGGACAATACACACTTGGTACTTTGTCCAAGCTGACGAATTTTTCACTTGACCAGAGCTCAAAGAGCCAGGAAGCGATTTAACTTACTACGGTTCACCCAGCTAGACCTAAGACATCAGAAATTTTCAGATTTAAGGATCATAGTCTGTATGTTTAGATATCCTCTGATCCCTGTTTTGCCTCTCATTCAAAGAGGTATTAAAATGCTTTTTGTCTTTGTCTATAAAATAAAATATGCAGAAATACCATATGTATTTGACCAATACAAATAGCAGACCAAGAGAAAAATGCAAGAAAACTGCAAACATAATTTTACTGGTAATCAAGTGCACAAACTTGTTGATACCAAAGTTTACTTAACTTTCACATAGTTGCATATTAATCCAAGGTATGACATTTCTCAAAAAACATTTCTCCTACACATCAGTAAGTGCCTGGTATTGACCCGGCATCCTTTTGACACAATCTCATCTAGCACCACTGCCTTGACACTGCTTGTACTGTAGAAGTGACAATAAACATGGGAGAAGTTGTTTGTGGTAGCTGTGAGATAGCAAACAGAGGCAGGCTTAGTAGAAGGAAATGTAAACCACACGGGTGTGAGAAGCCATCACAACTGTACCTGGCTCCTTTTGGACTGGTTCCAGAAATTTGGGCTCTAGTTCTAGATCTTTCATCGTCATCACTTTCTCTTCCTCCTCATCTTCGTCTATTGGGCTTATCTCAATATTTTCAAGGACATGTATAACTAAAAAAATTATGCATTCATTAAAACGCCACCTCAAAGATGGCATGGAAAAGGAGAAGTTACCAAGAGCAAACTTGCAAGAACCACCTCTCTTCAGGAACCTTGTCTGAATATCAGCACGCAGAATTATGCTACTAATTTTATGATGCTTTGGGATAAGAGGACAGGGGGAGAGAACACAAAATTCAAACAGTTTCCTTTGGCAGCCTATAATTACTTATCTGATGTATCAAATACTAATTACTTTGATTACTAGGTTATACTTAAAATGTATTTCTGTACCTAGCATAATATTGGCTATAGAGGCACAACTTGTTATGGATAAGAATGAAGAACCACATAAAATGAGAGTGGTCAGGCTGAGAAAGGAAACAATTAACTGTCAGGTGTGCATGGATTCAATGCCTGGAAGGCAACATGTTCACAAAGGTCCATCTCAACAGAGCTGGGTGGAGAAATCGTTACAATTTGGCAATAACAATGTACATGGTTTTGGAGGTGTAGTAAGCCACTACTCTGACCCACAGAGGAGTATGTGATGGGACCAAAGAGTGGAGGGAATGGGTACCTTGCAAACAAAGACTGGTTGATGGGAGAACAAAGGGATATTTCCCTACAAAGGGAAGAAGAAACTCTGCTGATGCACAGAACCGTGGACCATGTGATCCGGACATAGCTGGCAGGCTGAAAGTGCAAGGCTCTGAGAAACTAGTTTTGCCTGCCACACTGCAGTAGGTAATATTTGGATATCGTGTAATTAAAGCGCAGAGCTAGTTTACTAGTTTATCAACCTTTTCCACAGTATCCAAGTAGGTGATATTTCTACGTATTTTACATTTTATTTTATTACATTATGTTGGTCTCCAACTTCTGTAATTTGCCAATAAAATCTGCCTTTATTTAAGACAAATGGAGGTTTATTTGAAGCAATGGAGTGGCTTGGAAAGAGCAACTGACTCCAGGGGAGGCTGAATCAGAGGTGAAGAGCCGTCAAGTACAACGCAATAAAAAAAGGAGGTTGCAATCTAACTCCTCAAACTGTGTAGCACAACAGCTGCCACAGGTCAGGGAGAGCACAACCTGAACAATTCTAGACTTTGTATACTGCTAGTAGGATTTATGACACATATGCCTATGAAAGTGACAACACTGCAGCACTTCCAGCAAGGTACACCACCTTTGGAGGTTGCCATCTGTATGAATCAGTGCATGTATCAATGGAACTGCTGAACCACTGCTGTAAACATATTTCTTTTATATGTCTCCTCACCCCACTAAAGTTGTCTGGCTCATAACTACGTTTGATGTTGTAGCATTATGATCCAAGGTACTTGCCACGTTTACTCTGGTTTTAATTGAGTTAGTACCACAGCAAAAATTCTAGCCATATTCTATAGTATTTCAGCACCTTTAACACTGGCAATCCATAACGCTGCTTGTACATAACAAACAAGCTGTGTAAAAGCAGGTGTAAGTACTGTAGGAGGTGATGTTAGCACGACTGTATGAGAAGCCATCACAGCTGTACCTGGCTGTTTTTGGAATGGTTCCATTAATTTTGATTCTGGAACAGTAACCTTAAACACCTCCACTTTCTCCTCTTCCTCTTCTTCTGCTATTGGTTTCATCTCAATATTTTCAAAAGTATGTTTGGCTAGAAGAAGTTACGAATGCATTAATATACCAAATGGAAGACTGCAGGGAAGTAACAGTCACTAATGGTGAGTTAGGGTCAATGGGGACTCATCTCTTAAGGACAGCGTATGTCTACATTTGATGGGGGGGGTAGGGGGGAGAGAGAAAAAAAACAGACCACACACTAAAATTGCCTGTTTTAAGCCGCTCTAGGAGTTAGATCTTTGGTATAATCCTGCGTTGCAATTGCATACGAAAACAATCAAAACAATCAGAATTGTGTCCTGGTGTCCTACTTGCTAGCCCTTTGCAGTGCCTTGTGGGAGGCCTGGGTTGATTTACAGTATCAATCTCGGACTTCTCAAGCCAGCCGGAGCGGGCAACACTTGCGTAGGCAGATGTCACTCCGGTATGGAAGAAGATGGGAATGACTAACCTGTGTCAGTCTCCATCTTAGGAAAGGTATAGATGGGCCTGTCTATATCTTTTTGGACAGAAACATTATGGCTACAAAACAAGGTTTCTATAGTGAATTGTGGTGGGAGTGGCAGAATGGGACTCTACTCAAACACAGATATGGAGGATGCTGGCTGGACAGAATTATGCGCCAGTAAGCATTCATGAGTTTCCTTTCATTATTAGAGAAGTAGCAAACAGAGCAGATTTCTGATAACACTGGTATAATACACAAATTCATCCTAACACTATACAAAATTTATACACATCTCAGCTTCTTTGCCAAGAAGTCAACAAGATACTGTTGTAACAAATAATAAACATGTCCTAAGAAATCTAGGCTCTACAAAAGATGGCTCCCCAAGATGTCATGAACTACAAAACATATTTAACAAGATTTAAAAAAAATGAAAGCAACCTCTAAAATGAAATCCAGAAAGAGTTTTAAAGTAGATATTTTAAGACCACAAAAACAATATTCCACATTTTCTAATCTAGCCTTTATAAAAAGAACAGAAGTACTTGTGGAACCTTAGAGACTAACAAATTTATTAGTCTCTAAGGTGCCACAAGTACTCCTGATCTTTTTGCGGACAGACTAACACGGCTGCTACTCTGAAACCTAGCATTTATAAGTACACAAATTTAAAATATAGTCTTATTTGAAATGTAATTATACCTTTAAAATCTCTCCATCTGAGCACAGAGTTTCTGTCTAAAAGTCTGCTGGATTTATTTACAACAATCTGTATCCCACTAACCCCCTCTTTTTGCCCTATCACTGCAGAGATATTAACAAGCCTCTCTACCTTGAACGATCTCTTAGAAAACAATATGTTCCGTCTTGCATTTAGCTGTGATGCTCAGAGTACTTTTCCCAGACCTGAAGAAAAGCTCTATGTGGCTTGAAAGCTTGTCTCTCTGACCAAAAGAAGTTCGTCAAATAAAAGATATTACCTCACCCACCTTGTCTCTCTAATCTCCTGGAACGGACACAGCCACAACTACACTGCATACATGTCTAAAAAGTGTAATCAAGCAATTCTATTCCAAGGTTTCTCCTCACTTAAGGACATAAACCCATCCCAGCCTGTTGGCTGCCTGACTATAAAGAGACATCTTGCAAAGAAATGAAGAAAAAGGCCAAAATTTGTGAAACATTTCAGAGCAGACAAGTACAAGCATAAAAAAGGAAAGAATAGAAAAAGCACTGCAGAGAGTCATAGCCACCACAGCTATACCTGGCTTCTCTCCGAACTGTTCCACAGGTTTTGATTCTGGAATCTCAACCATCACCACATCCTCCTGCTTCTCCTCCAATATAGGTCTGACCTCAATTTTTTGAGACGTATGTTTAGCTGAAGAAATTGTGCACATGTTAACAAGCTACTCGTGTAGCATATAGAGAAGGCTGCAGACTTCAATTCAGACAGAAGCATTAATTTGCTGGTTTTATTTTCCAAGGTCTGATATTAAAGCACAAGATTAGTAAAAGTGGAACCTGCCCTTCTCCTATGGTACTTGCCCATAGAGTTTGAAATGAACGGTCATGCCAACACCGCTGATGAAGTTTAAAAATTTACTAGCAGTACAAAACAAGTACCATCACTTGGATCCCAGATGTAGTATGGGGCTCCAAAGCTAGATCTGTGGTAGTAGTTTTCAAAAACTACATCAAAGTTAAAATGTACTAGTTTTCTTTTAGCTTTTGGTGGCAACAGGACAAGCAGGTACAGACTTTTTACTGAAGTGTTTTATGGCATTTTCTCAAGACTTGAGTTATTACTTTCAAAACTAAAAAAAGGAGTCTTTATATAATAATTAATATTCAGATGAAAAAGCAATCTGTTTCAACAGACTTTAAATCCTGAAGACTGACTCTATTCCTAAATTCACAACCTTCTTTTTCGCTTGGTCTTATTTGACAGTTCTGTGAAGTGTCACCTCACTGTCATTTATGAGCTTTATAACAAACCAATTTATTTCTCTCTAAAATTTTCTGCCCACAAATTTTGAATCAGAATTGACTATTTTTTAATAAACTAAAATTAACAAAATGAACTTCCTTACAACAACCGAGTGTCTAGAAATACATTCCAGGCACTGTCTCGGTTTCAGCCTCTTTACATCAGCTTTCTTCTTTAGCTAAAATAAATTGTTAATAATAATAATAATAATAATAATAATAAAAGTTACGAAGCCTAAGCCTGCAGGGTGATTTTCAATAGAAAAAAAAAGAGTATGGAAACCTTACAATAAGGTAATGAAACTTCACTCACCTCCATCAAGGCTTCTAGATGCCCGTTTACTTGCTGTTCGTTCAAACTGTGGAGCAGGTCTGTCAATCAAGGCACTAGCTTGTCTTGTCTGGGCCTGCGTCCGTCCACTATAACGGAATTTAGAGCCCAGTGCCAGGAATCTGCTCTTGGGAAGAGCTTCAGGGGAAGTTAGCCTGAAAGGTACACATGTACTTTAGTTTTATATCTCCAAATCACTCATATTGTATAGAAAGAAATTAAAGAGATGGGGGCATGGAAAAACTGAATATATTTTTCTAAATGATCTCTTAACATAATATACTCCTGGGAGGATTCTGCATCACTGTGTGCCCGCCACCACCGCAGAATTCCTGTGCTTCTCTGCAGGAAAAAAACAGGGAAGCAAAGGGAAGCGGGGCACAGGGGGGACCACGAGTGCAGCTTGCGGCAGGATTGCACCCCCCCAGAGTCGAGGCATGGGGGGGCACACAGGGTTACATGCCACACCTCCCCCTGCACCCCCCCAATTTCTGCAAGCACAGACCTGCCCAGCTCAAGGAGGCTGCAAGTCTGCTCCCCACCCTGCAGCTGAACGCCGCCTCCTGGGTCCTAGTGCCAGTCGCGCTGCCTTTCTGTGTGCTGGGAGCCTTCCTGTTTTCTGTCCAGCGGGCGAGTGCCCGCGGTGGGGTGGGGCATAGGGAGGGGAATGTGGGAAGGGGGATGGAGAAGAAATGGGGATAGGAGAATCATGAGGGGAAGCAGGAGCCTGGCATGCAGCATCCCCTCGGCAGCAGCTGGGGCTCCCCTGTTAAGCAGACCCATCAAACCCTCACCCTGACAAGCCTTACCCCCCTATACCTGGACCCCTCCCGATGAGCCCCATAAACCCAGACCCCACCTCACTGATCCCCAAGCAGCTGCACCTGGAGCCCCACCCCCATCAAGCTCCACTCCCCCAGCACCCAGACCCCACACCTACAAAGTTTCTATATTAACCAAAAATATCACATTTAGATTTCTAAGAAAAAGCTTTAGGGAGTAAGGAGGGGCCCTTAGATTAACAACATGAGAGAGTCTAACATTTATTTACTATCCAGCAACCATTTTTCAGACAAAAAGACTTGCGTGAAGCATCTTATGTCATTTCTTTAGCACAACAGTTCATCTGGAGTTGTATTCATTTACGAAAAGGTCCCATTATCAACAATTTTTTTCTTGACCTTTCCCATATCAGTACCTGCACCTCAAACTCCCACAGCTCAGAGGCACTTTCTGACACAACAACACTGTAAAGTGGATACCAAAACAAGGTGCATGACAGCACCGCAATCAGCATCTTTCTACAAAGCTGACATGCATCCGACGAAGTGGGTATTCACCCACGAAAGCTCATGCTCCAATATGTCTGTTAGTCTACAAGATGCCAAAGGACTCTTTGCTGCTTCTACAAACCTTGACATCCTTAGCTCTCATGAAACTCTGTCACTGGTTTTCTCAATCTCAGCCTCTATTTTACTCAATAATCTCTTAATAAAAAGAAACCATTTAGGGGTAAAGATAGAACACCACCTGACAGAGATACTGGATAAAATAACCAATATCTGAGTTAAATATTTGGCAAACACTTCTTTATTCTCATTCTCTTATGGCATTTAGATACAGATGTTATGCTTTTAGTGCCTTACTTCCAGATCTCTGTATTTTGATGGATTTCCTATATTATGTTCTCAATGGTTAAACATTCATTTGCTAGCTCGATTTATTTTAGGAATATTAAAATAAAAGTCTGTCTCCATACACACTTTTTACTCTTTACAGGCCTTATTACCTTAAATCACTATGGAGGAGAGTCAGACATATCTATCAGCAAAAGAATTACAAAAATTGAGACTTGAAATTAGTATCACTTTTAAAAACCCACTCACTATATTTAATAAAGAGATTTTTTTGTTTGTTTGTTTGTTTTTTTACAATTTTAAGCAAGACATACCTGAAAAAAGTGTGATGTTCAACACAGACTTTCCACAGTTTCTTAGCTGCCCGATAACTAGGTAGTTTGAATCCAATGGTACTTTCATATTGTTCGTGCTATGGAAAATTGCAATGCAGATTATTTTCGTATAGCTACAAGTGACGTATGCAAAAGAACATTACTACATAGAACATACCCAGGTAAAACCCAGGCAAGCAATTCCAAAATTTCCCTCACAGAACTTCTTCGGCATTCTTCCACTAGAGAGATGAGGGTTTGGTCCACAAACCCTGTAGATATACAAACATACCCAGGCATCTGCAAGAAGGCGTAGGCCCTTCTATATGGAGCCTATATTTCTCTGCAGCAGTTCTGAGATCCCCTTTAAAAGGGATTTTCCACTGGAGAAATGAAAATGTGGCCTGCGACTATATTACATTTCTAGGGGTATTTTCCCTGGGTGGGGGGAAATGCGTCTCCCCTGGCCTCCCTACTCATTGTCTGCTTCCATTCATGCTGGACCCAACAAGGTGGGGGTAAAACAATGCAGCAGAGGCCACTCCATTCCCCTTTCCACATGGGAAGGAGATCCACATACAAGTCAAAACAGCATGATCCAGCCCCCTCATATACCATGTTGCTACATACTTTGACAATTGATAAAAGTACAACATTCTGAATTATGAATGGTCATCTAAGGTCTAATGAAATGAACAGCTATTTGCTTTCCACAGCAAGAAAAAAAAATGTCTTTACCACAGAATCTTTTGCTCTCCTCATTAAAGTTATGTTTCCAAGTACTATCAGAAAGATCAAGCATTTTGCTTCATATGGGTAATGGTGAAATATTTTGTTTATATTTGTATTTCTGCAACAGATCTGTTATGTGCTTGTCTTATTCCAATGAGAATATGTTCAACAGCAGAATACCATACTCTACAAGTAGGTGGAGCTAACTACTATGTAATTTATAATTCAAATGTAATTTTATAGGCTCCGATATTTTAGTTTTATATTATAAATTGAATCTACTACAAAGCCAAATAAGACAGCCAATAAGGTACAATTTAAAATGAAAAACCAATTGTACTACTGCAATTATGGAAACAACTTTAAATCTCCACAGCACTTTTCTGTTCTTTATGTAAACAAGAACAAACTGGACACTAATTAGAAAATGAGTTATTACAATACAGGACAAAAACAGAAGATAAACTGGCAACGTACCTCCCCTGGCCGGATCTTAATGAAGAAGCTGCTGCGTTTGTAGGAAATCTTCAGCACTTTGGGCCAAGGAAAGCGGTTGATTCTCAGTTTATCTTTATAGACAAGAAGGCCACTGGAACAGACTCCCAGAATGATGTCAACTCCCTCCAAGTCCTAAGTAAGTTAATACATATTTATACCTACAGCAGTGTTGGAGTTACAAGTTCCAACAACTGATCACCCAGCATTTTCTCTATACACTCCTTTTACCTTTTCCTAAATAGCTACTGAATTCATTTGTCCTGCATGCTTGAACAGCTTCCAACTTCCCACATGCCAAGGGCCAATTTTACTTTCCTTCATCTCTCTCCTTAAAACCTCCTCCCTTCTATTGATCTCTTCTCCAACCCCATCTGCTCAAAGTTTGTGTCTGATCTTTTAGGGTTTATACTGTATTTATCAGAATTCTGAGAGTGGATTACTTTTCAGGCTCAAACATTAGTTTAAATTCTTCAGACCAAGTGCTTGTCTACATTGATAGGTTTATAAAGAGCTCTCTACAGTATACAGAGAAGCAAATCAGGAAGTGTAACTTCCTTTTTATAAAGCTTGCACTAATGCTTACAACATATCTATTATATGCTTACATTTCTGCAAGGGTGGCTGCCTGCCTGCCTACATCTTTGATCAGGGCTCTTGAAACAAGGAACCTGTGGGCCCCAACCTACACCACCAACAACAAAATCTCTTACCTTGGCTTGGTGAAGGTCAACTCCATACATAGATAGCTTTTTTGCATTCTCAAGAAATTCGAGGTCTGCTTGGGCTGGAGTCATGGATCTAAAAAAGGTTATGTGGAGGAAAAAAAAAAAAAAAGAATGAACTTACTGTTATCTATACTAATGATTAGTTTAAAAGGAATAAATGGTGATCTTCTATTTAGCAAAAGAATTGCTGACCCTTGGTTGGCTGAATTGATTTTCTGAATGCAAAATGTTATGTTTACAAAAGATACTGCTTGGTTTTTATTCTATGATAATTCTTCAACATCTTATGCCTCTGAAGTACCTAGGGTGACCATATGTCCCCTTTTGGCCGGGACAGTCCCCTTTTTAAGTCCTGTCCTGGGCGCCCTAATTTTTTTGGCAAAACTGGGCATTTGTCCAAGTTGTCCAGTTTTGCCAAAAAAGTGGGGCATGAAGGAATGTTGGTGGGGGAGGGAGAAGCAAGTGGCTCGGGCCAGCCCTGCACACAAGAAGGGGCTAGGGTGAGCCCCACACAATGTCCCGTTTTCCCTTTGGGAAACATGGTCACCCTAATAAACGGACTGAAAAAGGAAAGCACCACTGTATGAATCATGGCACTGATTCTCTAAACAGCCAACTTCATTTGCAAAAAAGGTGAACAAATTAAACCTGCTGAAGCCAAACCGCGAACTGTGGTACCCACTCAACACTTTTCAGAATCCAGCTATTGTTCTGAGAATTAAATGCCAGAGCAGTTGAAATCACTTAATAGGAGACTCCTACTAGGAGCAGGCTAGATGAATGAGACATTTTCTGGGAATAGACAGTGTCCTGTCCATAGGAAAGGCAATACAATGCAACTCTGGATAACAGAAACATCCTGATAATGGGGCTATTTTCAGTGTTATTGAAGTATCTCTGGTAATAGGCTTCTATTGTGCAAGGTGTCCAAATGCTATATTGGGACAGTACTCATTTATATACATTTAGTTTTGTTTGCGGCTTTGAGATCTTACTTACAAAAGACTTTACATTTTATGTAAACTGTAAATCCTAGTGTTGCGTCTTATGCAGGCATGATACAATACAGACCAACGGGAATAAAAAGGATTAATACTGCAACAACAGCCCATTTTAAGTGGAACAACAAGGTCAACATTCATCTCCTAAACACAAACCCTCTATAGTTCAAATAAAACGGCAATAGCAGTAAGAACATTTTATGTGGAAATGCTTTACCTAAAAACCATCTGATGTTTAAAGTTCTCAGAACAACATCCAATATTAATGAATTCATCTATACAAGAGGGAGGCTGTATAATGCTACAAATTTAGATATAGCCATGTTATTCAGGTCAACTTTTAATATTTTTGTTTTACACAAAATGCTTTATGTTCACTGGCTCTTTTAAGAGAATAAAACAGCCAAAAAAAATAATTCAGCCATGTTGGTCGCCTGTTCTATCACAAATAGTATTTCATAACCTGAAGTCAAAGGAAGATACTGAGCAACTGAGAAGCTTATCTTCCGCATGCGTCTCCCCCTCAGTACAAATACAGAGAAATCAGTTTAAAATACTGACCTGATAGTGCGAGTTTGAGGTGTTCATTAGAGCTTTGGTATCACCCTTGGACTGAAGTCCACTATTACAGGTTATGCTTATGTTATTAATTTGCATTTCTTGGGGAAAGGTCTTCATCTTTGCTTTTAGTTTTCTATAGGCATTACTAAAAAGCAACAAAGAGTCCTGTGGCACCTTATAGACTAACAGACATATTGGAGCATAAGCTTTCGTGGGTGAACACCCACTTTGTCAGACGCAGCAGCTTTCGTATTTACCCACAAAAGCTTATGCGCCAATGCGTCTGTTATTCTATAAGGTGCCACAGGACTCTGTCACTTTTTACAGATCCAGACTAACACAGCTACCCCTCTGATACTATAAGCATTACTGTGGCTCAACTCACAGCTTTGGGGCAGTCAAGAGAGACTGCAGGTTCAAATCCCACACAAGGGCTCATTCTCAGTGTTTTATGGTGTTTTCTTTCTTCCCTTAAAACTACCGACACTTGCACCCCTCTTTCAGATTGTACAATACTTCTATATCATGGTGGTAGGCTCCTTAAAAAGTGTGAAGAGAGCTAGATAATAAATAAACAGTTCAGTGTGGTCTCTGTAGTTGAACATGTCAGTATAATAGCGAAATATGCACAATTTCTTTTTCAAAAAGTTAAAAAAAAGTTTTAGTTTAGTTATGATCCTCTAACCTGATACAAGAGCTGCTCAAGAGAGACCCACCAGTATGAAAAGGTAGTCACAGAGGGAAAAAGAAATCTTTCACAAATATTAGGTTATAGGAAAAGTTCATTCCTATGGGGTCGAAAGACATATCTGGCTTCAAGACTAAGCTTGATAAGTTTATGGAGGGTATGGTATGATGGGATAGCCTAATTTTGGCAATTAATTGATCTTTGATTATTAGCGGTAAATATGCCCAATGGCCTGTGATGAGATGTTAGATGGGGTGGGATCTGAGTTACAACAGAGAATTCTTTCCTGGGTGCTGGCTGGTGAGTTTTACCCACATGCTCAAAGTTTAGCTGACTGCCATATTTGGGGTCGGGAAGGAATTTTCCTCCAGGGCAGATTGGCAGAGGCCCTGGGGGGTTTTCGCCTTCCTCTGCAGCGTGGGGCACGCGTCACTTGCTGGAAGATTCTCTGCACCTTGAGGTCTTTAAACTACGATTTGAGGACTTCAATAGCTCAGATATAGGTTAGGGGGTTGTTACAGGAGTGGGTGGGTGAGATTCTGTGGCCTGCGTTGTGCAGGTGGTCAGACTAGATGATCATAATGGTCCCTTCTGACCTTGAAGTCTATGCATCTATTCCCTTTAATATCATCATCCAACAAAGTTGAAAGTGTAGCTACATACCTAGTAATAAATTTTAAAAATTGCTACACTCTGAAATCCTTCCTCCGGGGTAGAATGCAATTGTACTAGCTCTCGCCGTCCATTTAGATCATGCACCCCATCGAGTAGAGGCCACATCTGTGTGTGTTTTATATGGTGTTGGTGCTTAGTAAATAAAACCAATGCTCCCTACAACATGATGAGAGTTCTGCTCATGTCAGCACCAAAAACAAAGTTATGCGGAGATCTCAGTATTTATGCCTTTCATACACACTTCCAATGCATTTGGTGTTGCACAAGGTTATTTATTAGTAGTATTGCAGTAGCACCAGAAGACTCCATTCAGGATGTAGGCCACGGAATCCTAAGTGCTAACATACACAAAGGAAGACAAGGCCCCCTCCCCCACAGGACAACTGAACAACAATAGAAGAGGAGAAGGGAGGACAAAGGACAAAGTTAACAGTATGCACACTATACAGTTCTTAGTGGAATCAAACCCATCCACCACTGTCATAAGGGTGAGGACTATAGAGACTCCAAAAGTGGGGTTTTTAAAGATACTTTTTAAAGTTTCACAGAACTCTTCTAAAAATAGTTTATTTTTTCTAGTAGGAAGGAAGAAAACCCTTTTACTAACTAAAGCTGCAGGATATTCTCAGAACATTCTCACTGGTTTTGGACTCACCAATGTTTTCACCAACTCCTTTGTAATTCTTTATATTGCGGTAGCGCCTAGAGGTCCCATTGTGCTAGAGACCATACAAACAAGTAAAATGAGAGCACAAAGACAACCTCTCCTCAAAGAGTCTAGGGCCTTGGCTACACTGGCGCTGTACAGCACTGCAACTTGTGAAAACGCCCCCCGCCCCCGAGCGCAGCAAGTACAGCACTGTAAAGCACGAGCAGCGCTGCACGCTATTCCCCTCAGAGAGGTGGAGTACTTACAGCGCTGCAAGACAGCTCTCGCGGCGCTGGCGGCACGACTACACTCACGCTTCACAGCGCTGCCGTGGCAGCGCTGGGAAGTCCTGAGTGTAGCCAAGGCCTAGGATTATGACAAGACACAAACAGTGGACAAAAGACAACAAAGGGAGTGAGTGGAGGGGGAGAGGGGAAGGAAGCAGTAAAGGCTACAGTTTGTAGGTAAGTAGTCTCAAGGGGCAATTACTATTACATGACCAACTCTGGGCTCTCTCAGTATCTGATTCCTTCATAGCACTAGCAGGATAGTTTATGCAAAGCAAGTGGGTTATAAATTCTGGAAGGACTTTTTGTAACTGTTTGGAGTTTATTTATTTACTTAAAGCAGATGGATTTTCTTTGTGAACTGAAAACTCATTTATGAAACTAACACGCTCTCTCGCTCTCTCGCTCTCTCTCTCTCTCTCTCTCACTGTTGTTGTGTTTGAGGCTCAGAAAAGATATTGATGGCCCTGAAGAGAAAAATAAAAACACAGAATTTGTGAAAATACTAAATGTCTATAATTCTAATTACTCCTTTTACTTTGTGGTGCACAGACAAGTTCCCTTAATACCAGCACTCACCTGTATGTTTTATGTAGTTCCATGACTTTTTCTTCAAGTTCCTTTGTCTGGTTTGGGGCCAGTTTAAACTCACTGACATAATCTGCACTATGTAACTCCGGGTCATAATCTCCCAATTCAGACTGGACTGTGTAAGAACTCAGCAGGGCCAGTGTCGCAAAGGAACAAGGCAGACGCCCTGTAACAATGTCATGTCTAAGCTGAAGACACAAATAATACCTACAGGGAAGAAGCAGATGATGTGATTTTAACTGAGAGTTCAATATAACAGTGGTTCTCAACCATGGATCCAGGGCAGGTTTCAGGGGGTCAGCCAAGCAGGACCAGCGTTCGACTCGCTGGGGCCCAGGGCAGAAAGCCAAAGCCCCATCACATGGGGCTGAAGCCTGAGGCCCTGAGCCCCGCCACACAGGGCTGAAGACGAAGCCTGAACAACATAGCTTCGCGGGGGCCCTGTGGTCCCAGGGCAATTGCTCTGCTTGCTACCCCTTAACGCCGACCCTGGCTTTTATATGCAGAAAACCAGTAGTTGTGGCACAGGTGGGCCATAGAGATTTTATAGCATATTGGGGTGGGCCTCAGCAAGAAAAGGGTTGAGAACTCCTGCAATAGAAGACAAAAACGTGGTCATTTTATTTTGAGCCCAAGCTCCTGAGGAAATGAAGAGAAAGGCCACTTTTTATGCTGCTAAATGGCCTGGAGTGGTGTTTGTATTGGCTTATAAGAAAAAAAAGAGTTAGTGCCCCCTCTTCATTCAAAGGGGAAGGGCTACACCTGTCTGAAAGGAAGAACGATCACAGGATTTAAAAATAAAATCACCCCCTTCAAAATGGAGCTTTCGATAACTGAAATCGAACTTTGTTCAAGGCATTTAAAAGTATGCGTAGGTATGCATACATAAAAATCATGCACATACAGACTTCAATGCAGACTATGTCTAGTCCTATAGTATTAACTCTAAAATATACTTGAAAACAAAGATTTATAAATAGCTGTTGAGCTTCTACCTGAAAAGCAAAATATTGCGCACTTCTATGGTACTTTCCACTCTCAGTACTTTACTAAGCAAATCTGATTAGCAAAGTTATTGGGAAATAATGTATCTTTACCTCGTTATATCCTCTGTCAGCTGTGCTGGATCTGGTGGATAAAACTTCACATTGAATGTAAAGTTCCAGGGGCCTCCTGTAATTAGAAACATACAAGTTTTGAAAATTTACAACAAAAATGTTCACAACACAGAAGTTTATAAAAATTAGAAATATCAAATCTGACTTTAAAAATAAAGCATTCAAATGATATTTATATTTGAATGCTGCCATTTGAACTATTGATTATAGAATGTAGTTTAAAGAGAAGTGAGTCTCTGATCTGTTTTCATTTACTTAGCTTAAAATATATCTTTTATGGGGAACACGTAAGCAGACTATGTGGAGGTAGATATATTCAGATAATATAAGAAATGTGGAATTCACTTGTTTTGGAATCTACTGCTCATTAAATACTTCATATCTCTCTTTGCTTTTTATAGATGTGATCAAGTATGAATAGAGGTCAAACTGTGGTGTGGGTTAATGAATTAGCATTTTACCACCAAAGACTCAGGTTTTAAATCTCCCTTAGGTGAGAAGAAAGAGGTGTTTAGTGGTTAAACATTGGCCCATGCCACACAGCCACCATATAAATTCAGTACAAACGTCAATGTGTAGTCAAGAAACACCCAGGACTAAAACAGCAAGGGTTTTGCAGGTCAAGACTGAAATGTTTTAGTACAGCTGAACTACAAGGTTTATGTAGCACTTTCAGAGATAGTACTTAGCTCTAGTTAGTGTCATCAGCCTTACTTCTAGGAGTACTACAATTATATTCAAAATGCACGCTCAGCCACTGTTCAATAAATCACATCTAACAAGCAAAGATGCAAAACTGTGTTTATTTTTCAATTTATACAAAAATGAAACCTTTCATAAACTCTCTGGGAGACATACTGTATTTGAAAATAAAGATTTTTAAACAAACTGATAAGTGAAATCATTAAAAAGATACAAAATATAATGTTCCAATCTAGCACCTTACAATCATAATTACATTGTGTGGACATTAAAACTCACCCCTCCCCTCCTTACTTCAGAGAGTTCAGATACCAAGAAGGCAGTAGCTTTAAAGATTTATTTTTTCAAGTGTTCAGAATGAGGTCACCATTTCCTCTTGGAGGGTATAATCAATTTTGCCCTTAGATAGCTGACCTGAAGGGCAGAGGCATTAAATGCTTCAGTAGGGAATTTCTAAAATTGCTGCAAAAACCTGAGTCAAATATAACGACTTCATTCATTACCCTCTAATTCAATAGTTTAAAATGGTACTTAATTCAGGAAGGCAAGTTTTCCTGATTTGGTTTCTTAAAAGATTTAATAAGTCCCACATGGGGCTGGGACAGGGAGAATGGGAGAAACCAAACAGACTCCATTTACAGATTTGCCTCTTACCCAATAACATAACTGAGTTAAGAGACAAATCCTGCCATTTTCATTCTATGGTGCCAGAAACATTCAAATTATTCATGAATAAGTTTAAGATAATGGTGAGCAACTTTCCATCTATTTTAAGGGGAACACAAACATTCTGGGGTTGTCTGTAGAAAAGTACTGTTCCCTTTTTTAGATCTGTATCGTAATCATGTCATTTTTCTAGTAAGACAATTTAAATTTATCTCAATCAGCTGAGTGAAACAAAGGGTTCCTTTAAATATCATCCTGCTGTAGGTTTTTGCACCAGTCTCATAATATTGTACTTTTACCACTAATGTCGCAAAGGAGAAAAGCAGCTAAAGCTGTGCATACAAACAATTGCTTTTGTAGATTATAAAAATAAAAATGGATGACTGAATGAAGAAGCTTTCCCAGTGCTGTTTATTTATTAACACCAATGGAGTTTTGCCTCTATTATGCCACACAGAGAGCCTCTTCAGTTTATAGCTTTGTTGAAATACGTCTCTTCCTCCCTGTAAACCTACACACAAATTCACTTTCACTACAGTGAGACGTCTTGAGTGTGTGTATTCTTAGAAGAAAAACTGGTCTCTGAAAATGGATCTACATGGACACTGATATCAGAAGAAGTCACAGTCCATTTCTGCTTATACTGTGAGACATTCATCCTGACACTGTTCAAGCCACTTGTTCAATGCAGATATCCCATTTGGATGCCTGAGCAGTTATGAAGAATCCACAGAAGTTTGCTACAGCATATACTTTTCTTTTCCCCATTCCCATCTCCTTATTTATCCTTAAGTGGTTCTCCATGACATTCATCTCTTCCCCCACCCCCACCAGGAGGCTGAAAGACATCTACCTAATTCTGGATTGCACTACGGAGGCACAGCATTTGTCTACCTCCTGACAATGTACTGTAGGATATTCTTCATTGTACCGAAGTGCCACTATTAAGAGTAAAAAGAGGGACTGCATGCTGTTTGAACTTGTGCTGATCCCTGACAAACACCCTTCCATGAACTCTAACTGGTCTTCGGGGGTTCTCTGAATTGTAGGCCAAAGCTATAAATATCTACCAGTAAAAAAAAAAAAAAAAAATAGATCAAGATGAACTCAATCCACTTACCATGAACCTGCTTTTTTATTTCTTTGGCAGAATCCAACCATGTCTGTAAGAGGAGAAAACAGTAAAATTCACACAGTTGACAAGTATGAAAAGAACCACCACAGGAAACAGTGCTGCCAATCAGCTAAATAAGCAGCTATCACATGTGAACTGAACTGGCTGTTGTAATGTGTGTATACCGTCTATATTGTACAATATCTATCCACCCACCTCTACATTACCCTATACTACTACTCAGACACATGTACAACATCCTAAGTTTCCCCATTTTTCAGCATGTTCACTCCAGCCTACTATCTCATCACACCATTCATCTGCATGCAGTTCAAAGTGGAGAGAGAGAAAGGATGGGGTGAAGGACAGCAGCAGAATTCACAGCCGTGACTTTCGTCCCCCAGTGGCCAGCTAGTACATATACACTGCATACATGATAAATTAAAATTCCGAAAGGACATGAAAGCTCTATATACAAAAAGCTTCATTTATTTGAGCTCCTACAACGGCCTTGAACAATAAAGTGCTAACTTCCAAGGGAAGCCATCTCTCTGTGGATCTAAAGGTGCAGAATACTCCGTTTTCTCATTAAAATAAATGCTCTGATGAAATACTGCAAACTACATTTCTCTCAAATTCCAGCATCAGACAGTCTAAGCTAGAGCTAGACATTAGATCCATAAAGGTTTTAACACTGACATTTTCTCACAACCGGCTGCACCTTCCTCCGCATTTTAAGATGTATTGCTCACACTCATGCAGATGTTTAGATAGTAAGTTAAGCCCCTCTATGTGTAGTCTTTAATAAAGACAGCTTTATGTCCTATCAATCACTGGAATAAGTGAAGATATTTGCGATGACAGCAAAAACTTAGCACCTATCATGACAGTTCGGGGTGGGGGGGTGATTATAATATATATATAAAGGCATATTTCTGAGAATTAGCTTGAGGAGATAATATATTTAGACATTTTTATCCAGTTTCCTCAGCTGCCCGTAATTCAGCTCCTTTATTTGTATTTTTGGGGAGCAAGGAGGTGGGTGCAAAACCGATGCCAGTGAAATTATTTCACAGTCCTGCCAATGCTCCTCCTTCAGTTAGAACCTGAAACATCTCCGTCTCGAGCCTCTTCTTAGCAGAAGCGATCAGTTATGATACACTGTATGAAGACAGTGCAATATTGATAATCATCTTCTAGAGGCTAGAATGAAGCCATCAAATTCATGTTCATCTGACCTAAGCAGGATTTGTAAACCTCTGTCTTCTGAGGTGAAAAACTAGAATGCCCACCCCATTCAGCCCTCTAAGCTCATCTTTCTTAACCTAAAGGACATTTTTCTTTAAATGTTTACTGGTACAATGGTGGATAGGTTTAATTTAAATTCATTATTAAAAATCAGCTCTCTTCTACTCTTCCAATCTTTACAACTAGTGCTATGAAACCCATGAAAAACAAGGCCCACAGTTCATCTCCATAGCATTTTTGGGGGTCTACGGTTTTGTCAGCATAACAATTTTAAATGTAAGTGCTGATGCTACAAATGTTAGTTTTCTCCAATGAGAATGGGACAGCCTAGCTGCCGGCTCTAACGTAGCCCGAGTGCAGTCATGCATTCATGGAACTCATCCTGTCTGCCTAATCCAACAGACAATGAGGGGTTTGGTAATTAATGATACTCTTATCCAACGCTGTTTCATGAATCAGTGGGAAACAATTCTCCCTTTCAGACTAGTATAAACTCCAATATAAACTCCTTCAGTGCTAAACAGTCCCTCTATTCACTTTCCCACATTGGAAAAACAGAGGATGAAAGTGCCCTTCCTTGCAGTCACTGTTGGTTTATTTCTGAAGGTAGAAATATTTAGGTATAATATTTTCATGTGTATGTGCGTGCGCACGCACACACCCCTCTCTCCCATCAAACCCTAGCTATCATTTTGGAGGAGGTTCAAATGTTGGTTTGTTGAAGATTCTTATTAAAAACACTTTAGCTGGTAAATCAAATAACTAGGTGAAGGCGCTTTTTAAAGAGTATTGTAGTACTGGAGGGAATGTCAGACTTGGAAGTTTATGCTCCATTAAACAGAAAGATATATAGATATATAAGGCAATTATCTCAAAAGAGCAAAAGGTGGCTGCAAACATTAATAGTTTATTCCAGACTGGGATTAAAATCTATATCGAACAGCTGTTTAACTCTCTCATTCTTGGTTTTAAGTGACAATAAATCTCCAACACCGAACAATCCTGCTACTATCTGTGTTCCCTCACTCATTGCCGTCTGTAAGAAATTACAGCAGCCAACGCCGAATCAGACATCAAGCGAGTAAAAAAAGCATGTGTATAATTCTGTTTTCGAAGACGGCAATGCAATTAGCTTTCTTCCGCTCCTCCTGTCCCAAACCTAAGGAAGCCTGCTTGACTCAAAAGTAATGGATACAAAGAGAAGCAGACAAAAGGGGAAGTGGTCAGAGAATGATGACCTGGCAATTTTCTTCCCACAACACAAAACACATTGGTTAAAAGACTTAGCTTGAACAGCTTGACATTTCTGCCTTGAAAAATATCTAACAATGTTTTACATATAGTAGATTCCATTAAGTATGGAGTAAACAATCCCTTACTGCAAGAATGAAATCAAATTCTAAATATAAGAAAATAAAAACAAGACTTCAGCTGACATGAAAGCCACCATTCTGTTAACTGTCCACAAGAAGAATCTTTCTTTGCATTTTTTAAAGAATCTTTTAATGGTCTAATTTCTTCATCCCACCATAGTAAACCAGTTTAACATAAATGACTCCAATATGTGAAACAGGGAGGTAGCCAGAATACTGACCATAAGCTATGAAAAGTCTTTAAATACATTTCAAGTCAGACAATGATTTGAAATCAATCCCCAGGTAGGCTTAATTTTTACTAAACAAGGCCTTAACTTTTTTGTCAGGCAAAAGAACACACAAGCGGGTTAAAAACAACAATGCATGACAATGACGCTGCATAAATCTAAACAAGAACAAAGTAAAACTGACCAATTTGAGTTTCAGTATGAAGAATTTAACTTATTTTCAGCAAATACATTAAAAATTGCATTGGCTCACTAAATATTTACACTTTTAGTATTTTCCTTCCCTTCTGTCAGTGACAAGCCTCAGCTTGAAACATTAATCCAGAATGGCCTCCCACCAAATCTTGTAAATGCTGACAAGAGCTCCAGGGACTTTTTCCAATGATGGTCAGGCCAGCTGGAGCCAATCTCCTGTGACATTTTTCCACTCTAAAGGGAAAGTGCGCCAAGAAGGCTACACGCTTATTTGGTTAGTTCAACTAATCACAAATAAGCGTGGATGAAAACTGACAGTTTCCATTTAGTGTTTTCCTGTAGAAAATCAAATGTAACTAAAAAGTTTCTAACTCTATTTCCTCAGTTACACACAGGACAGGAGTGGAATTTATATATGCAACTCCATGGGACTTAGCCAAATAATTCCCTTGTGTGCGCACAGAACACACTGTTAAATCTGGAACCACTTACATTTCTTTCCATTTTTTATGAAGTTGGAACAGCCAGTATTGTACCTCAGAATACTAGGGTGCAGGGAGTAAGTTGTTTCCAGTCATAAATATTGATTGACTCGTTCATTCAGATACATATCAGAGGTATACCCATGACAGTGAAGAAGGAAGCACTTGCCCGATCAATAAAACAAAACAAACCTAAGGCTAAATCACTAAGAGTCAACCATAACAGTGACAGACAAGTCAGGTAGAGAAAGAAAATGAACACGGGACCCTTCAGAAATTGAGATGAGAGATGCCAATCTACATACACTTGACTCAAGTTAACAGCTAAATCAAACATGCTTATTTACCCCCAAAATAACAGACGTTGATTGCTCCTCTTATTGCCTTTAGTACATACATGGAATAATTTATGACTATGAAGAAATTCTCCCTGATTTCCTTTTGTGCTCAGGTTCTTCCACTTCTTAAGTATCTACTCCTCTATCCTATCCACTCTATTTTGTAAACCACAATTTTTTTTTTAAAAGGAAAAACCCTAATAATCTCCAACACTTCTGATAACTTAAATCCATGAGTTCTTCTGCTGTATATTTATAATACAGAGAGAAAGAGAGAGAGAGAAAGAAACCAGAGTCTAGTCTAATCTATTTTGCATGTGGCTTCATTCCTCTAGAATAGATTTTTCCAAGTTCGTTTTGCTCCCCTCCATTAGCAAAGCCCACACTGTCCTATTTTATAGTAGTTTCTGTTTTATTCACAGTATCGTTACTCTTACAATTCACACACTTTGCCAGTTCTTAGAAAACGTCTTTCACACATGGGGAAAAAATAAAAATATAGCTAGATCAAGCATAATTTTTTGGGATGCTACACACTTCTTCCCATTTTGGAGACAATAACCTATCAAGAAGAGTTTTGGGTTTTTTTGATTGCTGACTGTAGTTCCACAAGCACCTTCTTACCTTGGAAGTTGGAGAGTCCCATACGGCCAGTCCAAAGTAGTCTTCTTCCAGAAGATTGAGGTGCTCGCATACTTTTCTAAGCAGATCCTGACCCTTAGCATGTTTCTGCAAATAAGTAACAGATTCTATATTATACATTGCTTTTTGCCTCTCCTCTCCCCCCAAATAACTCTCCCACTCTACATAATCACTGAACAGGGCTGGATTCTTGAGCAAAAGAAAGGGTACTGACTGGCTCAGCAATTTATGGCCAAGTATTTCACTTTACAGGCAAGAGCATCAGATAGGAAATTCAAATACAGCAAACCCGAATTATTGGGGAAGTGTTTAAAACTGATGTAGACTCTGTTCCTGACCATACTGACTAAGCATCCTGAAAGTCATTTTATCTGCACATCAGTTTACCCATCTCAAAAATTGGGTATATAATTATTCCCTACCCAAAAGGGGTGTTGTGTGGCTTAAGTGTTTGTAAAATGCTTCGAGATGGTACTTATGCTACAGTGATAGGTGGCAGTACAAAATGCTACATTAGCTAGGTTTATCAAGTGGTGACCAGACTGAGACTTGGGACTGGAAATAGCACCTATTATTCTGATGCTATTTTGGGACACAGCATGATCTAGTGGATTAAGCATAGAACTGGGAGCTAGGAACCTTGGGTTCCAATCCTAGCTGTGCCGCTGACTTCCAATCACAAGCTCCCTGTCTCAGTATTCCCATTTAAAATGAGAATAATATTTATCTGTATTTATGATTAATTTAGGTTTTTTCTAAATGTTCTGAAATGAAGCGTTATTTAAATACTACACTTTGGGGAGGTTTTTTGTTTGATTTTTATTTAGGCATTCATTACACCACCACTTTCAGAACAAGAATAAGCACAACACCACAAGAAGCTCCCTAGGAAATAAAAATTACTTCTGACCCACTGTATTTTCATTTTAAAACTACTTTAAATGCTACAATATGTTCATTTTAAATTCAAAAGAGATTAAAAATTAAATCTAAATATCTGCCATATAGCAGAGTTCAACAAAATTTCAGACTGGGTCTAATCCACATACACTTGTCCTGACAACTAGATTCTATTAAACATTCTAGAGAAACAATGGACATCTCAATAATTTAAGCTTTAGATGTTTTAAGAGAATCAGACTGGCAGAGAGGGGGAGAGAGAGAGAGAGAGAGAGAGAAGCTATAGCTTGAAGGGATTTACAGCTCCAGGGATACTACAGTTAAGAAACTGCAAACTGCAGCAAACAATTTTTTAGGCTTCAACTACATAATTGTCCCAGGCCTTCCCCTAAAAGGTCAGGTATTTCTTGTGATCGGATAAGGTTTTGCCCCAACCACGTTCCTCACCATCTCTAGGACATAAAACTATGTTACCAGAAGCATCCCACGTGATAGCAATGGCAGCAACACTGTTACACAAACACTGATGCACTGACCTAATTGTACAGGGTCATCTAAGGTAACTGCTTTGCACAAGAAGCCCTAGAAACCTAAACGGGTCACAAATGAGCAACTAGACTTAACCAGTGGGTTCAGGGCTTAATTAGCTCATTATGTCTCAAAGACTAAATGCCAGATTGTTTACGTGTTGAGCT
The DNA here is from genome assembly GCF_013100865.1 of Trachemys scripta elegans. Taxonomy (NCBI): domain Eukaryota; kingdom Metazoa; phylum Chordata; order Testudines; family Emydidae; genus Trachemys; species Trachemys scripta. The sequence continues at coordinate 12,506,971 of NC_048317.1, read as the reverse complement.
AATACTCAGATGTTGAATTAGATTTCTGTTGACTTATTCTATGACACTGGGATCATCCTATGAGATATATATGAAAAACACGTACAGCCAAAAACCTTTCAACAATAGGGGACTGAGCAGAGCTTCTGAAATCGATTTAATGGGGATGCTAAAAACATTATTTGTTTACTGCTATTTCTATTCTGACCAAAACTGCTAGACATTGTAGCTCTACTAGCAATTTTTACATACCCACATAAAAGGGCATGTTGGCCCCATAGGTGGCGAGTTATATGGGCCCATGGTGCCCATGCTCCACCAATATTCTGGAATGTGGGCCTGGCTCCACCAATGTTTGGGCTTATATTTTACATACATTTTGATGTAAACAGTCTCTCTGTGTCCACAGTTGTCCACTGAGCATCAACCTGAAGGGCACGCTTAAACCTTATTTTCATAGGCGCAGAAACTAGGGGTGCAGGGGGTGCTGCAGCACCCCCACATTTTACATAGGGTCCCAGCTGCCCCCTGGGGCGGGGGGAATGGACAGGGGTAGGACATAGATCAGCTTACAAGGCAGGTGTGGTGAGGAAAACACTGCCTTGGATCCATGCACCAAGGGGTGAATCCCTTAACCTAAAGGGAGAACTTACGAACCTCTGATACAAGGACAGACGGTAACTCAGACCATAGTGAGAGGGCTGTAAAGGCTGAAGAGACAGTTTACAGAATCTGAAACAGAAGGGTGAATCAAGCTTGAGCAGATGGCGTAGAAAGGAGAGGCTTCTTGTGTTGGGATGCATTTGTGTCAAGACTTGTTAAACTAAACCCAAAGGGAGAGAGTTTCGGAATTTGTCATTTTGCACGCAGTTCCCCCTAATGGAAAACTAAGGCAACTACAACAACTCTGATGACAGGAATAGAAGCAACCCTTTCACAACCACTAAGACCCAAAATCTGATAATTAAGAACGAGTGTTCAGAACCAGGGTTTGGCCTGGTGGCAGTGCTACCATCACCCTTTGTAAGAATTCCTATAAATACTGATGTAAGGATTGTGGCTTAGATAAATGATTAAGACAGACTTGGACGAAATACAACTGATGGCTATGTGCCCATTAAGCGTGCCTGCTAACTCTTTCAAGGCATAGCTCATATGAGAAGGAAGAATTTGAAAGACCAAAGCAAAAATAAGTATTTTGACCAAGTTTAAGTGGTGATAATCTCATTTTTTTCTGTGGTGATTTGCTGAAACTGTTTTCCTGTCACTAGTCAGCAGCACGTGATCTTAGGTTTCCAAGGTATTCTGAGTGAAAAGCCAGCAAAGCACACAAATCCAGCTGATAAGAAACATTTTCTGGCTCTGATCTGAATATTATTTAGAGTTATAATCAAATCTTAAAAGGATGTAAAATTATATATACACTCAAGCCTGGAGTATCAGAAATAGGGGCAAACGAAGGAGAAAGCATCGGCAAGTAAGATGACAGCATTTTAAAAAAATCCCCCAAATAGAGATGTTGGATTTTTTTTTCCAATGTCCAAAGTGCCCCACATTCTTATCATATCTTAAATAATTGTTACGGTTTATGGCAGAAGTCCTACTCCAATGGAGTTTAACCATTTACTTAATTGGCAGCATCACCCAATTCCGAACCCTCCCCCCGCCACCCATTTTAAGAGACTGAATGGCACTTACATCCAAAGCACACTCGTAAATGGTGTCATCCAGCAAGGAAACCTTGCAGTACATATTTCTGTGTCTTCTTACTGATTTCTGGGTGGCTTTTAATTCTTGGTCTGCTTTTGTCTCAGGGTTCTCTCTTTTCAACTCTGCCTTGGAACACTCTTCCTGCACTCCGTCTCCTTCCTTAATCTCAAGGTCTCTGCTCTCTGGGTCTTGATCTTCTCTCCTGTCCTCCTGAGCAGGCTGAAATCCCACACCACCATATTTATTACTTACATGTTTCAAACAAGTAGTGTCACACAGCATAAATGTACTGTAGGTGATTAAATCCCATTAGAGATCAAAGTGGGCCACCTCACAGTGGCTCAGCAACCTTGAGTTTTTCCTCTGGTGCTGTATCTTGTGCTCTAAAGTCTAGAAAAAGAAATTGTAAACTACATCTCTAGCCCTTCTCATTGAAGATCATTTAAATGTAAACCAATGCAGTGATGTCTGCCCAAGTCTGCAAAGAATCTGAAACAACAGCTCAAATGTCAACTGATAGTTATTCAGTTCAAATGCATGTTAATTCTGAAGTCTAATGAAAATTTAAATCAGTCTCATTAGCTATTAGTTTATCAAAGCATGTCAGAAGGGACAGGGTTGATTATATTATGAAGACCGGTTTAATCTACTGTTAGTGGCATCTCATTTTAGATTGGAGACACATTTTTCCAGTCTGACCCCTCAATCTTTCAGGCAAAATGCTCAGCTAATCCATAAAAACAAGCAATTTCCTAGAATTGTTTCATTGTAAAACAGTCCTTTCTACATTTCCATTGAAGCCCTGAGAATGTGTCTCAGTTTTCATCACAATAAACCTACCCACATAATGCAGAATTTAATTTTGGGATCCAACATTCTAATCAGTCTTCCTGTGTTATGAGTGACAGTAAAAATGGAAGACTGCCTTCGTGCCATTGTGCCAACACATGCTTTAGTATCTGCAATGATTTAAATTTGATCAATGTTCACAGACTGCTGCTTTCTGCTAGGACAGAGCTAGGAAAATCAGAGAGAGAATCGGACGGCTTTGGACATAAATGCTGGCTCAGGGGCTTTACAATAGGACACTGCACGTAAATGGTTTCCCAGTAGAAATATCTGTTAAGAGTCAGGATTTAAAAGGACATTAATACTAATTTTAAACATTATAGTCAAAAATAGCTTGTATGCACTGACCATTTGTGGGGCTTGTTTTTACACAAGTTCACATATACTCAGTGTACCAAATGCCTACAATTTTATTGCAAACCTCATGCACAGTATTTGTTTTGCTTAAAGGCCCAGCTCCTGGAGTGGTTACATAAAAATCTCAGTTCGTATTTTCAAGCTTCTCTCTGCAAACATGAGGGATAGAAACTTTTTTTAAAAACTAAAGCAATGTGTATTGTAAAGGCTCAGAAACCAAAAGGCAAATAAGAACCCCCACAATTATTATTTTTTAATCTCATGATTTTTGGGAGCCTAACTCATGATTTCTGAATGTTTGGTTTGGCAATGCTATACAATTTAAAGTGGAAATTTCATAAAGTCCTCAAGTCAAAAGAAACTACAGTGACTCCTCGCTTAACATTGTAGTTATGTTACTAAAAAATGCTACTTTAAATGAAACAATGTTAAGCGAATCCAATTTCCCCATAGGAATTAATATACATGGGGGGGGGGTTGGTTCCAGGAACATTTTTTTCCACCAGACAAAAGTCAGTGTCTCTCTCTCTCGCTATAGATATACACACAGATTGATTATACATACACACATACACACACACACACAATAAGTTTTAAACAAACAATTTAATACTGTACACAGCAATGATGATTGTGAAGCTTGACTGAGGCAGTGGAGTCAGACGGTGGAAAAGGGTGGGATATTTCCCAGGGAATGCCATACAGCTAAATGATGAACTAGCATTTGGCTGAGCCCTCAAGGATTAACACATTGTTGTTTAATATACCCTCACACTCTACAAGGCAGCACAAATGGAGGGAGGAGACACAGCATGGCAGACAATGACAGAGACACACTGTGTGTGTATGTGCGCGCGCGTGTGTGTGAGTGTGAGAGAGAGATACACACACACACACACCCTGTGTATGTGAGAAACGCACGGCCCCTTTAAGTACACTGACCCCACTCTAAGTACACTGCCTTTTTAACTACATCAGCAAGTTGAGACAGCAGTAGCTGCCAGCAAGCTCCCTCCATCCTGAGCCCTGTCGTGTGTCCCCCCCACACACACACACACTGTGGAGGTGAGGTACAGGATTGGGGGGACCAGAGCAGGGGGAGGGGGACACCCCGACATTAGCACCCCTCTCCCGCCCCCCTCTGCACAGCAAGCAGGAGGCTCCTGGGAGCAGCTCCAAAGCAGAAGGCAGGAGCAGCACATGGCAGAAGGAGAGACAGCTGAACTGCCCAGCAATTGATAAGCCTGCTGGGCGGCTGCTGCACAGGGAACTTCGGGGAGCTGATAGGGGGGCTGCCGGTCCACCCTGGTTCCAGGCCCCCACCAGCTAGTTCCAACAGGCTGCTCTTCCTGCAAACAGTGGACAAAGCAGGCGGCTGCCAAACAACATTTAAAGGGAACATTGCACAACTTTAAACAAGCATGTTCTCTAATTGATCAGCAACGTAACAACGTTAACTGGGACGACATTAAGTGAGGAGTTACTGTAGCTGTTAGCTTCCTATTTACGCCACTGACAAGCAGCACTAGTCTGTCCACTAGATATCACTGCCTCCAGCACACTGGGCTGGGAACTAAGGGACCTGGGTTCTATTCCCGGCTCTATATACACTTGCTTGGGTGAGATACCCAGGCTAAATTATTCAGAAACAGCCATCAACTTTAGGTATCCAACTCTAAACAACCTGGACCTGACTCTTTCAAATGCTGAGCAACCACAATGCCAGCTGAACTCGAGTTGCAGATACTTCGCACTTCTGGTAGGAAAGAAAAAGAAAGAAGCCCATTGTATTTCATGTCCAGTAGCCAAGAGGTGATGTACCTAAAACCACAGGCCACTTTTGAACATTTGGCTATTAACATTCTGTGCCTCAGTTTCCCCATCAGTAAAACGGGGATAATACCTACCTTTAAAGCTCTGCGGTCTATGCATTTAAGGCTAGGATTTTTAAGGCGCCTAAGGGAACCACAAAATGACTAGTAGTTGGACACAAAGTCCTTAGGCTCTCTTTAAATCCCCAGTATGTATGCTCAAAGTGATTAATATAAGTACCTGTGGGGCCACAGAAAAAACAGGGCCTAACGCACTGGTGGGAGAAAGATGTAAACTGAACTGAGGTCCAGGAGGTTCTGAACTGTCACTTGTGTTGCTTGCACTTAAGTCTGTTTTGCTGTTTGTTTTCTGCTGAACACAGCTGTAATTTCCATGATGTGTTTTCTATTGACTTTTCTTCTACCCATAGTGTACATATCAGAATATTTAAAAATGAGCATTAAAAGTAACTTTCATAGAGTGTAATCTGAGTTCTAATCCCGACTGACAAATTTCCTTGCTTCAGAGGAATTTTTTTTTTTTTTAAGTGTTTTAGGAGTTTTTGTTAGTGTTTATATAATGCTTTGAAGATTAAACTTATTATGATTAAAGCAGTAGGAATAAGTATTAGACAGCAGATCACACTGCAGAATACAAAAACGTAAGAGCAGGAAGTGTCAGATGTAGCATAATGTCTGTCAAATGCTATCAAAGGGGTAGCCATGTTAGTCTGGATCTGTAAAAGCAGCCAAGAGTCCTGTGGCACCTTATAGACTAACAGACGTATAGGCGCATGAGCTTTCGTGGGTGAATACCCACTTCTTTGGATGCAAGGGTGCATCCGAAGAAGTGGTTATTCACCCACGAAAGCTCATGCTCCTATACGTCTGTTAGTCTATAAGGTGCCACAGGACTCTTGGCTGCTTTGTCAAATACTAGAAGTTCCAAAAAGGGTTTTTTCAGAATCTTGTGGGTTCTCATTGATCAAATCTAACATAGGAGGATTACAAACCTCTACTCCTTACTTAACCTGACAAATAATCCTGACTACAAGAGCCAGCTGATTAGGAAGCCAAAGAGAATCCAAATCCACTTTGTTTGTTTACCTGTGTTTCTGCGCTGCTTAGTGAATGAAGATCTAAAGATGGGTCAGTCCTGAGTTCAGGTTCAGGAGCTGCTATTGGGGCCTTCAGTAGGATTTCTTCATCAGGACTGGCTCCTAGATCTGTCTCTTTCTGACCTCCTTCACCTTTCTCTTGTGGAGTCTCCCCTTCTTTGCCCTCTTCAGAAACTTGAGACTTGGGTCTTTTGAGAAATGATGAAAACAGGCGTGACAGCCCCCGACTCTCTGAAGTGCAGCGCTCTTTGTTCTTGCTCTGGTCTTCGTGTGTGGGGGTATCGCCGTTGGATGCCTTCTGTTTCTGTCCCGTTTGATTATGCCCCTCAGATGCCTGTTGGGAAGCCTCCTCCAGAGACGCCTCTTGCTTCTGTGTGTCAGCAGCTCCCTCCTCCTCTTTTTGCTGCTGCTGTTGCTTAGGATTCTCGGCCTCAGCCACTAGACTCTTCTCTGTTGTCATGATGAAACTGTAACAGAGATTTTTAAAAAAAGTAAACAATAATATTTCTTCAGTGTTTACACATGCATTTAGCCATTGTAAATCAAACAGCAAGCACTCTAAGCACCACTTCCTGAGAGCTGCTCTCTCTGGTCTGTAGCCCTACTGAGCTTTATATACAAAGCACTCTTATCACTGACAAATCACACTCATGTAAAACTAGCCTTGGCTTAGTGTAGTCTTTTCAAGAAAAGAGAGACCTCTTCATCCATGTCTACTCACACACCTTCTACAGTGAGGATTATACTAATAAATGGGTTTCAGATACATGAACAATTCTGCTTAACTCTGGTACTGCAAGTGTCATTTCCTTAGTACTTCCTTTCCGCAGCTCTTAGAATGCACCACAGTTAAAATTGCAGCCATCTTGCCTAATCAAAATAGTCAATGCGAGATATTTCTAGTGTGACAATTGCAGAAGACAAACAAAAGCAAATAATGAGGTTTGTAGAAATAAAAGTGCACTTCTCTTAGCATTTCTAGCTTTACACTTCTTTCGAGTCTTCTTTTTCACCCTACAGTAAAACTTTGTCCCAGTGCCGTTTTGTGGGAAGGGAGTAGGGGGAAACAGACATGTAACTAAACAAGCCTCTTAGTAACATCCTATGCAAAAATTCTGTGGCAGCCGTATCTCGCTTCCTGAGATACAGAACTGAAAAAAAATGGTGTAAACAGGAAGTTTCGGAAGAAAAACCTCCCAAAGATACACCACCTACAGGCAACAACACTCTGCAAAAGATGAAAAGTTTTACTACTACAACAAATTTCAGGTCCTACCAAAAATTAGTGTCCCTGTAACAGACTAAAGAATCTAAATATTGAATTTAAGACGTGATAATACATAAACCCCTTCGTTTCCTCTACCAACCTAGATTGATTATTGCATTACTATACAGAAGTACTCAGAATGGTGCTTATTGAGGCCAAGTTTAAAATATACCTATTTCAACTAAACAACTTTGCCTGTAAGCAATCTGGTTTTAATAAACTAAGCTGCGGAAACCTAAGGAATTTGGCATTTAGAAATAGATACTTGCACTGCATGGGCAAAAAGAAGTCTCAAATTCAAACTGCAAAGGCTTTCTCAAATGCATTTATCCCGCTAATGGACAGCAGGGTTTTTTTGGAGTCCATTTTACTAATCTGATGCCATGTTTACTTCAACTTCAGCCTGGCTGTTGACACAAAGAGATGGAAATCACATGAAGAGCGTATCTATTTAAAGTATAAGGAGGACCTGAAATAATCATGCTTTGAAGGGGATAGAACTAATCTTTGAGAGTTACATCACATGCATCTGTGGTAACAAATTACCATTGTTTACATGGGGCAAACATGTCTGTTTCAATCCCTTCTAGCCCAAAACTTAAGTAGAAACATTTATTTAAAGTTCTCATTTAGAATTAAGAAACATTCGAGACATCACCCATTTAGGCATTACCACACTTAACATTCAAAACTTTTCCCAAATTGAAAAAAATGTAAAATGTTCTTTTTCCCACAGTAATCAAAATGCTTCAGATTTAAAAACAAAAACAAAGTTTTTGAAGTTTTCAACCACAGATACAAACACCACTGAATACTGATTGTCCCAAAAATACTGCAATTCTGTACAATACATGTCTACTGTTCCAAACAGCTGAGATAGCATAGTGCAACTACTACAAGTCTCTTATACAAAGCCCATTTTAAAATTTGTTTCGAATAGGTCACCATTATTTAAACACCAGTATGTTGTGGGTTCTTTTGCTCTGAGAACGTATTGCTCATGAAAGGTGCCCTGGCTGAGGAAGTCCTCTACTACAAGCCAACAAGTAAGTACAAGCAGCAATTCAAGTTTTCCCTCATCATCCCTCCAATACAAGATATCTCAGCCCTGACCTGAAGGGACTATCTCCGGGGAACTGGATAAAGGAGTGTAGTTCCAGTCTTTGTCCTTTTAGCTGAGGCTGCAAATCAAGTGGTCACTGGTGCTGGAGGACTCTGCTATGTGAACACCTCTGTAGTAACACAGCTGTTAGCTGGACTGAGACTCTCCAAAATCCCCACTGAACTTATTTTACATTGACCAGTCAGCTACCATCCCATGGGAAAAAAAACTCTGTTGCTGTTCACCTTAGATGAATTTGAACCGACAATCCATAATAAGTGACAGGCTCCATATCCTATTGCAATCCCCTGAGTCAGGTGTTCTCAAACATTTTCATGAAGTGGATCATATTCTAATAGTGTCTTGTGGATACCTATCCTTGCCACTGATGGACCATCTCCTGCTCCACCAGTGATCTAATACCACCACCATGGATTATGGCAATTTCTCATGTGGGAAAGTGAAGTATTTAATGTATTTTTAGCTTCCTTTAATGTGATTCAGTAGCTGGAAACAAGCAACACAGGAGCAGTCATGGACCACCAGAAAGTGCTTGCTTGGGGGAAAACACAGTTTGGGAATGGCTGCACTGAGCCATCTAGTCCAGTCAATGGAGGTTTGCTTTGCATTGCAGCAGGCTCCAGGAATCAAAACAGTTTTCCCCACTCACCCATAAGTCTACATCAAGGGAGTGCTCCCAACAAACAGCAGACTAGACAAGATTTAACCTTTCACCATCATTTCAGGCTAGTTTTAAAAATCTTCCCAAGATTACATTTCAAGAAGTCTGAATCCTTAAATAGTTGCCTCTCTCTCCTTTCCACCCCACTCTCTTAAAATCTCCCACCACTCATTACCTACACTGAAGCTTAATGCTGTATTTAAAATTTTCCTTATTCCATAATTTAGTATTCTTAACTAGGCAATTAAAATATAAATCAATGCTAAGCACAGCCATAGAGAAAACCTTGTGTGTGCACAATGCCTTCTGCTGTGAGGGTTTTGAAAAGCCCCCTTAAATATGTTCAAAAGAGGAAATTTAAATAGAAGAATGAGTTAAGGACAGCAGAACTAGAGATTTGTGACGACTTAGATCCGACCCCTTTGTACCTTCCTGCCATCCTGGAACAGCATGGTAAGCATGTCCTTTCATATCTAATGTTTGTTTCAAATAATTTAGTAATTCCCATCTGCACGATTCTCCTTGTTCTCTCAAGCCAGCAGGATAAATAGAGCATAAGACCGTTCCTTAAAAAAAGTGTGGTTAAACTATGGAAAGTGAAAATGACATTGGAGTTCCAATTTATTGACTCAAATGTCTTCTAGCATATCTCAGATTTCTTCAGTTTACAAAGAGGAGGATAATGTTTAACTTTCCAATAATCAGCCCTGCAAAAAGTCTGGAACCTGACAGTCAACTGTGGGTTATTTTAACACCAGCAATAAATATTGCGCAGCTATAACCTACTGTTATTTTCCTTTGGTTAAGTGTGTGCTAGTGGGACCTAACTGTGTCCCTGTGAAATACTACCACACTTGCTGTCAGTGGAGGTACAGTGGTATGAGAGAGACAGGACATTGTCTGTTAGCTAGCCCCCCACCCCCCACCCTAATGTTTGGAACTCATTTGCTCACCTTATCCTATGAGACACTTTTGTTAGCTTCCAGGGTGCACTACAAAGCCCATTTTCTCTTCTCTCACCTGTAAGGTGATTTGGTATGGCTAGCCAGAGACACTCGAGTGGGAATTCCAGGGTGAGGTTCATTTGTAATATTTATGTTGTTGCTAAGTTAGCTGATCTTAGGGTAACTTACAGGTCTGTTGAATTAATGTGTTTTTAAAAGATTGTTACAGGTCCAGACAGAACACAACGGACCCTCTTCTTCTACAATTAGAGCCAGTTGGCACAACCTACTTGCAAGAGGGTATGTGAAGTGTGGTATTGAATAATGTAGATCAAAAGGATACATTTTAATGTAACTGATATATACGTAAAAGGAGAGATTATACATATGCTTTGTAGGATTTTTTTTTTTTAAATAAGTCTAGTATTCTGTAGCTTGATAGAGGATTTGGTAGGGGAAATGAACAATGAAATCTCAGCAGCAGCAACATAAAACTGGCAATACTTGTCTTCATCAGCTACTCCTACTCGCTTGCTGGGGGAAGTAGCAAAAATTACATATCAATGTGTTTCAATTTGCGGGCCCTATGTGCAGCAAAACAAGCAAGGCATGATGTATGAAAGAGGGGAAAAGCAAACACACACGGGCCTAAGATACCCACCCTGTACTCTTGGACCCCAACTAAGTCACGTCTCTATTCCTCTACAAGTTTTGGAATGATCCCTGCCTAGAACAACAGTTGTCTTTCAAATTTTTCAAGTCTTGTCAAATCAATACAAAATTCCACCCACGAATGCACATTGGAAGCAACACTAACAGAGGCAGAGAAAAATCAAAGTTAATGTTGTTAGTCCAACTTTAACAGCTACAAACTAGATATTATGACAGGAGTTGCCAGGCAAGAACTAGTGTTGAACCAATTCAGTGTTGCCCAAAACCCTGGACAAAAACACACACTTCCACCAATGGCCAACTCACTGGGTACATCCCTGAAGAGTTAGTGTTTAACTGCACTGCTGACACTCCTATATAATACAGAATGAGTATACGGCACAGATGAATCCATATTCAGGAGAGAAAGGGTTAATTAGGAGTTATGTTTTGGTCTGGCGGCCAAAACAATGTGCTTTGTAGCTACTTCCCATTGATTTCATTTAGAAAAAATAAATGGGCAAGAATCACTATCAAAACATCATCTATTCAAAATTCCCTCCTATCTAAAGCTAAATGCAAGGCTCTGGAAGTGAAGAATAGGGATGGTAGGCCTGTAAGAGAAACTTTTGTTATTAAGTGAAGTAAACAGGATAACTCCCCAATAATAGACACTTCCTCTCTGAGAAAACTAATATGAAAGTCTCTGAACCCAGAACAACAGTTTGTTTACTTGGTTGATTTCAGCAGTTGTGTAGTTGCAGACTATGTTTTTTTTCCAACACTGAAAGGTGGGTCTTGCTTTAGATGAGCAAATGTCTCCAAGTCTTTCCTTTGTCCCCCCAGGAATTACATTTTACCGCTGCTTTTCTCAGGGACAGCCCAGTGATCTGATCCAAATGTACTTCACAAAACTAGGGATGTGGAGATCGGCACGTACCCTATTGCCTCTCCCTGTCCTTCCCAATAAAGATTTAATAGAGTCAGTTAGCCACCAACAACAATTCACTAAGTGCAGTCAAATATTTTGTTACAAGGTCCCTGATGCACTCATTGTCTGTCACTCTGCTTGGACACACTAATTATATTCTCTCTCTGAAGTTTTACATTCAGAATTCATTTTTATGGTTTTAACAGAAAGCGTAGAACACGAGGCCCTGCCTTGTAAGATGGAACAAAATTAAGAAGATTGAACATATATTATTTAAAATACACGTCTTAAATCTTTCATTATAAGGAGGCATTTCTAAATAGTATTTTGTTTTCCAGTGGAACCTTCATAGCACAGCTCACAGAAAGAGCAACAGTTTTGTTTTGTTTTTTTACACACAGCTATTTTGTTAAACACTTAGGGAACACACTATTAGTAAGATACTCCCATACTTCCCTGATTTGGAGATGTATATATTAAAAAAAAAAAAAAAAAGAAGACATTTTGAAATGCAGACAAAGTTTTCATTCCTATCTCCTCCACCCCCAAACAGTCTCTCTCAGATCCTGCAGATCATTTAGATGTCAGCTTATTATTCATAACTTCTGGGACACACAGACACCTGCTGTATAGATGAGGTTTTGGCTCATGCAGTTCTAGAGATGAGAGTTATTTTTAACAATTCAATTTTAAAGTTACATTCTATTCTATTCAAGTTGTTATCCCGTTCTTCTCACCATAACCTCAGAGCACCTTCCAGTAGCGCATTAAGCAACATGACTAACGTCTGTGACATGTGGTTAGCATCTGCTCTCATCCTCTCCCCAGGGGAGAAATGTGTGTACAGTGTAGCATTTTGTTTTGGTAGGCTGGTTGGTTGTTTAGATTATTTATTAAAAGGTATGCTGCTGTGTGTTTGTTAGAAGTTAAAATCAACAAAGCATGCCTTCCAGTTGGAATGGAAGGCCTAAGATTTGTTATGGTCCTTAGCCCCTGTAGGTGTCTATTCCACAGCCTCGGATCAGTCCTCCAGAAAGCGCTGCCTCCTGCACTGACAAGCTTTACCCTTACAGTAGAAAGATCAATTGTGACTGAGGAGCAGAGTTGAGCACGGTGGTCAGCATCCCAAAGCTTATCTTTCATGTATGCTGGATCCAGGACATTGAGCACCTTGAAAATAAGGACCAACGCTCTGAACTTGCCTCCATAGTCTATGAGAGGTCAGCACAGAAAGCAGAGGACAGGTTTCATGTGCTCATGATAGCCTGTATCGCTGAGGAGCCATGCAGCATTCTGTAGTAGATAGAATTTCACAGAACTGATGATTTCAGGCCCAGGTACACACAATGTCAGTATTATGCCAATGACAAATATTTCAGAAGCTACAATAAAGTGTTTTTTAATATAAGAGAAAATAGAACTTTAAAACTGAGCTTGAAATACTCTAACTCCTAAAAGAGACTGCTGTTAGCGATCCAGTGAATCCCCACCACCTCCTTAAAGGACCTCCTCACCTTCAAACTACCAGTCCACTTGTTACCTCCCCTGAAACTCAAACCATGCCCTAAATTGTTCACATGGAGGGCATCCTCCTCTGATCCGCGAGGCTAACATAATATAGTTACATCTTTCTAGACATCCTTTTTTCAGCAAGGGACAGTCTCTGGTTTTTCTAACAAAAAACTAAAAAAATTAAAATTAAAATTTAGTAAGTAATTGGAAGACTTTCCATCCTATTTTCTGTTTCCAACATTCATGGTTTGAATAAACTAATTGGTTATTCTGTTTTATTGGTTCTAAAAATAGGAAGTTAGTGCTGTTCTAAAAAATACACTTGGTGTTCTAGATTTCAGCATCAGTTCTGCCCTCATTTACATAAGTGCTACTTTAATGACTAAAATATGGTTATTTGCATTATTTACGCCGTAAACTTTTTAAGGTAGTAAATTTTCATGTTTCTAACACCATCTGAATTATTTTAGTAATAAGTTTTCAATAACAATGACCAATTTAATTCTATGCATCAAGAAACTCCAACAAATATCTGACAAGAGAGAAATGATTTCACTTACAAGCTGCACACAAGTAGGAAAAGGGAATTGTTAGTGAACGACACTAGCGCAAACACCCAATTCAAACAGCAGATCAGACAGGACTTTGGATTCTGGAGTCCTGCCGACTTCCACGTCTTCCAACATACCACAATTGAGTGTAGGTAATTCAGAATGTATCTAACTGGAAAATCTGGAAGGACTGAATTGATTCTGTTGGCTCTCTTGGTTCCAAGGAGTCTAGACATTTCAAGCCTTACATTGAGAACACTAAGTTATCACTGTATAGTTGTCTTCAAAAGATCTTGACTAGCATAAGTGATTAAAACGTATTAAAGTATAATAAAGATGTCCCGCCAAAAGCAAATATAGCTGGGCTCATTCATCCCGATGGCTCAGAGAAAGACTAGTAGGGGGATATATAGCTAGCACAGTGGGTCTTAATATCATTAAAGTGCTTCACTGTCCATTAATCAATGCTTACTCAGAAGCAAGCACATTTATTATTCGAACAAGGTTAAGTCACTAACTTATCGCCTTCAATGCAGAAAGCAAATCCCCTGATCATTTCAGCATAAAGTTATGAAAAATACCATTTAAACATCAAGGCTTTGTTCTTTTAAAAGAAAACAATTAGCTTTTTTTTTTTTTTTAGTTAAGAAGCCTTAAATTCTTATAATATCTAACAGTATTTAATGGTGTAGTAGATCCTAATGCCTAAACACACAATATAACAAAAAGTTTATTTTATAAAGTCATACACATTACAATGAGCTGCTGTTGATCTAGTTACCTAATAAACCAACATATGGCCTTACTGAAAGACAAAATGCAACATGAATGCTGCTGCTGCAATAAGAAACGACAAAGGGAGATTTCAATTAAAGGACACAAACTTTAAATCTTGTCCATTTTTAAAGAGCAAATTAAAAGGTAGTTTCAGGTACTATGCTGCATCTGAGTCCCCCCTATCAATTTTACAATTACATTTTCCTGTTTCTCTTAGTAAAATAATTCTTTCCCTCCCCCCACCCCGGTCTTGGTTTGTGAAAGGTCCGCCCAAACCATTAGGGAAAAATGACTATATGAAAAGTACCGTCAAGTGCACAAAGTAAACAAACTGAAAAGGAATTCTCTCTAATGCATCTTCTACTTATAGCAATCTTTGGTACTTGTAACAATAATAGATAAATTTTCAGAAGAGAGCTACTGAAGTGTTACTGAAGATTAACAATCAAACAAGTACCCTCCAGGTATATTTCTCAAAAGGTTCTTAGATGTTAAGAAAAGACAACAAATTTGTTGAAAAAGTTTAGAGAGAATCCTAATGCAAACCTCAATAAAAATGCTAGAAATTCCATTACAATGGAATGCTGGCCACTGCTTCCCGCAGCTCTCATTGGCCAGGAACAGCGAACTACGGCCACTGGGTGCTGCGGGCGGCCGTGCCTGTGGACGGTCAATGTAAACAAACCGTCTTGTGGCCCGCCAGCAGATTACCCTGATGGGCTGCAGCTTGCCCACCACTGTTCTAAAGCTTCTGGTGACATGAAGAGCACAGTACAGATTTTATATTTATTCCGTTTGTCCTTGATAGAAATATCTGATGTGTGTGTTGTCTATTTAAAACATACTAAACCTGCTTAGAGCTCCCCAAATTAGGAAGATAAATCCCTTGCAGGTTATTATTTAAATGTTATTTGGGTCCTTTACAAGCTGTTAGGCTTTGGGTCTTCAACAGACTGACAGTGTCCCTTTAACCAAATGGTGAGGTCCTATTACCGGAAGAAATAAGATACATTCACCAAAACATCTGAAAATTTTGCCTCAGTAACAGAGGAAAAAATAAGCCTCCCAGTGTTACAACACAGATGGTACACTGTAATTGCCTGGATTTAATTCTCACCGGACCACTCCCAGTAATCTACTGTATATCAGCAGCACTATACCCCTCCTTCATCCTCCTACCACGGTACAGCTTTTCTATTTAAATGAGGGCGCAAAACAGTAGCTTACCATCTGCTTTCAGCAGATCATTTGTGTCAAACTGAGGACTGGATTTATAAAAGGATCTGACATTAATAGAGGGATAAAATTTATTACAAGTTAATGGTGTGCAAGAACTCAGATAAAGTTCCTCTTTGAAGTGTCCCAGAAAATCCTTTCTTGAAAATAGCCAAGATTTTTAAAAAAAAAGTTTGTGATATGCGGCAGTTTAAAGATCTTGCTAACTGACAAGGACTAGAGCCTCCAGAAGGTTTACATTTCACTTATATCTGCTCCCCAGTAATACAGCTAGAAATGCCTACAACTTCACAATGTGCCAAGGAAACTTATTCAAAATTGAAATGATTTAGGCCCAATGCGAGGACAAGCAGAGTCCATAAAAACTATTCTTTTAAGTTACTTATGGAATGAGTTCACTCAGACTTACACAATTATCTTTTCCAAGCCCATTGGTAACAGTAGAGACCCAAAGCTTTACGATCCTTTTAAACACAGCACAGGTACACAGATACAAGTATTTCCTTAACTTAAAATATGCTTTAAAAAAAAAAAAAAAAAAAAGTCTTCCCATGCAAGCAGCTGTTTCTCTTTTTTACTACATTACAGAATGTAATCCTTATGGCTAGACTTTTTCTTTATTGCCATTCATCACCGACATCAGAACAAAACTGCAAGATCTAATATAAAGAAATCTGTATGATATAGCTGTTAAAGTTCACTTCTGAATCAATAGCACCAATACTACCAAAACAGTAAAAGCAGCAACGGGCACAACTCCATAGCTGGCAGCTTGCCTCGAGCCCTGTCTTGATCAACTTTGAACTGATGACGCATCAAACTGTACTGAGGAAGGTAGAAACTGTTAGAAGAGCTGCCACTCCAAAAATATGACTCTAAGGCCATGTCTACACTACAAACTTTGGGTGACAAGTTAAGTCAGCATGCAGCCACCGAAGTTAGTACATCACTCTTGTACGTGCATACTTGGCTGCTTGGATGGGGATAGCATGTACTCACCAGGAGTGCCTGTGTCTAAGCAAAATGTGGAACACCCCAGTAGGTATCCCAGGGTGTCACATGCCACAATCTATGCAATGTCTTTTGGGACATTTTCACATGTGGTGGGGGTAGAAATGAGTAAGCACAGGGATCTGTGGGATCTTGAGGTCACGTTCCCAATATGTAACTTTCTCCACTGCATAATGCCATCTATAGCCCATAATTTTCACGTTTTTTTAATCCCACAAACCCACACAGGATTTTCGGTGTCCACCAGTATCACTAACAGGAGCATGGAGACTGAAGAGCTGTGCTGTTCTCATGAACACTGTAAATACAGGATGCATGATCCTCTTGTATTTAGAGATCCAGATGAAATACCACAATAATGGAGGTAACTATTTCTCGGAGGACAGTTTGCTGAGGGACATGGCGAAAAACAATTCAAGGCTGTTGGTGGCATTCACAGAGCAGTTGAAGACCGTGGAACCCCACTTCTGGACCAGAGAAAAGAGCGCTGACTGATGGGATCGTTCTGTAACGCAGGTTTGGTACGATAAGCAGTGGTTGCAGAACTCTCGGATGCGAAAGGCCACATTTCTGGATCTACGGTCCAAGCTCACCCCTACCTTTCTTTGCAGGGACAGCAGAATGAGAGCTCTGTTGACAGGGGAGAAGTGTGTGGTGATCACACTCCAGATGCTTTTAATACCAGATTGCTACCAGTCAATGGAAAAGCATTTGGGAGTTGAAAAAATCCACAATGGGGGCTGTTGACACGCAAGCATGTAGGCCCATTAATCATCTCCTGATACACAGGACTGTGACTCAGCAACATGCAGTTCATAGTGGATGGATTTGCAGCAGGGGCGCAATGGACAGCTAGCATATCCCTAGTTTGGCACCAGCCCACGTTGCCACAGAGTACATCAATAGAAAAGGCTATTTTTCTATGGTTATGCAAACACTGATGGATCATCAGGGATGCTTTACCAATATCAACATGGGCTGGTGAGGGAAAATGCATGATACTTGCAACTTTAAGAACACAGGACTGTCCGGAAAGTTGCACGCAGGGGCACTCTTTCCAAACCAGATTACCCATTGACAATACTTCAATGCCAACAGTGATTCAAGGGGACCCAGCCTACCCCTTGCTCATAAAGCTATACACTAACCACCGTAACAGCACCAAGGAAAGGTTCAACTACAGCTCAGCCGTGCAGAATGACAGTTGAGTGTGCTTTTGGTAGACTGAAGGGATGCTGGTGGTGGTTTCTCACTAGACTGGATCTCAATGAGAAAAACATCCCAATGGTTATAGCTGCATGGTGTGTGCGCATAATATCGATGAGGCAAGGGGGGAAAAATTGCCACCAGGGTGGAGGTGGAGCAGCTGCCTGCTGAGTTCAAACAGCGAGACACACACGGGTCATTATAAGAGCTCAATGTGGAGTTATGCTGTTGAATTGGGCTTTGAAAGAGCACTTTAATGGTCAGCCACAGTATCGTTCCGTGCTAGACTGATCCTGGCTTTGGGTGCTGGTAGGAACCATGTTGTGCTTGCTGTACATTTATAACTGACTGCATTTTACTGAAGCTATGAATTATGCAACGCTTGCTGTACATTTATGTACAGGACTGGGCGTCTCCTTATCCTATTACTTCTGTGGTGCTGTACGTTTACATGTACTGGGTGCTTTGAATATCACTAAGCATTCTGCATGATGGGTTGTGAACTAATAAAATTCTTCATTTTCAAAAAATAGAAATTTGTGTCAAAAACAGTGCAGAAAAACACTGTGCAAGAGAACAGGCAATGCAATATAAACTAACATAATAAATTAACAAAACAGAACTTTAAAATCTGAAAGGCAACAAACATTTCTGTCCATTTCAGTGCACAAATATTGTCGCTTCTAGCTGCAAGTACATTAACTGTGGTTCACACAGGTCCGGGTATGTGAAGGTGTGGTTTTCCTTGCTGTCCCATATCATGGAGTGATGGGGGTAAGGATGAGGCCAATGATGCCATGTGGCATGCTGCGGAGTGCAGGGAACTGCTACCATGGAGTTCTCTCAGGACTGCAAAGGGTGGGAAGTCTAGGATTTTTGACCAATAGGTCAACCAGGGTCTGCAGCATTTGGGTTTGCTGCCTAAGATGACCCATTGTCCTCTGGTGCATCTCCTGCTTTGTTTCCTGCTGAGACTGTCTCCTCTCCGCTCTGTCCGTCTCCAAGCTGTCTGACATGTTGGCCCTCCAGGGCCTTTGTTCGCAGTCCAGTGCAGCACTGGCTCTCAGAATCTCACTGCAGATATCTTCCCTACTCCTTTTCACATATGTCCATGTTTCTATGGATGGTCCACAGCTGTGCTCACACAGACTTTTCATAACAGGCCAAGGAGACCCAATTCCTAATGCCGACTCCAAGCAGAAGCATGTCTAGTGTGTAGAGACAGCATGGTTGGTTGGTCAGTTGTACACAAGGGAGAACTCGTAATTGTGCTCGCAAAGCTGGGCAATCAGAAAGGCATTTCAAAAACATGTGGGATGTTTTCAATGAGGACAGGAGGGCAAAGGGGCTTTCCAGTCTCTGTGATCCATGGGCAGTGACATTTACAATAATTACCAGAGCAATCATGGTCACAGGGCATGGGACGTTGTGGGACATCTGCTGAAGGACTACTGGTTCGACAAAGGTCACGCAGTTTCACACTCACACTGCATTGATCTCAGTAGGTCAACCATGGCTCAACACCATTTGGGGAGGTGATTTTACTGCGTCTCCATAACAGGGCTCTTAAATCAGCTGGAGTCAACTTTGAGTGTAGACAAATAGGTCAACGTAACACGTTGACCAGACATTAGTGTTAGCAACCTGCAGTTTACAGACAGCGATGATTTCCTGCTCCTTTCACAAGTCTGCGTCAAAGTTAAGAACAGCAAGGCAAACGAGTAGGCACAAAACAAAGAAAACACCAAAATCTGATCAGATAAGAGTACAGTCTCAGCAAGGGGCCATGGTAACAGAACAGCATTCCATTGGCCACCACTAGAACCTAATCAATAGAATTTTAGCTTCAGATACAGTAGGATGTATAAGGTCCCTTATATTAAACAATGCAAATTTGAATGCAAGTGAAGGCTCATGAGTTAACCATATTGGATGACAACTACAGTGAGTCAAAAACTAATTTTTCTGATTGGCATTATCCACAGGTCAGAGTCAATAGTGCTTTTACTTTATAAGAGTCATTCCACTTATGTCTTTAACACAAACTGAAAACGAGACACCGACTCAGCAAGTTACATTCAAAACTCTCACTCTATCAGTACTATATAGTTTCTAACAGAATAGTTTCTTCTGCTCAGAGACAGAGGCAGTATACTTCAGCTGGGTGAACTGGAATAGATTTACCATCAACACTTCACAGAAGATTTTTTTCCTGTGCACAGATGTGTTTACTCACACTACGCCTCATTTATGCTGGAGGTATAGCAACAGAGCTTGGTCTCCTGCCTTCACAGTTTTTCAGGCACTTAGTGAAATGGTTTTTGCTTTTGTTATTTTCCCTTCGGTTGTTTCCAAGCCAAGGCTATAATTAGGATCCAAAAGGGACCTATGTACTCTTCTGATAAAGAGCAGCCTGCTAAATAATAGCATGTGTACACACAAACACACGCATACGTATCATTAGAGTATGAAAGATGTTTGAGACTAAAAGATTTCAAAGGCTTTAGTTGGCTACTGCTTTTCTGTAGCAGATTCCAAATGGCTGCATTAAGCATGCCTGGCCATGGCTAGCTCATGCATTGAAATGAGGCTACGTCCTCACTGGGGGGAGGAGGGGGGATCGATTTAAGATACGCAAATTCAGCTACGCGAATAGTGTAGCTGAATTCGACGTATCGGAGCTGACTTACCCCGCTGTGAGGACGGCGGCAAATCGACTTCTGCGGCTCCCCCGTCGACGGCGCTTACTCCTACCTCCGCTGGTGGAGTAGAAGCGTCGATTCAGGGATCAATTGTCGCGTCCCGACGAGACGCGATAATTCAATCCCTGAGAGATCGATTTCTACCCGCCGATTCAGGTGGGTAGTGTAGACCTGCCCTCAGACTGATTCTGCCTCTCCTCTATGCACTCATCACATTGTATTTAAATGCTTACAGAAGCAACTGTACGGCAACGAGGTTTGGGTGCACTGTGTGGTTTTTGTTATTCAACCCCCGCAGCTTCTCTCCCCCACCCCAAGACAAATTGCATTAAAGGGACGTCAGGTTTGAAATCATTTTTCAAAAACAAATTGCTTACCTTCATTGTAAATAATACTCAAAAGGATTAAGACTCTTTAAAAGACTCTTTAAAAGCAAAAACAAAAACACAAATAAAACCACACAATCCAAAGTTTTGGGTTTATACTACCAAACAGTGTCTCTTTAAATGGAAATTGAGCACAACTCTATTTCTTAAGTCACACAGACCAAATCCCACAATCCCTTGCTCACACAAGTACTCCTATGGACTTCAATTAGGGAATAGGGTTTGCAGGATCAGGCCTTAAATTGATTACTAAACATCTCAAAATTGCTGTCCACTCAAAAAAATATATATATTTCAGCAGATAACTAAATACTGATGTAGCTCTGAACTGATTCCAAGATCTCTTCCCTTGTAAAAGTAGTTTTGTTTTTTGACCTTCCGTCACCAGCTGGTAAAGAGCGCGGGGGAGAGTGAGGGGGAAACCCTCAGAATTCCAGAGTCTAGTTACAAGTTTTGTCAACAAGCTTTCTGTAAGCTAGTCACTTTTTAATACTATTACAAGGAATATCAGTGACCTTAGACTATACAAGACCTAATTACCAAGATAAGAAAGGATGTTCAGTGTAGAACAAAAAGAAACTGAAGGTTCTCCTCCTTTCCATTGTTTGACATTTTAAAAAGAGAGGACAGTTCAGTATAATGTATTTTAGTTCTCCCTTGTGCCAGGTTATAACATGACATGTTTCCAAGGCAGTGATGCGTGGATCACAGTCTTTCAAATAATTTAAAATGTTGTTCAAAGACATCAGTTCTTTATTTTGGGGGGTTGGGGAGGGAGGAGTGGGAGAGAGGCAGGGAGAGAAGGAAGGAAGTATAGAATAGTTATGAATTAATTACATCAAAACAAAACATTAGTGGCTAATTCGTTCTTTACAACCATGGTGGAGCAAGCAAAGGAGAAGAGAAGAGTTAGAGCCTCAAGAATCCCCATCTCGTCATTATTCTTGCTACAATACCATAGTGTACATAGCACTTTAGAAACACAGAATCTACCATACTAGATCAAACCTATGGTCAACTTAGTCCAAGGGCCTACCTCCCGCAGTGGTCAGATATTTCAGATATTTCACAGAAAAAGTGTAAGAAAGCCTACTATAGGTAGCTATGGAGTTGCCTACCCTGCATGAAAGTCTCATTATAAGATACTGACAAACTCTGAAACATGAGGTTCTCTCCTCCTTCCAATACTATTTTATTAGTATTAACTATGACAATGCTAGAACTCTTATTGCCCTCATAAAATGTCTAGTCCCTCTTTGAATCGTGCTAAATTCTTGGCCTCAAGTACATCCTCTGGCAATGAGTTCCAAAGCCAAATGATGTGTTGTGTATGAAAGTATTTCTCTATCACTTTTGGTTCTTCCAAACACATGTAGCAGTGTGGAGGACAAAATTCCCACAGAAATGTGAATGGAAGAACGGTTCAGCAAGGCAGATGCACACAGCATAGGGTAAAACATTAACAGGGGTGAAACAGACAATGAGGACAAAGATGTAGGTGAGTTACAGAACTTTATGAAGTAGAAGACTGGGAACCAGGGGAGGGAAATGGAGTATGGGATAACGGATATCAACACAAGAAGCAAAGAAGAAATTTGCATTATGTTACTAGATGAAGAGGCAAGAGCTGGATGGTGAGACAGAAGTTTACCACAATCTAGGAGGAAGCTCAGAAAAAAGTATACTGAGATTTTGCTATTGGAAAGAGAGAAATAGAAGCAGATACTGAAGCGAGCAGGGCATGGCAAGATATGTGAGGAGAGAAGGAAAAGTAGGGACCCCAAGGTTGTGAGTTGGGCAAAAGGAAAGATAATGAAGTCATCAAAGATTGAGAAAAGAAGAAAAGAGAAAAGGTTTAAGGAAAAAAAGGAGTTCAGGTTTTCAAAAGTTTGAAATGAAGAAGTGATGGGTCATGCATTCATTCTCAAAGCACTCATATTAAAAGTGACCACCCTACATTGGGCCTGGAAAAGGATCCTACTGAAGACAGTCAACTCCATCTTAAGACGACAAGAACGACTGCTACATAGCAAGACAACTTCTAACAGCCCAAGAAGAGGACAAAGCACATATCCGATACAGTCATGTAGTAGCATGTTGTCTAGTGGGAAATTTAAAGTGATTCAACTTTACAAATACATATTAAGGACTCAAAAGGATATGGCGAAATCACTATTATGCTTCACAAAAACAGACATCTACATCTTATTCTCAAGAGAAAATTCTTTCCCCTTATATTTTCCTTAGACATTTCTCAAATTACTACCACCACTCTGTCTTAATGTTCTGCCACCTTTAATTTCCCTTCCCTTCCAATGTTCAGCACCATGTGTGTTACTGCAGTAGCACAGAGAAAACTGAAGGAAAGAAGAACAATCTGTTCCCAAAAGCAATCATCTTAAAGATGTGTATTACACACAATGCCGTCAAAACCCTTATCTCCACTTTGTAAACCGTAAGAGTTTCTGTCTTTTAAAATGTGCTATATGGTGCCTGTACTGTGCCTCATTGCCTAGAGCAGCATTACTTCACCACCAGGCGCTTCTCTTGAGGCCACAGCCTCCTGGGCTATGATCTGGGGGGAGCAGCGGCCTCTCCCCATCCCTGATGTTCCTGGATGCACCGTCTCGGTGTCAGTTTCTGGGGCCACCAGCAGGGTTTGGGCCCTGCCCCCCTCTGGAGACGTCAGGGGCACAACACTGGAGGAGCTGGCAGCCAGTGAATTGCCCACCTTCCCAGGGGCAGCGGGGCTCAGGCTTTGGGCTTAAGCCTTGAGCCGGCAGGGCGGCAGGCTCCGGCTGCAGGGCTCCAGGCTCCAGCCCTGGGCTCCGGCTGCATGGCAGCAGGCCCCAAGCTCCATCTGTGCAGCTTCAGCATCCCCGGGCTCTGTCCACTGTCTGCAGAGCTCCAGGTTCCAGCCCCACCCCCGATCACCCCTCCCCTATGGGCTCCACTGCATCCCCCATCCAGGGTTTAATTTGTTCCCAGGCTTGCCGGGGCTGCGCAAGTCTGCTGTGAAAAGTGATACTTGTATGTTTGTTAATATCACTTTTCAAAACAGACTTACTAGGTAGCAATAAATAAATTACAATGATTTGTATGTGTACCTGTGCGAATTTATTTGTTTTTCCTAAAGCTAATTAAGTATTTTAGGAAAAAGAGAGTGAAAGCAGCCACAAGCAAGAGTTGATGCCTGCACTCTGAGGCCACCAAATAATTTGTCCTGAAAACCCCCGGCCTAGAAATCAGAAAAGTGGAAACTACCTCTGATGAGCCCCGACAGTACTAGCACTAGCACAGCAATGAATCCACTTCTGATGTTTTTCCTTACTTTAATTGCAAAGGTGACTATAAAACTGAAGACCGTAAGTAAGACAGATCAGAAAGGAGAAAAAAGTCTGCAGCATATGCGCAATGGCTACTACAGTACCTAGAGGATGTGCAATCTAAACTTCTGTATACTACTGGAAGTGGTCTAGAAAACTGAGAAAGTACCAAAGAAATCTAGTTTGGCACTGAATAAGAATTCCTCCTTTCCACCAAGAAGAGGGAAAGATTGGAATGAAACCACTCCAAAAAACGACAATTTGAGCAGGATGTGGAAGCCAGTTTGCAGGGGACTCCAAATTAGGATGAAAAGAAAATGATTAAGTGAAGACAGTCTTCTTTGTTAAACAGCCAATTATACAAAATTAAAATATTAATGTTAATTAAGTCCTGCTCTTCCCTATGAACCTTTTCAGTTTTTCTACAGCACCCATCACCACAGAAACATATGAAAGAGCCACCACTGTATGAAAGAGTACCATCGCCTGCTTCACCAACTATGGGACCACATTTTTTGCATCAGGCAGTGAAACAAGGCAGTTTCCCTTTTTAATCTTTATGAACAGGGATATGTGGTGGAGTTTTCAGTCCTTAATTATATCAACAAACAGCTGACGCAGATGATGCAACATATTTGTAAACTCATTTGATTCAAAGCCATCTTGAGTGAAAAACTGCTGTTCACTTCCCAGAGATCAGTATTTGCATATGACCAGTCACTGATCTTCTACAATAGAAGAAGTGACAGAACCTTCATGAGCCGGCTTTCCACCAAGCACTTAAATACGATGTAGTAAGACAAACCTTCACACTACCACCATTTAAGCAGTTCTTAAAGGTGTCCCATTTGTGGCATGACTTTTTCAAGAGGACTAGCTAACTAAAACAACAGGGAAAGTACTAATTCAGTCTGCGTGTGTTTTCACTGTTTAAACACAATTACCAGCTGTGGAGAAAATTACAGTTTTAGGGATTTCACTGCTTTTTTTTTTTAAAAAAAAGCTATTTCCCCAAAGTATATTCTTCAGGTTCTGACAAGCGGTAGGGAGCAGAGATTACTTTTTATCTGGCCCCATTTTTGGCTGCCTCATTTTAGTAGTGCACTTCTCGCTGGGAGATGGCTCTCGCCTCTTCATTTGAATAGCTCAGCTGTCGGGAGTCCCTTTGATCCCCTGGGAGAACGAATACATGGCAAGCACTTTATTAACCCCAAGTCTGCTCCTGAACCAAATAATTATGCTGATACCTTCTGCCTGTCTGTGCAGCTATTATACTATTACTAGGAGGGGGTATTTGCGTTCACTCTTGCCTTTGAACCACTATATCCAACTCCTACCCTAATATGGTAATGGATCATTAGGTCACCACAGCTGAGTTCCAGTATGAAGTCTGTAAGGTCAGTGATAAGACTAGGTAAGCAGATAACATATGGTCCAACCTTTTCAATACTGTAGGCCAGATGCTAGATTTGGGGCATCTCCATGGGCCACATTCAGAAACAGAATTCTAGATTATAGAATCAGATCATTTTTAGGATGATTTAGCCATTAAGACATAAATGGGCTTAAGAAATAATATCAAATTAAATTGAGAATAACTCACCTCTTAGTAAGATCCCTGAAGAAAAGGTTTTCCTTGCACTAGAGTCCAAATGTGGACATCAGTCTTCATAGAGGCAAGTCAGGGATAGTAGCCCAGGGTGTTGTTCTCCAATTTGTTGTGATATTTTGACTTCATGTGTTTTATAACTGAGAACTTTCAAAATCGGCAATGAACTCGGCTAAGATATCTAACATAAAATTTCCAAGAAGCTGCAAAAGAACATCAGCCATCCCAGTTGCGATTTCCTTGCATGATGGAAAATGGGTGATATTCTTCTGAAGGGGCACACTGAAGAGTCCAGGTTTTCTGCGGAATGCACTGACATGATCCATAAGAGTAGAAATACTCTGATCTCTACCTTGCAGCTAGAGACTGAGTGAGTACACTGAGATAAGCGGTTATATCTGTTAGGAAGGCCAGTGAGCAGAGAAGTGCTTGGTCATCCAGCTGCTCTTGAAACTGGGTGATGTTGCTTATTTTCTCTTCTTTCAGAAATGCAAGGCTCTCCTTTCTAAGCGAAGAAAAGCATAGAAGGCACTCATCCACACTCAGCCACCAAGCTTGTAAACAAAGGGGCAAATCCCTATACTCTGCATTCCGCTCCTCAAGGAAGCCGATACATTTTCTGAGCCTCTGTGCTGTTTCCTCCATAGGTGATGCTAACCACTTAGTTTGACATGTTCTATTCTCTACATCTACTTTTCTTTTCTTACTGCAGCCATTGCGATTACTTGCACCCTGATTATTGTTGCAGCACGTTTAAACGTGCTAAGTTTCAAATCCACAAACCACACACCACAACACACAGATATGCTCACAGCAGACATCTGAAAGCGGGTACCTCCTGACTCAAGGAGGAGACTCTGGCTGCAGCCTTACAGCCACCACAAGGAGCACATGCAACTGAAAATTATTCATGGGGGACAGACAGAATCATCCTACAGACTGGATCTGGCCCTTGGCCCACCACTTGGACCAAAGTCTCCAAGGTCCTAGAAATGCCTCTCACCTCTGGAGTCCTGGGTTTAAATTCTCACTTATTATCACAAGCAAAACGATTTCTATAGTCTCATTCAGGTTCTTAACTTATTTCATCTGCCCACTTCAGAAAGCCACCCCACAATTTAAGATCGTTTCTATTGAAATCAGGCCCACAATCATGGTGCTGCAGCACCGAGGAGATGCATAGACAGCTATGTGGAAGAAGCATGCACAAATCTTACCTTCACTATGCTTTATTTCTTTAAAGAAACAAAATCAGGAGAAGTAAGTTACATGCTGATGGTTGTGTGTATTCAATACTTGTCTTTATGAGAGAGAATGAAAAAAGTTTAACACTTTTCTGGACCAACTTCAATCACAACCATCTTCAGAATGGCTGGTCACTTGAACTTCCATTTTGTTTGTCTGAGACATTTTCTGCTATTTCTACCTCTGTAACACTCAATATTAGTATCAAATCTGTCTGTACTTAACCAATGGAACTGACCTTCAAGACTGAATTGAGAAACTAGATCAGGACAAAAGCCATCACAAAAGCCAAAAGTAACTGACATCACTATACAAGATTAATGTTGCCCTATTTATGCCATTTTTGTTTTAATGACTTAACAAAAGGTAGAAGTCTCAGTTTACAGATTAGCAATTTCAATATTCAATGGACAAAAAAATCCTTTGTTTTAACATTATTCATTAAATGAAACTAGCATGGATGGAACACTATCAGACAGGGGAAATGCAAGCCACCCCCCCATAATTAAGATATCACGGCCAACAGGCCTTGTATTTGTGAATGAATGTGTTCCAGGGACTGGGTCACTAGAACTTCTCATGTATTCCAAGTCACAGTATTAATTCCTTGTATTAATATAATGCCTTTCATCTCAATTGATTGTAAACTGTTCTACAGGCTATATAGACACACAATATGTCATGTATAAATTATACCTTTATGCTCAACTTGCACTTGTCCATTAGTCTAGGCCTCCCTCCTTTACAACCACAGCTGCTCTGCTCTTACTTTTGTATAATTGCACTGCCTCTCCCTTTGTTCCCTCTGTTCCTTCTGTATATTTTCCCTCCTACTGCCCAAGGCCTGGTCTACACTACGGGTTTAGGTCGACTTTAGCAGCGTTAAACCGAATTAAGCCTGGACACGTCCACACAACGAGGCCCTTTCTTTCGACTTAAAGGGCCCTTTAAACCGGTTTCTTTACACCACCTCCGACGAGGGGATTAGCGATAAAACCGGCCTTTGCGGGTCGGAATTGGGGTAGTGTGGACGGAATTCGATGTTATTGGCCTCCGGGAGCTATCCCACAGTGCTTCATTGTGACCGCTCTGGACAGCGCTCTCAACTCAGATGCACTGACCAGGTAGACAGGAAAAGACCCGCGAAGGTTTGAATTTCATTTCCTGTTTGCCCAGCGTGGAGAGCACAGGTGACCACGCAGAGCTCATCAGCACAGGTAACCGTCATGGAGTCCTCCCAGGATCGCAAAAGAGCTCCAGCATGGACCGAACGGGAGGTACGAGATCTGCTCGCCATATGGGGAGATGAAGCAGTGATAGCTGAACTCCGTAGCAGTAAAAGAAATGGAAAAGTATTAGAAAAGATCTCCAAGGCCATGAAGGACCGAGGCCATAACAGGGACACACAGCAGTGCCGCGTGAAAATTAAGGAGCTAAGGCAAGCCTACCACAAAGCCAGAGAAGCAAACGGAAGGTCCGGGGCAGAGCCGCAAACTTGCCGCTACTACGCGGAGCTGCATGCGATCCTAGGGGGTGCAGCCACCACTACCCCAACCGTGTGCTATGACTCTCTCACTGGAGAAACACACAGGGAAGACGGTTCGGGGAACGAGGAAGATGACGATGGAGGTACTGTAGGTAGCTCACAGCAGCAAGGAAGCGGAGAAACCGGTTTCCCCAACAGCCAGGATCTGTTTGTTACCCTGGACCTGGAACCAGTAACCTCCGAACTCACCCAAGACCCTCAGGGCACACAGGAGACCTCTGGTGAGTGTACCTTTGTAAATATTTGTAAACATTACACATGGTTTAAAAGCAAGCGTGTTTAATGATTAATTTGCCCTGGCAATCGCGGCCAGTACATCTACTGGAAAAGTCTGTTAACGTGTATGGGGATGGAGCGGAAATCCTCCAGGGACATCTCCAGAAAGCTCTCCTTTATGTACTCCCAAAGCCTTTGCAAAAGGTTTCTGGGGAGGGCTGCCTTATCCCGTCCGCCATGGTAGGACACTTTACCACGCCAGGCCAGTAGCACGTAGTCTGGAATCATTGCATAACAAAGCATGGCAGCGTATGGTCCCGGTGTTTGCTGGCATGCAGACAATATCCATTCCTTGTCTCTCTTTGTTATCCTCAGGAGAGTGATATCATTCACGGTCACCTGGTTGAAATGGGGTGATTTTATTAAGGGGACATTCAGAGGCGCCCGTTCCTGCTCTTCTGAACAGAAATGTTCCCCGCTGTTAACCATGCGGTGGAGGGGAGGGGTGAAGTGATCATCCCAGAGAATCGTGTGTGTGTGTGTGTGTGGGGGGGGTGGTTTACTTGTGTTTGTGCCGCATGTTAACCGGGAAACTGCAGCCCCCTCCTT
The DNA here is from genome assembly GCF_013100865.1 of Trachemys scripta elegans. NCBI lineage: Eukaryota > Metazoa > Chordata > Testudines > Emydidae > Trachemys > Trachemys scripta. The sequence goes on along the minus strand of NC_048317.1, from coordinate 12,477,638 downwards.
TTACATTGAAACCCCATTTTAAATGGACAACCCAATTCATCCTTGAGATGGGAAATGCGCTGCTGTTTGCAACCTTTCCCGCATGTTAAGAAGGTTAAATAAGCCAAAACACTGTGGCCTACGATGGCTGCCTGCAAGCCGAAATATGCGACCTTGTAATGAAAGAGTGTACCCATTGTTCCCTAAAATGTGTCTTTTTTAACCACCTCTCCCTTCTCCTCCACCAGCTGCAAATGTTTCTCCTTCGCAGAGGCTCGTGAACATTAGAAAGAGAAAACGTAAGACGAGGGACGAGATGTTCACGGAGCTGCAGATGTCCTCCCACGCTGATAGAGCACAGCAGAATGCGTGGAGGCAGTCAATGTCGGAGATGAGAAAAGTCCAACATGAACGAGAGGAGAGGTGGCGGGCTGAAGACGATAGGTGGCGTCAGCTTGCAGACAGACGGCAAGAGGCAATGCTCCGTCTGCTGGAGCATCAAAGTGATATGCTCGAGCGTATGGTTGAGTTGCAGGAAAGGCAGCAGGAGCAGAGACCGCCGCTACAGCCCCTGTGTAACCAACAGCCCTCCTCCCCAAGTTCCATAGCCTCGTCACCCAGACGCCCAAGAACACGGTGGGGGGGCCTCCGTCCACCCAGTCACTCCACCCCAGATGATCGCCCAAGCATCAGAAGGCTGGGCTTCAATAAGAGTTAAAGTTTTAAAATGCAGTGTGTCCTTTTCCATCCCTCCTCCCCCACCCATCCCTGCTACCTTGGCAATTATCCCCCTACCTCTGTAAGGAACTAATAAAGAATGCATGAATGTGAAAATACAATGACTTTATTGCCTCTGCAAGCGGGAGGGGAGGGGAGGGTGGGGTGGGGTGGTTGGTTTACAGGGAAGTAGAGTGAACCGGGTCGGGGGGGGGGTTGGAGGGTTCATCAAGGAGAAACAAACAGAAGTTTCACACAGTAGCCTGGCCAGTCACAAAACTCGTTTTCAAAGCTTCTCTGATGCGCACCGCGCCCTGCTGTGCTCCTCTAACCGCCCTGGTGTCTGGCTGCGCGTAATCAGCGGCCAGGCGAGTTGCCTCAACCTCCCACCCCGCCATAAATGTCTCCCCCTTACTCTCACAGATATTGTGGAGCGCACAGCAAGCAGCAATAACAATGGGGATATTCTTTTCGCTGAGGTCTGAGCGAGTCAGTAAGCTGCGCCAGCGCGCTTTTAAACGTCCAAATGCACATTCCACCACCATTCGGCACTTGCTCAGCCTGTAGTTGAACAGGTCCTGACTCCTGTCCAGGCTGCCTGTGTATGGCTTCATGAGCCATGGCATTAAGGGGTAGGCTGGGTCCCCAAGGATCACGATAGGCATTTCAACATCCCCAATGGTCACTTTCTGGTCCGGGAAGAAAGTCCCTTCCTCCAGCTTTCGAAACAGAGCAGAGTTCCTGAAGACGCGAGCATCATGTACCTTTCCCGGCCATCCCACGTTGATGTTGGTGAAACGTCCCTTGTGATCCACCAGGGCTTGCAGCAGCATTGAAAAGTACCCCTTGCGGTTTATGTAGTCGGTGGCTTGGTGCTCCGGTGACAAGATAGGGATATGGGTTCCGTCTATGGCCCCGCCACAGTTTGGGAATCCCATTTCAGCAAAACCATCCACTATTGACTGCACGTTGCCCAGAGTCACTACCCTTGCTATCACCAGGTCTTTCATTGCCCTGGCAAATTGGATCACAGCAGCCCCCACAGTAGATTTGCCCACTCCAAATTGATTCCCGACTGACCGGTAGCTGTCTGGCGTTGCAAGCTTCCACAGGGCTATTGCCACTCGCTTCTCAACTGTGAGGGCTGCTCTCATCTTGGTATCCTGGCGTTTCAGGGCAGGGGAAAGCAAGTCACAAAGTTCCATGAAAGTGCCCTTACGCATGCGAAAGTTTCGCAGCCACTGGGAATCGTCCCATACCTGCAGCACGATGCGGTCCCACCAGTCTGTGCTTGTTTCCCGGGCCCAGAATCGGCGTTCCACGGTATCAACCTGCCCCAGTAACACCATGATTTCCACATTGCTGGGGCCTGTGCCTTGTGAGAGGTCTATGGCCATGTCAATTTCCTCATCACTCTCGTCGCCGCGCTGCAATCGCCTCCTCGCCTGGTCCGGGTTTCGCCTTGGCATGTTCTGGCTCTGCATGTACTCCAGGACAATGCGCGTGGTGTTCATAGTGCTCATAATTGCCGCGGTGATCTGAGCGGGCTCCATGATCCCAGTGCTAGCTATGGCGCCTGGTCAGAAAAAAGGCGCGAAAGTAGTATCTGATGGACCAGGAGAAGGAGGGCGGGAGGGAGGGAGGGCCGAGTGACGACATGGCGTACAGGTACAGGAACAGGGAGAAACACAAACAACTGTCACACAGAATGGTCCCCCCAAAGATTAAACTGGAAACCCTGGGCTTAGCAGGCCGTTGATTTCACGGAGGAAGGGGAAGCAAATGAACACAGAACAAATCTATTTTTTACATCTTAAGGTGGCAGCCGACGCTGCAGCATGAGTGACAGCCATACCAGTATGACGATGACGGATACCAATCATAATATGCCATCATCTGCCAAAAGGCAAGGGGCTGCTGCTGTGTAGCAATGCAGCCCCACGTCTGCCAGCCCCACGTCCGCCAGCACCCAGCATCGCCCTCGGCCTCTTCTGGGTGCTTAGCAGACAATATTGGGCAATTGGCAGAAAATAGTATATTATGACTGGTAACCGTCATCATCGAAACAGTAGCATGTCTGCCCAGGTGGCCATGATTGACAGCCATACCAGTACGACGACGACGGGTACCAGTCATAATATACCATCGCCTGCAAGGGGCTGGTGCAATGCAGCACTACGGCTGCCAGCCCCACGGCTATCACTCATGCTACACCGTCTACCGCCAAAAGGCAGTTAGCAGCTGCTGCTGTGTAGCAATGCAGTCCCACGTCTGCCGGCACCCAGAGGACATATGGTGACGGTGAGCTCAGCTGAGCTGAGCGGGCTCCATGCTTGCCGTGGTATGTTGTCTGCACAGGTAACCCAGGTAAAAAGGCGCGAATCTATTGTCTGCCGTTGCTGTGACGAGGGGGGAGGGGCCTGACGACATGTACCCAGAACCGCCCGCGACACTGTTTTGCATCATCCGGGCATTGGGATCTCAACCCAGAATTCAAAGAAAAGGCGCGAACCGCTTCTCGGCTCGAGCTGTGGCGCAAACGTAGTATCTGACGGCCTAGGGGAAGGAGGGAGGGGGGCCGAGTGACGACATGGCGTACAGGCACAGGGAATTAAAATAAAGAACGGTGGCTGTGCATCAGGGAGAGACACAAACAACTGTCACAGACTGGTCCCCCCCAAAGATTAAACTGAAAACCCTGTTGACGGAGGGAGGGGGAAGCAAATGAATACAGAGAAAATCTATTTTTTACATCTTAAGACGACGGTGCAGCGTGACTGATAGCCCTCGGCATCTTTCTGGGTGCTTGGCAGCAAATACTGGGCGGTGTATGACGATGGTCTTCAGGCCTATTGCACGAGCTGCTGCTCAGGGAAGACTCTGCTAACGTGCGATGACCCGACTTGTAATAGGCCGGCTAACAGTCATAATACACCATTTACTGCCAAAAGGCAAGCCCCACGGCTGCCAGCACCCAGATCGCCGATGAAGGCTACCAGTCTACTGCACCGTCTACCGCCAAAAGGCAGTTAGCAGCTGCTGCTGTGTAGCAATGCAGTCCCACGTCTGCCGGCACCCAGAGGACATATGGTGATGGTGAGCTCAGCTGTGCTGAGCGGGCTCCATGTTGTCTGCACAGGTAACCCAGGTAACCCAGATAAAAAGGCGCGAATCTATTGTCTGCCGTTGCTGTGACGGGGGAGGGAGGGGCCTGACGACATGTACCCAGAACCGCCCGCGACACTGTTTTGCATCATCCGGGCATTGGGATCTCAACCCAGAATTCCAAGGGGCGGCAGAGACTGCGGGAACTGTGGGATAGCTGTGGGATAGCTACCCATAGTGCAATGCTCCGGAAGTCGACGCTAGCCTCGTACTGTGGACGAGGTCTGCCGACTAGAGCACCTAGAGCATTTTATTGTGTGGACATACACAATCGGCTGTATACAACCGATTTCAATAAAACCGGCTTCTATAAATTCGAACTAATTTCGTAGTGTAGACATACCCCAAGACCTTTCCTTCCAGACAAGACACGGCGGCAGATCCCCGGTCCCCACCCGCAGCCCTGTTTCATTTTGTATTAAAATACTGAACTGGGAAAAGCTTAACCTCCCCAACTCAACTGCATTAAAGAGAAACAGGCTAACTATAAACAGACATTTCTAATCAGACCCCAGGGGGTGTGCTGGGGAAACCTGGGGCAGGGCTTTGAAGTTTTACATCAGTTTTCCCTACTCCTGCATCTGAGCGATAGCCCTGGGTTCTCTCAGCACTCCACCCACAATAATCACCAGTGTGCAATTTCAGTTTGTATTAAACCCAACTGGGAAAACTAAGTAGCTCACAAGTTTTTTACTACTACACAAAACTGAAGAGCTATGCAGGACACACTAAGGAAACCTGCAGTCAGCTAAGGACAGAATAGAGAAGGGCAAATAAAGAAAAGGAGGGAAAACACTTTAAAAAGAGCAATTTAAACTAAGTTTTCACATCTACAAAAACCAAGTATTAACATACAAAAATAAATGTATTTTTAAAAAGTACTTCTAAAGTACAAATACATCATGTTATAAAATTAGTGACTTTATATATTAGTAAGAGACACAATAAATGTTATTTGACCAAAAATAGGTATTTTTAAAGGATGTACAGATAGCTGTGTGCTCTCTGGTAGCTTAACTTTAGTAACTGCACCGCCCTAGTTTTGTAACCATAGTCCTCTCCTGTTTGTTCCTCATTTTTTCATCTCTTATTCTTAGGCCCCAGTCATGCAATATGATCTACTAATCTGGACCTTTGTACTAACTAAAGCCCCATTAAAGTTAACAGTATTCCATCCAATTGGAAGATGAGGGCTGTGAATACAAGCTCTTTGGGACAGAGACTGTCTCATTCCCTTATCAGGCACCTAACACTTTCAGGTGCTATATAAATAAAAGTACATTTTGAATGAGATAGCAACGTATTTTTATGATGAGACCAGAACATATCTGATTAGTATCACCACTTTGGCCTCAAAGCTACCATTTGTCCTGTTCAGTTTATATAATCTAGAAAAAAAACCCTCAATATCAAGAACTCTATTGATTTTTGCAGCTAAATTATGCTTCTGTTTAATCCAAGAGTGCCCTGCATGTCACAGCCTTAATACCAGACAAATGACCTATTATTTTCAATGTGTTGCTGACAACAGAACTAACAAAACAATGTTGCTGAAATCCACATTCATGGAGCACAAGAGAATAAAATACCACACAAATCCTCTTTTCTGCAAGCTCTGTTGATATCATTGTTAAGGCTACAACCACAGCAAGAAGCCCCTTCAACTGTATCCACAGTGAAAAACTGGAGAGAGGGCAAAAAGCAGCTGTGATCTCACCAACTCCTGGTCAGACAGATGGCTTATGCAAAACCAGCTTTCTGTCCTATAATGAAAACGTTCTTAAAATCCACCTCCTCTGGATTTCCTCAGGGGCAAATTGAAACAATTTCCTTTTGTAAACTATTACAAGAGCTTAAGTAAATGGTCACAAGTATTTCTGGCCAGTAGCTCAGTTTTACAGAATGAAAAACACAGAATAATTCACATAAATTGTGTCTGATTGGAAGTGCACCTGGCTTATAAGGCATTCCTTTGAAAATGTGGGCAAGACCGTGAAGCCAGCAAGAAGGCATTTATCTGATTAAAAATGCTACCCTCATTCACATTTGCTTACCATAAATCAAATCTTAAAATATAATGGAAGTACAAGGAAAGTACGTTTTAAATTAAAAAGGATGTTCTACTAGCTGTGTAAGCCCTAGACTGTGTAAATAAACAAAAGTTTTACAATGCAAGAAAAATGATCCTTTAAAATGTGCTTTTTACCTGTTTGTTTCCTTTCTGCATCCTACTTAGCAGTAATGAAAATGGACCCGTTCCCTTTTTTTGTCTCTTTAGTACTCATGCAGTGTTTGTATTGCAAGTCCTAAGCCTAAGGGATCTCTTAAAGTAAGAAAATAAACTGCATTACTGAAAACTTTAGCACCAGCATTTCAAAGTTATTTTACTAAGATACTTCTAATATTCTAAAGTTAATACAGCTAAGGAAGTTGGTTTCTTAAAAATGACTTTATCTGTCAGTGTCCTGTTAAACCCTGAACAGGAACTATGAAAAAAACATGGCTTGTGTGTAGAAAAATAACACTGTATACAAATTTTTAAACTTTTATATTTAATGTAAAAAGGCACTTTGTTTTGACCTGCTAATTGTTCTTACTATCAGTACATAAAAACAGTTGGATTTCATCGTGTTAAAAGTTCTTTTACCTGGTATCTTACCATTCCCAGATGTACTTGTTTTATAAAATATGTTCAAGAGTTTATATTTTTAAATCACTATCCAAGTGCTACTCTTACTCAGTTCCAAAGCACTCTGCAGTTTGACCATTGACAAAGCTCTCAAAATAGTCAAGAGTGCTAACTATTGCTGCAGTGTGTAATTTTTTTTTCTTTCTACACACTTTCACACACACTCCCCAAAAAAGCAAAAGTGATAACAGAATATGAGGTGCAATTTAAAATACACCTAGACCTAGTGGCTGATGACAGATTTTAAAAAGCATCCTGCAAAACAAAACAGACATGTCCAAGCGTGGAGCTAACACCACACACGTGTGTCCCCCCCGCCTCCCCTCAAAAAAATTTAAATTAATTTTTTTAAAAAGAGCCTCTATCACCTGATCTGAAACTGACTGGCTACACCCAGGTAGAACCTGATCTAAAGCTCATTGAAGTTGTCAATTAAAAGATTTGCATTGATTTCAGTAGGTTTGGGATCAGTCCTTGGGGCCCAAATCTGCTCAGACTTGAGTGCCCAATTCCCACTTGCTTCAAGGAAATTTTAGGGCACTCTGAAATTCACAGACGGGACTTGGCACTACCTCAGAACTAAGACTTTCAATTACAACCTCTTTAGGACATGGAACATACATTACTCTAACAGATGCCATGTAAATTCACAGTTATAAGTGGCTAATAATTCATGATTCATTCCAGATGAAATGCAGGAGCAATTCAATATCTAACAAACAGGGACAGAGTTGGTCTCTTTTATAACCTTTGTGAGCCTATGATTTACAAATTCTTGAAAATCATCTCCCTCAGAACTAGATTTGTGTGCCATGTTTATTATTCACCTCCACCGTGGTTGCAATTCCCACACTGACAAGCAAATGTTTCAGGGTTAAGCTACTTAAACAATTCATGGCTATTGTGTGAGAGTGACAAGAAGCAACAATGTAGCACACCCCTCTGCAACTTATGAAATCTTAATGCAAACGCCTATAACTTCAACTATTAATGCCAATTTATTCTGCAACTCCTGTTCCTAATACACAATGAGCACTCAAAAGCCACAAACATGCTTAAGACTGCTGAAAGTTTATAATGGATTAGTGTTTTGCACTCAGTTTTATTTGCATAATTTATACTGAGTGCTTCCATTAATACTTTGATGACAGGAAGTATCAATTGTTCAGAGAGTTACAATCCAAATCAAAAGGTTGTCCCACATTACATGCACACAGGCGTTTATGTTATACATAACATTAGACACAAATGCAACTGCCCTTTTAAAAAAAAAAAAAAAGCCATCATTGTTAAAATGTGTTCTTGTCTGTACTGCCAGATAAGAGTTCTGGTATGTACAGATCTGTATAAAATTACAGTTGGTTACACAGATCTAAAAAGTATGAATAAACAGCTCTAAATATTAATGGTTTTGAAGAGTGAGCATTTCCATCATTTTAATGCAGCTATTAAAACCAAATCTCACATGCATCTCTATCTCATGTAATCTTTTCATTGTTTAATTTATGATCACTCCAAATGTGCACAGCAAGTCCACTTTTTGACAAGAATATGCAAAAGTTAAGGGAAAGATTCAAAGTCTCCTGGTTGGAACAGCAGGGATGAACTCTAAAAAGAGCAACTGAAATTAAACGATGTATGTCTATATCATATTAGCACCTAGAAGCCAAATACAAATGTATGAACAGCTTTCTGTATGCCAAAAAAGCTCTGCTCTTCCACCCTTCCTGGAATTAGTTAACTGTTATTTAATGGGAGAATCTGTCACCTTCCATTCTTCATCCAGGATACCCAGTCACTTTTCAGCCTCTGCTGTTGAGAAAGTCTTGTGCAAAGATGAGTCTTGTAGCTTGCTCACAAAACAGACTCAATCACACCCTGATCACTGATGGCACAATTTCCACAGTCAAAGAGCTTCCAAAGACAATGCTTGGTCCCCATCTCTTGCAAGTTTCATCATGGGCTCCAGCAACTGTAGCATTCCCATAAACTCAACTGCCTTGGTGGACTGTGAATGCAGAGAGTCCTTAAGATAACTAATCCTCAGGCCATTAAGTGAAGATAAGAATCAGGACGGTCAAGTGGACCCAGAGTTGAATGGAGAGAGCTAGTGGAGTGCCCTAAGCTCTGGCAAGATGGGGCACTTTGTATCACCTAGCGCTTTCAAGAGACTCTCACTCTACATAAGGAAAGTAGCAGGTTGAAGATGTCCAAAATGGAGGTTGGAAGAAGAAGAGTTTCATATGGTTACATCCTCACCCAAGAGGTTCTCTAATTGTGGTCTGCGAGCTCCATTCAGGTGGTCCACAGATAGTTCCTTCTAAGGTGTGCGCCTGGGCAGCCGCACACAACAGAACGAAGGGCCACCCGCCTGATTAGTGGAGCTGGACAGGCATAGCTCCACTAATTAGGTGCCTGGATCCTGGAGAAGATGCACATGTAAGGTAAGGTAGTGGCCTTGAGGGGGAATAAGGGGTAAGTGGGAGGGAGCAGTGGGGTGAGAAGAGGGGATGGGGGAAAATTTGGGACATGCAGGGCTGCAGTGGCCAGAGAAAGAGGCGACTTTCCCCAGCTCCAGGGCTCCAGCTGCTGGGGAGAGATGGTCGTCCCCTCCAGGCTCAGCTCTGGCAGGGGAGAGACCCCCCCTCCTTCCCAGCGACCGCTCGGGGGCTGCCGCGGCGGGGGAGAGAGAAAGAGAGGGGCACATCCATCACATTAGAAAGGTAAGACTACCAATATTAAAATAGGAGTTGTGTGCTTTTATTTGTAGAAAAACGTTAATTATTATAGGGTTTTTTTATATAGTGCTTTTATCCAAAGCGCTTTACAATAGTTAGCTAACATACAAACAACATTTGGAATGATCATTAAGTGATCCGCCGAGACCCTCAGCAATTTTCAAGTGGTCCATGCGGGGAGGGGGGGGGGGGTGGGGGAGGGGGGTTGAAGAGTTTGAGAACCACTGGCCTAGCCAAAGGACTATGCCCAAAGATGTGGGAGAAGCCATTCCTCAGCTTGCTTGACCAGGAGCAGTGATTAATCCAATAGGACCCTAAAACTGCATTCTCTGATTAACAGGGAGCTGATTCAGGTGTTCCAGATAATTTTTAAGTGACTCTGGCAGGAAGGAAGAAAACTGTATTGTTGGGCTGTACTTAACCCCTGGATGAAAGGCAGAGGGCTTTATTATTTAAGCATAAGAACCATGATAAGACAAATCCTGCAGTTCATCAGAATTGCTTCAGGCAATGGGAGTTTTGCATGAGTCAAAACTGCAAAATTTAGTATTCAACCATATGCTGTTGGCATACTGGTAGCATTGGAGACCGACCATATGTCCTGCATAAATATTGGGGAGGAAAGAGTTTTCAACTAACCCAAAAGTTATAGCCCAGTCAGAATAGTTGTCCTGTAGTTTGAAAATCTCATTGTGAAATAAGATCTGTAAGTGCTTTCCAATATTAGTTTGTTTGGTTTTTTTTTAAAGGAATACCTCAAAATATTATCCTACTAAGAGTGTTTTCACTGAAATGGATTATGGTGCTACCCAATGCAAAGAACTTAGACCCTTAAGGTAAATAAAACCTTTATTAAATATTGTGTTTTAGAGAAGTACTAATTGCAATTTACATCTACCTACTTACCATCTCGAGTTTGGGACTGTAAAAACTTTATTTATGGAAAAAGAGAAACGTTTTTGTGCTAATTTTGTTCAGGTTCCTAGCTTCAATTTCCTCAAGTTCATATAAAGGCCACAACATACATAAAAATATAGAAACCTAGAAAAAAAATCTGCCCCAAAACACAGAAGTACCATATTTATATTCAAGCATTACCAGTTTCTTTTTAAACTATTTAAACAAAGCCTTTGCAGAGATAATTTTCAATGATGAAATAAAACCAAGTATAGAATAGACTTGTTGCAAAGATAAAATTAATTTACAGCAAAGATCCATTTACATTCCAACCCACAAATCTGTTTCAATATTACTCCTCACTACCAGTTTTTACCAAGTTAAAAGGTTAAACCAGAGACAGTAGGGTTTTCAATTGTGTTTTTTTCAGTAAATAAAAGTTATACAATTCTAACATCAAATCAAATTAAGGAAATCTAGCTTCAGTCGTCTAAACTTACCTTTTTTACAAGGACTCAAAACAAGAGACTACCCAGAAGAGGCACAGACCTTTACATTTCTTCACAATTCAGTTTCCTTTTTAATTTTTAAAAGACAGACCCAGTAAAATGCAAGCTCCTCACGCTTTTCAACTATAGACAAGAACAGGATGTAAATGCAGCCTTGACCTACAACATTAACAATCCACACCCATTTCTGGTGAAGCAGCAAGAACAGTTACCACAGGCCCCTCCCCTCGGAAACAGCTCAGCAATCAAATAGACTATTCAACAGGTCACCCTCTGCACCTCAGGAAGTTAAGTTGTATCTGATTAGCTTTGTATGAAAGCTGCTGATTTACTGAACACTTGGCATTACTGGAGTGCTAAGAAAAGTCAACTTCTTTATCAGTTCTCTATACCTGATTTCAATTTGTGCTCTACACAGAAGACGAAGATTCATTTAGAATGAAATTGATCTAGAATTCAGTTTCTGTGAGCATGTCTTTCGATGTAGAGACGCAGGGTTTGTTTGGTCCAGACAGATTTAGAAAAAGGTTTTAATTCCAGTCACACACATTAGTATTCTTGCCAAAAAACAGTACAGTTGTAGATTTTATAGAAGTACAATTTGTCAAGCAAAACAACTGAAATAAATACTAAGAAATTTCACAGCTTTGCTGAAGACAGCACTAGAGTTCGTTATGCAGTCACACTCAGTCAGCTGAGTGCTTCAAGAGCCACAACACATACACTGACAGGTTTCAGAGTAGCAGCCGTGTTAGTCTGTATCCGCAAAAAGAACAGGAGTATTTGTGGCACCTTACAATACAATACATACAATAGCAGTCAATTCAAGATTTCCAAATCATTACTGCTAACAATTAAGGTAGGACTTTGTTCTTTAAATGTAAATGGTAAATCCTCACAAACAAGAATATAGTCATTTAGCTGCCATCATCAAAAGAGATTAAAGGAGAATGTATGGTCAGCATAAAGGAAACTACATAGCAGTAGTGGAATATATGCAGTTTTATTTTGGTTAGTTTTGTTGGTTTACTGATTTTTACTTTAACTCTATCCCATATTCCTACTCGCTCTCTGAAACGCTATGTATGACGCACAGCACTTTGTAAACAGAGAAAAACTAATTATTGTTTACTATTTGTTTCATCATAGTAGCTTGGAGAGATTGAAACATTTTCTGCTCCGTTAACCAAAAACTGAAAGGGCATGTGAAGGATACCTATTCAGGTCATCCCAAACTTTTCATGAAAACACGAGGAAAAAAACTGTATTAAACCTAAGGGGGTGGGGAGCGGGGAAGGGGAAATATGGGAGAAGGTGGATAAATAGCAAACTGCCATCAAATTAGAAATAGACAGCCAACACAGAAGGATAAAACCAACCAATACACTGAAGTTCTGTCCTCAGGTTATTGTACCTACCTCACATACAAACCTACACTGCTGTTGAAACCTACTGTGTCAACTCAACGTAAGGAGACTGATTTTTTTTTGATGGATTTAAAGAAGTAGTGTTATGACTAAGGCTAAGATTTTGTCACAGACAATAAAATCATATCCTAACTAGTAAAAGTTACGAACAGGTCATGGGCAATAAAGAAAAATTAATGGAAGCCAGTGGCCTGTCCTTGACTTTTACTAGAAATATCCATGATAAAATGGGAAGTCACTGGACAGCTCAGAGCTCTAGGGTGCCCATCCACCCACGGCTCAAAACTGCAGCGGTCTGGGGTGAAGGAGGGCTGGGGGTACAGTATCGTTTTCACCATATTCAGGGCCAGAGAGATTGTTAATCCATCACCGTCTAGCCTCAGAACACAAATTAATGGAAATAGGCATTAGTTATATTAGGACCACATTAGGGTAGACGGATGAGACTGAATTTGCACAAAAGACCAACGTAAACTCAGAGGACTGAGAGCTGTTGAGAAAAAGGTTGATTTTTTTTTCCCCCAAGGGGAGGAGGGAGGGAAGGAGAGAAAGGAAATTATGAGAAGAAAAAAAGTATGAAACCAGCAGACAGGAAAGAAGTTACCAAAAAAAAAAAAAAAAAAAAAAGACGGGCAGTTGGATATAAAGTGAGGAAATAACATAAGCAGCAATACACAAGTAACAAGAACTCGAGGGGGAGGGCCAAAGTAATAAGGTATCCACCTGGAGTTTTTGTTTGTTTTTTAAACACTTCTTAAGATGGTGCCAAAAAGACTACTAAAGTTAGAAGGCAGGGGAGTAGGTGGGGGGGCGGGGGACGACGACAACAACACTTAAGATATCCAGCCCAAACACAGTACTCCATACAGTATATTTTTCTAGTGATGTACAATCTAGTCTAAACTGGGGCTTCCATTCCTACGACTAGTAAGCCATTCTACAGCCTGTCAGGGATATTTTCCTTTCTTAATTTTATCCCATTACTCCTGGTTAAACCTCCTTGCTCCACACTAAATAGTTCTCCCGCTCTGATGTTCTCACCTGATTTATTTATATATCTCATACTCTCTTTGCCTGACAAGGGGCTCACCTACAAAATTTTTGGAACACAAAACAGCTGCAAAGAATCGAGTTAGCTAATCAATCATTTGTGATCAATACAGCATCAGTAACTCTGATCTTCACAATCATGCTTGAATGCAATATAGTTTCATAGACAAGCCTCTTCTCAGGTATGAAAGGGCGTAAAAGCCTGCAGTCGGAACAAGGAAGATTTGTCCCAAAGAAATTACCTAGACTGCCAATTATGAAGGGAGAGCCCCTCCAGTTGGGCTTCTTAGGCAGCAGCAATAGAAGAGGTAGCGACAAGCTTGGGAAGAACAGAATCTTTCTCCAGCTAGGACTGGAAGTTGGAGGAAGCAAAAGCACTGGTCTATACAACACCTCTAGACTACAAGACTTTGTTTTAAAAACCCCACTGACAGCAAAGAGTACTGAGGAATCTGAGAATTTGAGACCTAGAGCTGCCTCAGGAGTGTCAAAGCCTGACATCTCAGCACACTGTGAAGTGCTGTAGAGTCATGTCCTCATTTTAATCATTTGTGAGACAGGCTACACACATTTAAGCCTTAATCTTTCCTTATGAGTCCTCTCCAGCAGAATGTTGTGGCTTTTACATTTAACTACCCAAGAGCTTATATGAAAAAAGTAAACCCCCACCACAGCAACCAAGTAAAAAAATCTCAGCAATGCTTTTAACAGCTGAGCTCCTCCCCTCAAAATGTCCTCTCAGCTTCTGGCTAGTATGTAGGTGAAAAACATTTCAAGCCCCAAATAGGAAATGCACATTTTCATTTTATGTAGTCTAACAGTAGATTATCTATGGGTTTATTTGCAAAGTCCCGTCCTAGTTTCTTGCTATATATGTTTACTTTCAAATTATTATATGCAATGTTGTCATAGCTCTCTCTCTCCTAGGATATTAGAAAGACAAGATGCGTGAGGTACTATCTATTATTGGACCAACTTCTTTTGGTGAGAGAGACAAGCTTTTGGTTTTACACATACCTGTATAAACTCTAAAGCTTGTCCCTCAGCAACAGAAGTTGGTCCAGTAAAAGATATTACCTCATCCACCTTGTCTCTCTACTTTTAAATTGGCAGTTAAAATATAAAAGCAAGAATACAAATAAGAAACATTAACCACCTTCCTTAATTCCATCAATTTAGGAAGTGAAAAATTAGAGGTGAAAATGGAGGAGGGGAGTCTGCTAATTGCAGTATCACTGTAAAGTACTTCTTTCCACCTTCCATCAACAAATGTAAGAATACATGCTGCAAGCAAGAAGAAAAGGAAAGGGAGACTACATGCGGGAACATAACCATTTCTAGCATACCCCTAGCAAATGCTGGAAGCATTCCACTATCAGAGCTTGAATTTCAATTTTATCCTGGATGTAGGGCAAAAAGTTGCCTCCTACAGTTTTTCAGAGTGGCATGGGAGGAATTCAAAATAGACAAGATATTTTATTATGGAGTTTCTTTTGTTTACCAAAACAAATGGGATCCATATCTGAACTCAAAACACACACACACACTAAAATTAAACAATTCACTTACCGTATTTTCTCTCCCTATTTTCAGTTTTCCCTTCCCTAAACCTTATAATGCACTCCCTAGAGCTCTGGCATATTTTTATTATGAAATGTCTACTCACCTTAATGTGCATACCTACATACAGCATTATGTGGGTGTATGAAAACAAAGTAGCATATCAGCATAAAGATACATTTGGGCTGAAATTTCACACAGTGTATGTCTGACAGACTTTTTTTATTTTTGAAAAATGTCTATCAAAATGGTTCAGCCATTTCAGAGAACGAGGCTTGTGAAAAGATATATTGTTTTGTGCCTGTTTAAAAAAAAAAAAAAAATATGCTGACAATCTTTTCACTGAGACGTTTTAGAGACCCCACGCTATGGAGCAGAGACATGAGGTTTCGCAACAGAGTGTCGTGTGTGTTGGGGATATGCCTTTTGCCATCATGGTGAAAAATCCACCCACATTTGGCCAAGTTATAAAACACTTGCAGCTTTAATTCCCCAAAAATTCTGTCTGTGCTGAGCATGCTCTAATCTGAAGCATATACCAGGTTTGCCTACACTGCAATTAAAAACCCAAACTGGCCCAGGTGACTCAGCTCAGGCTAAGGCTAACGTAACTGTGGTTGTTTAATTGTGATTCAGTTTCAGGATGCAGCCCAGGCTCTGGGACTCTCCCACCATGCAAAGTCCTAAAGACCAGGTTCCAACCCGAGCCCAAACGTCTACACCATAATTAAACAGCTCCTTAGGCCAAGCCCAGCAAACACAAAGTCAGCTTGCACAGGCCAGCCATGGGTATCTGACTGCAGTGTAGACATACCCACTGGGCCCAGGGAGCACGGAGGAGGCTGATTGATTTGAATGCATAGACAAGAGCTGGATGGTACAAAAAGAAGACAGACTGAAGGTTAGTAGGGCAGGAGAGCAAAAGGGAAACTGGACTGGAAGCCGGGGGTAAAGGAGATTGAGACTAGCTGGGCATAGAAACCAGGAGCCAAGGAGGGAAGAGACTGAGATCGGAGCCCCAGGGAAGGGGAGAAATGGGACATGATCACATACTAGTTTTTCACCACAGGAATCCTGTCTCATTCAGTGCACAGCATGAACAGTGCTCACTGAGTGAGCAGCTATTACATATTTTATGTCATGGGTCAATATGTGGCCCTATGTCTTATTTACTGCCTACTACTCAAACCCTGTTCTCGTGACAAAATTATTAAGTTTCCTCAAGGGCTTTTTATGGCAATCAATATAGTATCCAAATATTTCAAACATTAATCTTCACAAAACCCCTGTGAAATTAATATTATCCCCATTTTAAAGACAGGGAACTGAAACACAGCGTGATTAAGGTCAAAAGTATCCACTAATTTGGGGTGCCCAGTTTGAGATACCTACGACTTGATTTTTCAGAGTATGTACCATTATATGGCAATTCATAGGTCCAAAACACTGCTTGCATTGCCTACAGCTGCACATTCTCAGCACTTCTGAAAAATCACACCATAGAGTTTCAAGTCAGACACCCAGAAAATGAGGCAAATGCAAAAAAACCAAACTTTTTAGAGGTGGCCACTACGCGACTTGCCCATCATCACATAGGAATGCAGAGGCAGGCAGGGATAGAATCTGCAGGGCAGGCACCATTCAACTGCCTTAACCACAAGACCATCCTTTCTCGTCCTGCAATCCCCTGCCTCGTTTGCTACACACATTCCAACTTCTGGAACATAAATAAAGCAGAAGTTGTACAGACAAGTTGTCTTCTCTACACAGCTTTGATTCATCCCTGGGACAGGTCATTCCTGTGCACTGAATGAAGCAGGAGTTTTGTGGAAAAAAATAGCAAGTTATCATGCAATTAAGAACATACAATGCAGGGGTCAGCAACCTTTCAGAAGTGGTGTGCCGAATCTTCATTTATTCACTCTAATTTAAGGTTTCGTGTGCCAGTAATACATTTTAACATTTTTAGAAGGTCTCTTTCTATAAGTCTATAATATATAACTAAACTATTGTTGTATGTAAAGTAAATAAGGTTTTTTAAATGTTTAAGAAGCTTCATTTAAAATTAAATTAAATTCAGAGCCCCCCAGACCGGTGGCCAGGACCTGGGCAGCGTGCGTGCCACTGAAAATCAGCTTGCGTGCCGCCTTCGGCACGCGTGCCATAGGTTGCCTACCCCTGATATAATGCATACACACAGGAAGACTGAATTAAGGTTGCACGGACAACTGCAATTATGGCATAACCTACTTTTGATTCCTTGACTTTGCAACCTTAATAATGTTCTTTAGCAGCTTTGTGTACAATACATAAAAAAATTAATATAAGATGCCAATATACCACAATTTGAGATTATCTAGCCACTCTAAATCAGTCAGTCCACCTCCTTCCTAAAGCGCTGCTCTCCCATGTCTCAGTGAGCTACATGAGGTCAGAATACTGGGGAACTTTATTCTACTGTTATCTAAAAGAACAGTTAAAGACAACGACAATAGAAGACATACAAAATGGTAACACTAAGCCTAAACAAGCTGATGGCCAGAAAGATTATTGGAACTGTTTTTCTAGAATTGACTACTAAATTAATAGCCCAAATTTTACCTAGTAGTCCTTGCTGCATTGTTTGAATGTCATTTTGAATTATATGGGTCACAACTCCTCAATCGGCTTGAATGTAATGCAAAAAAACATTTTGGTTCCCTGAACTCTCAAAAGGCACTTTATGATTTCAGGAGAATGGGCAATCCACGGGAACGTCTACACATACCGGTGCAGATTTTCTTCCATTCAGAAGGAGAACTGTTAGTTCAAGTGTTGAATCTGCCAGAAAGCTTTGGGGATTTAAAAAAAGTGACATCACAAGGCACTCATCTCCAACAACAGATGGGAGAAACCACTCTTCAAATATACATGCGTGGGAGGAAGAGTACACAACATCACGTGATGCAGACAGATTATTGCCTACTGTCACTTAACTCTTAATATCAGAAGCACCCTGCAGGTTGTAAGCTTGCTGCAGTGATTATGCTTTCACTATACGTGAGTGATGACAGAAAGGAGAGATGCTCAAAGTAAGCAAAATGTTTCATGTCCTTCATCAGAGCAGATATAAAAATTAAACAAGTCACTGTGCAATATAGAACAATGCAAATTACACATAAAATTATAATGTTGGATATGTTTGCTCTGTGTAAAATGTATTTTAAAAGGTAAAATGACTAACAGGATTACATAGGGATTTACCATAAAAGCGGTATATCAAAATCCCAGCAAAATCCTGTAGGAGCATGTCCTCAAGAGCACATCAAATTAAAACAGAATCTCGCCCCAATCTAGAACTGCTTCATAAAATTAACAGACTTGTGTCCGCACACAAAAGTTAACAATATTTGATTTTCACACACATACCAATAGTTGTGTCATGCAAGTAACAGTTCATAGTAAACAGAATACAAGTGTAAACAACTGATAGAATGTAAAGACAAATTTTAATAATATTATCTGGATTAACTAGAAACCACAAGCATTCCTATCTAATCCATCTGATGGACAAAGATAACTCCTGTCGACACTGCATTCCATAGCTCTTTGCAGCTTTAAGTTATCTTCCTATTCATCAAAGCAGCGCAACAAGTGAGAAATATACCATGTTATAATGGACAACAGCTATAAACAATCACAAAGAGCTCATTTTTATCCACACGTTCAGCCGATGGCATGAAACTAAGGTGAAGCAAAGTATGGAGAAAGCACAACAAATACAATGGATCACAAACAAACTAGGCTTCAATTTGAAATATAAAAACTCCACATAATATACTCCCTAAAGAGCCTTTGATTTCACTAAAAAGAAAGAGACCGCAAGTTTGAAAACCTTTTATTCTATTTGGTATTTTTTCTAACATCTTTGAAAAATTATGCTGAGATTAAACACGGCCCGGGAAATTTCAGGGAAGCTGGTATGTCTCAAATGAAGTCTGAGGCAGGAAATAAGGTTATAATGGGAGGCTAGTTTCATCGGTAATCTATGGCAGGACAAGCATGCCCCCCGCCCAAATGAACCTCTCCTCTTTAAAATAAAGTGTTCCACAACACCTTAGATTTCTTAAAAACAACAAGGAGTCTGGTGGCACCTTAAAGACTAACAGATTTATTTGGGCATAAGCTTTCGTGGGTAAAAACCTCACTTCTTCAGATGCAGAGAGTGAAAGTTACCGATGCAGGCATTATATACTGACACATGGAGAGCAGGGAGTTAC
>NC_048317.1:12456065-12458248 GCF_013100865.1 Trachemys scripta elegans | reverse complement strand
GTAACTCCCTGCTCTCCATGTGTCAGTATATAATGCCTGCATCGGTAACTTTCACTCTCTGCATCTGAAGAAGTGAGGTTTTTACCCACGAAAGCTTATGCCCAAATAAATCTGTTAGTCTTTAAGGTGCCACCAGACTCCTTGTTGTTTTTGTAGATACAGACTAACACAGCTACCCCCCGATACTTAGATTTCTTATCATAGCTCTTCACCATGAATTTGAAAAACAATTTCGGCAAGCATTAGTCAATTCCCAGTAGAACACATCCAAACACTAACCTAACCCAGTGTACACATATAGGTTTATTATTCTTTTAGTTAATATAGGCTGGGCAAAAGTTCTCAAAACCTAACAGCAAATTTCAAGGGCATATCAGCACACACAGATGAACAGCAAAAATAGAATCACACATCCCTGTCCTCCAAAGCTCTGACTAGATTTTGCTAGTCAAGGTGAATCAATGGTCTTGCCACCATTTTAAAAGCTCAGTTTTTTGCATGATCATGTTCCAAGAAGGATCATTTCTGGTATGTTCTTTCTCTTGGGACTCCAACTTCTGGGATTCTTTCCAACAAAGATGTAAACAACATCCTAGTAAAAGGTTAACAGAGCAAACTCCTTTGTGGAAAACAAAGGTATAAAACAAATTTGTCTCTTCAAAGCAAATCCATTTAATGCAGAGGGTGTCAATCCATTATCCTGCATTTGAATATGGATCAGACAAAAGCCCTGCTTGATAACAATCTTCTAAACAGACACTACCCTGACACACTGCTAGCATGTTTAGCATATTGCAAGGAATCATAAGGAATTATGCTTTCCCTGTTTGGGTTTCTTGGTTTACAAATAAATATAGTTTCCTGAAGGACAACTCTATTTCAGGACTCACTTGTGATCTAAAATATCAGTACAGCATTTAGCTTCTAAAGATCACTGACACTTGTGTGCACAAGTACAGAATCTCATTTCATATGAGAATCTGCCTGTTATATCAAAGCATCTAGAGCATTGAAATGTCCTATGGTTTGAAGCCTCTTACTGTACAGCGATTCTTTGATCACTAATGACTGTATTTTAAGTGTGGTTGCTTACCATGGAAGTGGCATAAAATCTGAGGTACACATCTACTATAACTTTGATATTACATCAACTCATACAAATGCGATCATAATGCACAATAGCTGCAGTAATTATATATATTAGATGTAGACTAGGGGTAAAATTTTCAAAAGCACTCCAGTGACTTAGGAGTTTACATTACCTTTGAAAATTGGATTTGTGAGTTTAACCCTTTGATCACTAAAGCATTCAAAAATTAATCCCATGTGTAAGCTTTTTTTTTCTCCCCCTTCCCTTTTTTTTTTTTTTTTTTTTTTTTTAAAGCAGAGGTAATTTTCTTTGCAGGCATGGTTCATGCAAAACAGCTTCGGTAACAACAGTACCTGCTCCACCCTCACAACCTTCAATTCAACTCATCTACCAGGCCTGCATTGTTTTTGAAATCTCTTCCTCTCAGAGCTCAAACCATTGACGGATTGTGTTTTGGGATTTTTCAAACCTTTCTACCGCCATAGCTTCATTCCCACCATCCTCCTCCTGAATCTCCCAACCCACCTCCCTCGCACACAATAGACTCACTGAGGTTAGAGATAGGAAACACCTACTGATTCCGCGCATCCATCCCTCTGCCCAGGCAGGAAAGCCTCTCCTCCATAAAGGACGGGGCTGACATTAAATGGACACACACACAGCACATGATCTTGACCATCATCACCACCACCTCCTCCTCCTCCCTTAACATCTCGCATCCCACCATTTCTGCGCTCAGACAATTCCGGTCTCCTCTGGAGCCACCAATCTTCCCTCCCCCACGTCTCCAGGCCGCGCACCTTGCGATGGGCAGAGCTCGGACCCGGGCAAGGCAAAGACACGAACAGACCCTGCAGGGGGACCAGGCGCCCCGCTTTTCTAGGGACAGTCCCGATATTTGAGGCTTTTTCTTATATACAAGCCTATTACCCCCCCACCCACACCCCCGTCCTGACTGTTCACGCTTCCTGTCTGGTCACCCCCCAGACCCTGCCATGGAAGGCGCCCCCGCCTTCCCAGACACCCCACTGCCAGCTCCGTGCCCCCCCCCCCCCCCCCCCCCCCCCCCCCCCCCCCCCCCCCCCCCCCCCCC
>NC_048317.1:12425932-12455977 GCF_013100865.1 Trachemys scripta elegans | reverse complement strand
TTTCCCTTGTACCCCCCTCGCCCCGTACCCGGCCGCTCTCTCCTCACGCAGCGGGGCGGGGTAGGGGGGAAATCCCGCCGGCTCCAGGCCCGCCGCTGTCTCCTCACCCACCGGCGCCAGCGCCCCCAGACCCCCGCGCCCCCTCCCCCCAATAACATAGTAGTAAGTTTCTATTGGCCGGGCCGGGAAGGCGGGGCCGCCGCCGGCTCCGCCATTGGCTGCTGGGAACCCGCGGCTCCCGGAGGAGGAGGGGGGGAGGGGCGGCCGCGCGTCGCGCACGCGAGGCGAGCGGGGCGCTCCGAGGGGAGCCGCGGGAGCGCGCAGGCAGGCAGGGGGGCGCGCTCCCCCCACGGGACAGAGGGAGGCTGCTGTGCCCCGCTCCGAGCTATGGGGTGGGGGTCCCTGTGCCCCACTCCGAGCTGGGGGGGCGAAGGGGGGGTCCCTGTGCCCCACTCCGAGCTATGGGGGGGTCCCTGTGCCCTACTCCGAGCTGGGGAGGGAAGGGGGGTCCCTGGGCCCCCCTCCGAGCTATGGGGGGGAAGGGGGCGAGTCTGCTGTGCCCCACTCAAGGGGGAGGCTGCTGTAACAGGGAACAGGACTCTTTCCCTACTGAAAAATGGGGAGAAGGCAGCGAAGTAGGAAAACCCCCCTCCTCCCCCCCAGCCAGCTCCTGCTTCTGCTCAGGCCCTTCCCTGGGCCTGATAATGAACCAAAAAAGCACCTATATTACACCCCTGCTCTCCTCTCAGCTACTCAGCCCAGGGCGCATAGGACGGCGGAGAAGCTGCCAAAGCAGTGTGGGCCGGGTACCAATAGGCATTAAAGGGAAAGATTGCAGGATATGGAGCCTGATCCCGAACATCCGGCCCAGCTCCGTACTTGTGACAGGAGAGGGGCCATTTCCAATTGTGCCCCCCCCCACACACACACACACAGGTACATTCAGGGCCTGACCCCGTACACTTGAATTCAACAGAGATCCGTCATTGCTTCTGAGCCTTCCTAACCTTGCGCCTGCGCCTTTTTAATCAAATCCTGACTTCACATCAATCTTTGTTCTGTAGACTAGGGGGAGAAGACCCACAGCCATGCAGTTACCCGGGAACTCTACCCACGCACCCCGAGGAACCAATCCTTGAAGGATAGTCCTTGGATAGAACAAGGAATTCTTTGGACTTGCCTCCACACAAACTGGAACGGACAACACTTAGGCATTGTATATGTTACAGATTAGTGGCAGCACAGCTGCGTCAGTCAGGAATCACACCTCTTCTCATCCCTGCTTTACATAGCTATGCCAGCAGAAGCCTGTAGTAGAGACGGTTATACAAGCAAAACTGCCCTTTTACTCGTATCGCTTGATTGGGGGGGGGGGCGGGGGTTGTATACCATTAGAATTGTAAAGCACAGCTTTGGCAGTACTAGTAAAGGAATAGCGTTAAAGTACTTCTAGGGTAGACTTATCTACAGTGGAAAGTTGTACTGCTTTAACTATACTAGTTTAGTGTAACGGCTAGTGGTACAACCCTGGTAGTGTGGACGCAGTTGTACTAGTATAACAATGCTTCATCTCTGGATGCAGTTAGACTGGTAAAGACTAAAGCTTACAAATGGATGTGGGATTGGGGTAAAGTGGGAGGGGAAATCATATCCTTAACCAACATAGTTATACCAGTCAAACATTTATGTTTAGACCAGGCTTAAATTAAATTAAAAACAAACAAAAAAACACTCAATACTAGTAGTTATTTCAGTGCAAGTTGGTAACTATAACTGATTATTTCAGTTTGTAGGTAAGCTTCCATTAGGT
Organism: Trachemys scripta elegans; assembly: GCF_013100865.1. Taxonomy (NCBI): domain Eukaryota; kingdom Metazoa; phylum Chordata; order Testudines; family Emydidae; genus Trachemys; species Trachemys scripta. The sequence continues at coordinate 12,454,167 of NC_048317.1, read as the reverse complement.
GACAGAACCAGTTGGATGCAAATCCATGTCTGGGAATAGTCAGAAACAGTCTTTTCCTTTCTTGGTCTCTGTGGCATGGCGCTGCATGACATGCAAGTTACTGACAACAGACTGTTTCATGTCACTGAAAAAGTCACAGATGAAGTCCCCACAGGGTAAAGCCCTTTATGAAAAATGTTCTCCTGTCTATGCATATTAATAGCTGAGGTCTCACAAAAGGAGAACTTCCTGAAGTGAGCTATTAGACCATATTATATACATTATATAGACTGCCACTGCTATAGGAATGGATGCCTTTTGAGGACTTCAACCAGATACATCATGTAATCCCAGCTTCTTTAAATCTCTGCTCTAACCCACAACAAACATTGTCCTTTAAGAGGAGGTTGAAATGACATGATTACTCCCACTGCTACAGCTAAGAGGATAGAGCAGTGAAGTGTTTATAAGGTAGGGGAGGAGTAAGCAGAAGAACAGCTTTAGAACGTAACAAATAAATTGGAAACAATACAGAAAAGAAATGCACAAATTTAGAAACCCTTCTGATGGACGTCTTAAATCAGAACAAACTTTTTCTACAGCGTCCTAGATTTTAGATACAACTTTCTCTATAAAAACAGAAAAATGTAGTGTAGTTCAGAAGCATGGAGCTATTCTCCCATAACAATCTATGTACAAAAGCAAAACTTTTGTAAAGATATAAAACAAAGGCCATTAAGTAAGAAATGGAACAGTTACAGTGTCCCCAGTCATTAAAAACTTTGCTTTTAATATATCTCTACTAACTCAATTAAAACCTGGGGAGGAAGGGGAGTGAGTACTTGTGAAACAAGCAGACTTTTAAGTGAGGTAAATTTGGGTTCTTGTCTTCAAAAAGAGATAATTGTGTTGGCCTCTCTTTTGAAAAGAATTTCTGTACTAGGATGCGAAAGTTTCCGTGACATGGTCTGGAGACTTGTAGGGTACACAGTGTTTTCTATTGTACTAACTGTGGAATTATTAAATCTTCCCTCTTTGAATTTGTCAGTAGAAAATAAATATACTATACAATTTTACATTGTTTATCATGTCAGCTCCAGCAAGTCCTCATCGAGCTGGATTTCCTCACATGTAAACGTACCAACAAAGAGAAAGCAACTGCTTTGTCTCACATATTTACATAATCCGCAACAGACCTCATGGCAACAAAAGCCTTTTGGAGCAAAATGGGAAGAGATTTAAACTATGGATCAGTTTTCGGTTTGCATTAAGATCAACTCCGTCACACCCTATTAATATACAGTACTGAGGTGCTTCGTGGTTTGGGGTCAATAAGCATTGCACCTCCACCACTCCGCACTGAAGTTTATTTCAACAGCATCCTAGCAAGGGCGAATTTCAAATTTTTGGTTTTCAACTAGTACCTGATACTTTCCAAACAATCTATTTCCTCAAAGGATTCACCTCCCACTGAAAAACACCCACCCTGCTAGGATTACTTACTATGGCAAGGCCCTCTCTATAAAGCTTGCAACCAGCTTCCATTACAGGTTCACGCTGTTGAGAGACATACAAATATTTCCTAGCTTTTCCTTATCAATGTTACCATCTTTTCAATTGTAATAATAAATCTCATGATATTTTGTCTTTTTCATCAAGCCCCATCTCCAAAACTCTCATGATGATGTGCGAATCTCAGTTTCATTAAATCAGTTTCTAGCCTTCATGCTTACATTGAAGTACTTGGAAATGTGAGTATTAAAAGCTCAAACACAGATCTCAAATAAGAACCCCAGTTTGGTTTAAAAATCTATTTTTTTAAAGCAATCATAATTTTTGGGTCCTGACTCATGATTTTTGAATACTTGGGGTTAGCAACACTACTTGCACAGAAGTCCAAAATACCTTTGTAAGCTTTCAAAGTCTATCTCACAACACTGTGCAATAAAATGGCAGATGAAATTCATTGTTGATAAATGCAAAGTATTGCACACTAGAAAACATAATTCCACCTATACATACAAAATGATGGGGTTTTAATTGGCTGTTACCACTCAAGAACAATCTTGGAGTCATCGTGGATAGTTCTCCAAAAACATCTACTCAATGAGCAGCAGAAGTCAAAAAAGATAGCAATATTAGAAATCTCTAGGAAAGGGATAGAAAAGAAGACAGATTTTCTGTCACAATATAAATCCATGGTACCCCCACATCTTGAATGCTGTGCACAGTTCTGGTCACCCCATCTGAAAAAGATATACACCTCTACCTCGATATAACGCTGTCCTCGGGAGCCAAAAAATCATCTTACCACGTTATAGGCGAAACCGAGTTATATCGAACTTGCTTTGATCCACCAGAGTGCGCAGCACCGTCCCCCGCTTCCCCCCCAGAGCACTGCGTTACTGCGTTATATCTGAATTTGTGTTATATCGGGTCACGTTATATCGGGGTAGAGGTGTACTAACAGTAGTTACACATATTTCAAACTGGGGGGAGGGGCAGCGCATCCAAAACATTAAAACTGATATGCAACTCTACAGTGTGTTAGGAGACAGTTTATACCAAAGACTCTCTATATAATGTATTGATCTGTGCTGTATATTAACCCAGATTGGAGAATACTGTTTAAACTGGTTCTTTCATAACAGTACTAGCATTAGATAGGTAACTTTTTAAAATCAAAATTCTGTTACATCATATACTATACAGTTTAATGAGACAGGCATATTACCGCACATAACGTTAAAAACCTTACATGAGCATTTAACACAACACTACCCAATATTAGTTCCCATCCAAGTTAAAAAAAAAAAATTAGGCAAATTGACTAAAAATTACTTTGGTATAAGCTCAAATCTGCCTCATTTTTTAACTTTCACTTTAGGTTTTGGCTCATGTTCTAACCTTTTCCTTCCTACACATCCCCAGACTGACCTCTGAAATCCCATAGGAAGTCATGGAAATGTCTTCAATTCTTAGCTATAAACAGTTTGATCCATGCCAAGACAGGACTGCAAATATTTAAAAGAACTTCCCTATTCGTTGCAATTTTTTTATGCAAGTTAGAAATCACATTATACAACCCAATTAGAAACTCAGTCATATTAATGAATCATGAAACCTCAGTGGCTGAATGCTGTTATTTTAACAAGGGTTATAAGCATAGAAATCATATTCCTTTTTAGCATGTATATGTGCAACTAAGGCAGCAGACTATTTTACTGAAAACCACAAGGTAGTTCCAGGCCAGCAGCAAACTCAGGACTCTTGCAGCCTTGATTGGTGAAGATCAATAGGGTCTTGCAGAGAAGGGGGCGAGGGGAAGAGGTAAAAGAGAGTGAACAGAGGGAGGGCAAGTAAGCCACAGTGCTGTTTTCAAAAACACGTCATCCTACCCTGTTTCCCCGAAAATAAGACAGTGTCTTATATTAATTTTTGCTCCCAAAGATGCGCTAGGTCTTATTTTCAGGGGATGTCTTATTTTTCAGAAATGAAAAATGCCTTATTATCGGTGGATGCCTTATTATCGGGGAGGTCTTATTATCGGGGGGATGCCTTATATTACAACGAGAGGCAAAACTGTAAGTAGGCCTTATTTTCGGAGGATGTCTTATTTTCGGGGAAACAGGGTAGCAGTTTAAATATGGTGCATTTAATAGTGGATTTAGAAGCCCTTTTGGAATGTACATTACGATGGAAGAGAACTCTTGCTCTAGACAAATAAGAGCTCATATATAAAAATCTTAGAAAATAAATCCCTACGTTCTGCTAAGACACCACAGAGTATACAATATAGTAGGATTCCCACATTCAAGCATGCAGAGACCGAGGGTCCTCTTATTTCAATGCCCGTTAGCTTTATGTTAAAAATTTAACAATCATCAACAATGCACTCTGCTCTGAATAAAACTCACCCTGCCCTGAAGAGTTGATATAAACAAGGAGCGTACCATCTAAAAAGGAATTATTTGTGTGTGTGCGCGCAACACTTAGGGATTTTTAATGTGAAAAACAAGAGAATCTGGGGAGGGGGGAGGAGATCAAAATTGACATACACTATAAGAAAGAACAAAATTAAGTGACCCGAAGCTGAATGGTAACTAAAGTTTAAAAGAAAGAAAAACAGCCACACAATAAGTATTTATTGTGAACTGGCTAGAAGTAATTGAAAATGTCAACTTGTCTTTTCTACACTGGTGCACGAATTAGGTCAAACCAGCAGCAGCAACATTAAGTGGTGCAAGCAAACAATCGGGGGGGAAGTCAGTGGTTTTGTCTCGTCAACCTCTGGCTTTCCAGCCCTGGCTCTACGGTTCACATTCACTGGTATAATCACAAACGTTGATTCAACTGGTATCAGAAGGCTATGAAGAGGTGTAAAGGAAATCTCATTTCAACTTGGCACTGCATAGTAGGACAAATCCACTTTGGTCTAATTCTGATATATTTCCGTCAATAAATAGAGTACATGACCTCTCTCCCTTCTCAGCAAGTCATTTAAGATCCAGATTCCCAGTATATTTTCCCCTCCATTGAGAAGCGTACAAATTAACAATCATTGTGTGGGAGAAAATTACTATTAACAAAGTCTTTAATAATCTGCCATAGAGGTAAAGTTACAAATATGTGGAAAATACTTCCATAGCTTTTGAAAGCTTATGCAGACAGTGCTTTGGTGTGACAGAAGAGCAACCTTTTGGGATGACGGCTTTTAAAAGCCTGTCACGTTCTGAGCTAAGAAATGAAGTGGAAGAGATTTATTAGATCATCAGTCCAGCTCATTACTAGTCTCTAGGATAAGTCGTCTCTACAGTGTATTCACTCCTCGGTGTTTTATTACAGAGCCACAACAACCACCCTATAGAAAACGTTAAAAAATAACTCACCATTATAATCCCAATTTTGGCACACTGCATCAACTTTTGCCAAAGCCATACCATGTGTCTGGAAGTTGTCATGGGGTGGTCTTTGACCATGGAAGACTCTCCTTCCCGCCCACTCTCCCCCATTTTGTATCATTTCAACTATCTAAGCATGATCAGATTTTAACAAATCCTGATAATGCATTTTTGTAACGTGTTCCTTTTTTTAATAGAATCTCTCAAAAGGCAGTTTGGCCCAGAAACTCCAGATTTGGTGTCAAGTATCAGGGGGTAGCCGTGTTAGTCTGTATCTACAAAAACAACAAGGAGTCTGGTGGCACCTTAAAGACTAACAGATTTATTTGGGCATAAGCTTTCGTGAGTAAAAACCGAAGAAGTGAGGTTTTTACTCACGAAAGCTTATGCCCAAATAAATCTGTTAGTCTTTAAGGTGCCACCAGACTCCAGATTTGGCTTATCCTAGTGTCCTCACAGAGTCATTGGAGTATTTTCCGAAAAGTCAAAGGGTTAATTTCAGCTTTGCACCTATGAGAACTAAGGCTTGGTCTATACTAGTGGTTTTCAAACTGTGGGTTGCGACCCAGTACTGGGTGGCAGAAGGAAGGCACTGATCACGGCAACTCTGGTCAGCACCACTGACCGGGCCATTAAAAGTCCCGTCAGCGGTGCTGCCCAGCTAAGACAGGCTAGTTCCTACCTGTTCCGACAACGCGCTGCGCCCCAGAAGCGGCCAGCAGCAGGTCCAGCTCCTAGGCGGGGGGGGGGGTCATGGGGCTCTGCACGCTGCCTCTGCACCAAGCACCAGCTCTGCATTCCCAGTGGCCAGGAATCAGCCGATGGGACCTGAGGGGGGGGGGGGCGGTGCCTGCGGGTGAGAGCCGCACGGAGTCACTTGCACGCCTCCGCCTAGGAGCCGGACCTGCTGCTGACCGCTTTCAAGGTGCAGCGCGTTCCACAGTGCCAGGACAGATGAGAAGTCTGCCTTAGCACCCCGGCTGCGCCGCGTCCCAGTCCTCTGCCCCAGCCCTGAGCCCCCCCCTCAAACCCAGAGTCCCCTCCTGCACTACAGCGACATTGTAAACGTAGACAAGTCCTACACAAACACTCTGATGCCTGTAGAGATTCAAAACAGGCTTAACCTGACCTGGTATTTTATATACTTTTCAGTTTTCAAACATGCACCCACCACAATGTTGTCCGGATGTAAACAATAAAAAATAGTATGTTTTGAATTTGAAGTATTTATTACGGCTTTTGCTTGAGGGATGTAGAAAAGCTTTGTACAATGCCCTGAAAGTTTGCAAAAATCAGGTCTGTTGAATCAATGGAAAGAAGTGAATTTTTACAGGACCACCACTGAAAGCCTGTCACCTCCAGACATTCAAATCTGGGGACTGTTAGCAAGTGTGTCACTTTGATTTCCAGAGCTGCAGTAATACAGAGGAGAGAATGCCAGTGTTGTTAAGTCTTACCATTTAAAATCACAAATCTCAAAATAGTTGGTGGGTTGTTTATTTTTTAAAGCTCCAGCTCCTGGAGTCACGTTACTACTTTTCCTTTTAAAAATTAAGTTTCTAGCCCTCATGGCTGTGAAGAAAAGTTTGAAAACCATGAACTGGCAGTTCAAACAGCAAAATGCATATTAAGATCATGATTATTTGGGACCTAATTCATGATTTTTGAATGCTTGGGATTGGCAATATCAAGTCTCTCTGATGGTAGGACCCAAGTCACAGAGTGAAGAGGTGTCAGTTATTTGGCTCATGGTGTACATCTGGCTCACCTGATGGATTTTTCTCCCCCCGCTCCCCATGAAATGGGTCAAATTTTCAGCTCTGAAGCACCCTGAGATCACAGATCTCGTCTAAAATTCAGTAGTAAGCTCTTCCACACAGGGACTGTGTCGTCTTACGGTTTTACACAGCACCCAGCATGGTAAGGCTCCTTGGCACCAATACAAAATATTTAATATTCAAGAATAATCAATCCTTCCCTGCAATAAACGATCAGCTGTTCCCTTTCACTTCCTTCCATTGGCACCTAGTCGGGTTCTCCACCAGCACAGGGTAAGGACAAAAGAGCAGGGTTCTTTTTTTAAAAGATTACAGGTGCAACTTTATAAACCAACAGAATAAATAAAAATGGCTCATCTCTTTTTAGCGTCACAGACATCTTAATTCCATTTAAGTGGTAATTTGTTTGGGAATTCAAATCAGTTTTAAATGCCGGGCAGGGGGAGGGGAGGGAAGATAGGAAGGTTACCACCACTTCCCTGGGGAAATTTTTCCACAGCCTAGTGGATCTTGCTGTATTCAGCGTACCCCAATATTCAGCGTACCCCAATATTCAGCGTACCCCAATATTCAGCGTACCTTTTCTTTTATTCATATACATCTGAGTAATTACATTTGATCAATTAAGTCCCTATTTATGAACTTAGCTTTTGAGTAAGTCAAGTCAGTATCATCCACTTCTCATTTTGCATGAAATCACTGTTCATTTCATCAGTTGGCTAAGCACATGATAGGAGACAGGCTACATAAGCAATCAAGGAGAAAAGAATAAGAAAGGGCTATAGCAACAAAAACTAGAAGAGAACAAGCACTCAGTAATATTAACAAACCTCCAAAAAAGTAAGTTTTGAAAAATTTGCTTTGCATGAAAGCACGTCTCCTGGCCTGATATATCATTTCACGAGATGACCCATTAAAACACTGACCTTTCATGGATTACAGGGCCAAACTATCAAAGAGTTAAACTGTCTATAAACAGATTATCTACCCACTGAAGAACAAAACAAAATTTTCCCCTCTTACAATACAGCTTGAAAGCATTAAAATTCACAAATGGCCGCCACTACAACAAAGCATACAATTTATCATGGCATCTGTAGTGCTGTTGCTGATGCTTAATGCTGCGAATACCACTGTAAGGCCAACTGTCACAGGGCACCAAATGTTGACAAAATAACACCACACGATAACCAGCATAAGTCCGTAAATTTTAGAAATAGTCGCACTTCTCAAAGAAATGATATCAGTAAATTAGCTAGCACAATGGGCCCTTATCTTGGTCAGGTAACAGCTTTACTGCGTCTGCGAAGTGGGTATTCACCCATGAAAGCTTATGCCCCAATACATCTGTTAGTTTATAAGGTGCCACAAGACTCTGTCGCTTTTTACAGATCCAGACTGACACGGCTACCCCTCTGATCCTTTACTGCATCTGATTTCTCAGAAACCTAGCTTAGATTTTCATTCAAAGTTTATCGGTGTTTCTCTATTTTCAAACCATGCCTTTTGCACTTAGGTGTCCAATTTTCATGTCTCTTTTTAATAGATTGCAGAGGAATTCTGCTAAGAACCTTGATGTTATTGCAACAACAGGAAGTTCCAACCATAAACACAAGCAGACAGTTTTGCTGAAATTACAAATGTATCTCAAGCTAGAGGTCAAAGCTCCGCTGTGCAAGATTTGTTGAAATAAACCTGAAAATAACTTTTAGTGCCACCTAAGGGGACCAGTAATAAAACAGAGACAGAAGAACTGTATTACAAGCAATCACTGTGGCTGCTGTATTAATTTATCCCTCAATAAAAATGAGCTTATTCTGGAGGGAAGCTAAATATTACTTACATCTACCTGGTAGAATTGCTACCCTTATAAAATGTCTCAGGAATTGTTACACAGACTTCTAGGGCAGTGTTTCCCTACCAAAAATAAAATAAAGAAATCTCTAGCTGTTATGTCAATAAAAAATAACTTTCAAGATATGGTGAGTGTAATCAGTGAAGTAGTCTCTGCCTAAGTTTGCAGAGAGCCTGAAACAATAGTGCTAAGAGGTGAGCTGCCCAGTTGTTTAAATGGATTCTAACTCAAATGCCAGCCACAATGTCTTAAATCAAGTGGTTCTCAACTAAGGGCACATGTACCCCTGGGGGTACTCAGAGGTCTTCCAGGGGGTACATCAACTCCTCTAGATATTGGCCTAGTTTAGAAAAGGTTACATAAAAAAGCCCTAGCGAAGTCAGTACAAACTAAACTTTCATACAATGACTTGTTTATACAGCTCTATATACTATACATTGAAATGTAAGTACAATATTTAAATTCCGATTTATTTTATAATTATATGGTAAAAATGAAAAAGTAAGACATTTTTCAGTAAGAGCGTGCTGTGACGCTTTTGTATTTTTTTGTCTGATTTTGTAAGCAAGTCACTTTTTAGTGACTTGGAGGTATGCAAGACAGATCAGACTCCTGAAAGGGGTACAGTAGACTGGAAAGATTGTGAACCACTGTGACAACACTTAATTTTTTTCCCCACAGTTTACCAAAGTCTTTAAGAGGCAGAAGATGATGTAAGATATGGGGGGGAGGGATAGCTCAGTGGTTTGAGCATTGGCCTGCTAAACCCAGGGTTGTGAGTTCAATCCTTGAGGGGGCCACCTAGGGATCTGGGGCAAAATCAGTACTTGGTCCTGCTAGTGAAGGCAGGGGGCTGGACTTGATGACCTTTCAAGGTCCCTTCCAGTTCTAGGAGATAGGATATCTCCATTATTATTATTATATTATTATATTAGACCTTAAAAGAAAAACAAAACACACTTGGCTGGGTCAGAGATGAGAAAAACAGCAAAAACACGTTTTACAAGTTTGAGAAAAACACTGCACTAGTTTGTCATTGTGGAATTTAAACAAACAAACTAAATAACCGGAGATAATGATTACTGAAGGATAACCCAGTGGTATGTGTTTATACATATGATGGTAGCACCTTCTGTTCTTGTATTCTTCAGAGAAGTTTTGGATGTGAATCTCCACTCCTTGTACTGCCTGGATGGAGCCACAAGTTCTATCTGCAGTTAAGGTATAATAAAGCAGTGGTCAGAAATTTTCTGACCAAAAAAATGGTAATTCACTGAAATTTTGCATGGGAATGTTGCTTTTGATGAAATTCGAACAGAAACCCAGCAGGTTTCTAATGGAACCCAGTCTGCACAACAGGTTTTAACTTTCTCAAACCAAAACTTTAGAATTCCCATTTCACAGGGAATTTCAAAGTTTTTTTTTTTTTTTCCCCATTTCAGAATGATTTTTTTTTTTTTTTTTTTTTTTTAGTTTTGGAATTCCCACCCCCACCCCCAAAAAGGAAGTTTCTGGCCAGCTCTAGTTTAAGCCAAGTTCTGCTCTCAGTCACCCTAGTATAACTACGGAACACTGATTTCAATGGAGTTCATCTAAATTTACAGCAGACCACAGAATCCCACTATCACAGGATAATTATAAGCATGTAGCAGCTGCTGGGAAGTGAGAAACATCAGTGAGGTGGGCAAAGCTTGGAGTAGGCAGAGAAAAGTCTGGCAACATTGCATTTTCTGGAGTGGGGACTTGCAATGTTCACAGCATACAAACATAGATGTTAGATAAAAACATAAAATACTCTTGCTGGAAGGTTGCAATATAAACTCCAGAACTTCAACACACAAGAACTACAGGGGGGAGGGTGGAATGGCAGCCTAAAGCAGAGAGGCACAACTTTCCCCACCCGCTTCAAAATGGCTCTTTCCAGGCAAACTCTGATCACATGCTTTGCTACACAGCCCCCTAGCCTGCAAGCAGGACCAGGACCAGGACCTTCTTCCCCATGCACACGCTAAAGTGATGGCTTGCAATTCCAACACAGTCCTCAATACACCCCAAGACTATGCTCATATAGGGAAGACATTTTTTGGAGGAGGTTCTTGAGATACCGACAGGCCAGCAAGTAGTGACACACACACACAGGCGTACACACACCGCTCAATTGAATGCTGTGTTTTCTGGGCCCTGTGTGCCATTAACTGGGTGAGCCTGGGAAGCGGAATTCAATCCTTCAGTGTTGCCACTTCCTCATCTTCCTCCTCAGGAGTCTCAATTTACGCCCCCCTCCCCCATTTCTACATGACCTTAGGAACCCAACGTTCCATCCAACCAATCCCCAATCTCTCATTCATTACTGAGCTGTTGGCGCCGCCTCCGATCAGCCCATGTTGCCAGCCTCCATCACCTGCTTATTACATCTTCAAACCACCACCCTCATGCTTCCTCTCATGCTTGGGAGGCACTCCCTATAAACATCTGCAAAGCTATCTCCTCGTCGTCCTTCATAACTCTCCTCAAAACTCTCCTTTGCTGGGATGCCTAAAGAAGGGGGGGGGGGTCAACCATTAGGGTGCAGGGACCACTAGGCATCATGGGGGCCAATTCCATCTCATTGTTCCCTGGTACTCGCTCATCTGTTTGTGTCCATCTGTTGTCTCTTATACTTTGTAAGATCCCTGGGGCAGGAACCATCTGTTTAGTCTGTTTGTACAGCACCTAGCGTAATGAGGATCTATTCCATGATTAGGGCTTTCAATGGCAATACAAATAACAACGAAGCGCTCGCTCTCTCGGAGACCTTAGAAACGGTTTCACCGGAAGCATGGAATTAGAGAACACTCCCTACATCGCCCTCCCTTCCTCCTTAGCAGCTATAAAGTGGAGATTAGTTTACTGCCTTTCCTATTCTTTTTACATCTAGTGCTAAGATATAAAGAAGCAAGGTTTATATATGGAAAGATAACAGGAGCTGTCCGATTTCCCTACTAGGCGAAGTCAGTACTGTCCCTATTCCAGTGAAACCATACCACATACGTTTTTCTCTTTCCCATCATTAACGAGATACCATTTAGCCTTCTAAGCTTCTTGCTTGGCCAAGATTAAGAGCCACAGCATTCAGTGAAATAACGTCTATTACCAGCAAAGCCTGCTAAGTAGCTTGTTTCCATGCAGCACCCTTTTGAGAAATCTGTGGCAAACATTAACGTGCAAATTACTACACGCTGTACCGTATGGGACATGTAAATATCACCAAGTAGCTCGCCATGCTAGCGAGCGGAAGTGACCAATACACATTCCTGTAAAGGACGATGGACCAGTGGCCTTGTTCAGACTCTAAATTCTTTTCAAGTGAAATTCCCTTCAGTGCAGAAGGCCAACACAAGGTTTACACTTATATCCACGAGCGTGCAACGGTGTAAGCAAGATCAGAATCAGCCCCTCCGTTTTCTAGACACTTCTTTAAAATGCCATGTTCTCTCATGCCTTTCTGTGTTGTATCTAATATGCTGCCTGGGCCTGTTGGCACACTGTATATACTAGTGTTACTATGATACAATATAGCTATAAAATAATCCACCAGCTACCCAAAACGGGTAGCAAAAGTACAGCTGAAAGCCAAAAATATATATATATATATATATGTGTGTGACAGACCCAGACCAGTGGGGTACAGGAGTCTGGTAGAGGGCAAACATACTGGTCACTAGATGAGTAGTTTTCTGTTCCCTGAGTGTCCAGAGCAGGGGCTGCACTGGAGTAATCAGGAACCTGCTAGAACCAGTTAAGGCAGGCTGGCTAATTAGGACACCTGGAGCCAATTAAGAAGCTGCTAGAATCAATTAAGGCAGGCTAATCAGGGCACCTGGGTTTTAAAAGGAGCTCACTTCAGTTTGTAGTGTGTGTGTGAGGAGCTGGGAGCAAGAGGCACAAGGAGCTGAGAGTGAGAGGGTGTGCTGCTGGAGAACTGAGGAGCACAAGCGTTATCAGACACCAGGAGGAAGGTCCTGTGGTGAGAATAAGGAAGGTGTTTGGAGGAGGCCATGGGGAAGTAGCCCAGGGAGTTGTAGCTGTCATGCAGCTGTTACAGGAGGCACTATAGACAGCTGCAGTCCACAGGGCCCTGGGCTGGAACCCGGAGTAGAGGGCGGGCCTGGGTTCCCCCCAAACCTCCCAATTGACCTGGACAGTGGGTTCTTCCAGAGGGGAAGGTCTCTGGGCTGTTCCCCAACCCACATGTTGAATCTCTGAGGCAAGAAAATCTGCCAATAAGCGCAGGACCCACCAAGATAAAGGAGGAACTTTGTCACTATATATATATATAAACCCACAATCCCCCAAACTCCTCCCACACATGACACAAAAAATTAACTCACTAATAAAACAGATGAGAATTTCCCTCCCTCTGGCCCTGGAGGCAGCTACACCCAAGGTCTGCTGAGGATGTCAATAGAAGAAAGTCACAAATATGGAGGTCAGTCACATGAGCAAGTCCCAGAAGCAAAAGCATCCCAGCAGATTTTTAAGTGCTGCAACCAAATACAAAGAGAGGGCCTCTTTTCTTAGGTATTCAGGCTGACTCTAAGTAACTGGACTCCTAACGTATGCTGTACAGGAAGTTTGCCTGCTACCTTCAGTAGAAGCATGCATGTCACTGAATATTATGTAAGTGAACAGCCTTATTTGCTGCACATGCCAGTTCCCCCTCCAGCAAACACAATAGCAAAGGACTTTTTCCTGCAGTTGTACTTCACACACTAAGAGGGTTGACTCTGTTGTGAATGTACTAGGGTTGTGTGTGTGAATGTGTGTGTGCGTGAGAGAGAGAGACAGACAGAAACTCTGATCAAAACAAGTTCGGAGCTACTGATCAGTGGGCTGTAGCCCTGACTTTCAGAGGTGCTCCGCTCCCCCCAATTCCAATAATCCTAACAAAAATATCCTTGATGTAGCATTTTGCTTTCACTGCTTCCCCAAGGAATCCAGTGTTTCGTGCTTACATTTTATTTACTAGGAGATGCCGATTACACCTTACCTAAAGGTCACAAACCCTCTTGACCATGAGTGTCATTTTGAAAGAGAGCCTGTAACATCACTTGCCTGGTTATTAAACCCAATCTGCTTTCATGTTCTCTTTGCATTCTCCTCAAATGCTTCTTCAGTGACTGGCATTTCTGCATCAGCAAACACCCAGATACATGCAGCCGTTTGGCTCTGGATTTCTGCTGTCCTACATCCCACTTCCTTGTAGAAGAGAGCAACCATTACTAGTGGTGAATCTTGTTTAACACTTCAGAAGAATAGAATTTAAAATAGTCAGATAAAACATCACTTAAGCACCAAAATCTACAGTCCTACGTTGTCACCTCTGTAAGGCACCCAGGTGCACAGAAAGACAATTATGCCAAAAAAAGAGAGAGGCTCATTACAAGGGGCTTTCATAAGTAACACTAGCAGTTCCAGACTGTGCTCTACAGGAATTTTTGAGGACCGCAGGGTCGGATTTCACATGTAACTGCTGAAGCCAGTGGAGTCAGACTGGTAGGAGGTTAGAGAGGCCCATAAAAATTGTTTATGGTACAGACAGTACAAAATTAGCGCAAGGCTCTGCTCAACTATTCAATAAGAAGCAGAGACTAGAAGGCACTGTACTGGCACTACTCCCTTCCTCCCTCTCTGCCTGTGGTTTGCATGCTCATTTGTTACTTTAATAGTGAAGTGCTGCTCACCTGTCTGCAGATCTGAGACGGAGGATCCTGGGGTGGCTTCCCCTCCAACCCTACTGGTCCCTTGCAGGGAGATCTCCTACATAATTGCAGCACCCATCTACCACCAACATTTTCAGGGGGAGTTTCCAGAAGGAGGGGCATGGGGAGAAAGTGATTCTCTTTTCTCAGTGCAAAACAATTCTTACTAACAAGTGAATTATAAGCAGAACATGTTTTATTTCCATGGCAAGAATACAAAGCAATCCTAGCCGGCAAGAACAGCCTACTGATAAAGACGCTTTAATAAAAAGATATCCAGAAATAGCAACATAAACTCATTCTCATTATCCAAAACCCTAAACACACATTTCACTTCACCTCCTATTTCATCACCACCACACAGACTCCATATGCAAAGCCTGCAATTGCATAACGAACAATGCACCAAAGGATAATAAGCCAGGAGAGCCAACCCAGTTTCCTTTCAACTGAAAGAGATCAATTTTTAAAAGGGGCATATGGACCATTTATTTCCGCTCACTAGCAGTCTAACGAAGCATGTACTCACCCAGAGATAAGCCAACCGGAGGAAGCCCGCAGGTGAGGTGCCATAATCCATTGGAGGACAGGACATGAAAGTGAAGGGAGGGAGAGAAAAGACATCAGTTAATAAGGAGTTCCAGCTTTTAAAAAAGACAACCACACCCACAAAAATCCCTTAAACCACATAGCCAAGTGCTCATACCTATATGTTTTTACATACACTCTCCCAGAGTGTTCACTTGACTTTTCCAGGAGTGGAACAGATGGCTGAACCAGAGGTTCATATTGGACTATTTCTGGTTAGTGTGCAAAGATGTAGAAAAAAAATACCTGTGTTAATGAATGCAAATAATCCTGCATAGGGGGATGCAGAGTGCTGTGTTTTATCACCGCTAATATGATTCACAGAGCATCTCGGATGATAACCTCACACCCATGCACAGAGCGCAGATTTCAGGTCGCGAATATGAAAACAAAAAAGACTGGAGCAGCAAGAACCTGAGTGAGCTAGAGAAATGTTGAGACTGAATTTGGAGCCTGACAATTGGGGCATACTTCACTTCCCTTCGTGCTGGGTCTGGATAAGCCTGAAAAAGATCGGTTATGTAAAGGCAAACTCCATCAGGCATGGGGGTCGGGGGACTGAGTCGCCATCCCAAATCCAAATGGGTTTTGACTGAGCCCCCTAGTGGGCTTTAAAAAAAAAAAAAAACCACACACACCACAGTTACTTTTTCATAAATTAACACTACTTCCATAAAACCTCTACATCCTAATCCTCTCCACACAGAAACATTAGCCAAATACAAAGGGATTAAAAAACAACCACTGTTGTGCTATAAGGCACAATGCACTATCACTACCTGCTACTGCTCCCCTTCCTCCACCCCTTGTCTGTATGCTCTTCAGAGCAGGGACTCAGGACGCGTAGTGCTCAGTACACCATTTGGACTATATAAATACTGATACAGCCACAATTGGTCATTTAGGCCACCAGAGTCTATGCACATTTCTCTGGACAATCAAGCCAACAGAGGCATCTTTAACTATTGTTTTAACATGCCCTGGCACCATTTGCCTTTTATTTTGTTCTATAAGGCCATGGCTGCACTACAGAGCTACACTATACTATACTGGCAAAGCACTCGGAGTGTGGATGCGGATTATACCAGCAGAACTGTGCTTTTACTGACATCTTTTATTCCAGCCACAACCACACCCCCAAAGCAAGACACGCTGTATCTGCCAGGGTAAGCAGCATCTGTACTTGGGGCTTTTGCCAGCACAGCTATATTAGTCAGGGATCACACCTCTTCACACCCTGCCCTGACTACCACAGCTGTGCCAACGAAAGCTCCCAGTGTAGACATAGCCCTAGAAGCTGGTTGTGTCACGTTCCACCTACATATTGTGGAGATTTTGTGGCAGTGTTCACACACCACTTTGGGACATTATGACACGAGGGGCCCGATTCTTTACTTCAGTTACACCTGGCACCACAAGCGCAAAAACCCACCTTAATCAAGATGGTGGCAAGTGACACCAACTTTGCCCAGGTTTAAGAGGTGATCAGGTGCAAGGGCTTAATTTCCCACTGCCTACCTTTGATTTATCGAATCTAATCAGTCACCACACAACAGGGACATACTTTTAAAAGTCCAAAGCTGACTGCAAAATGTTACAGACGGATCTCACAAAATTGGGTGACTGGGCAACAAAATGGCAGATGAAATTCAATGTTGATAAATGCAAAGTAATGCACATTGGAAAACAATCTCAACTGTATATACAAAACGGTGGGGTCAAATTAGCTGTTACCAATCAAGAAAGATCTTGGAGTCATTGTGGATAGTTCTTTGAAAACATCCACTCAATGTGCAGCGGCTGTCAAAAAAGCTAAACAGAACGTTAGGAACCGTTAGGAAAGGGATAGATAATAGGACAGAAGATATCATAATGTCACTATATAAATCCATGGTATGCCCACACCTTGAGTGCTGAATGCAGTTCTGGTCACACCATCTCAAAAGAGATATATTAGAATTGGAAAAAGTATAGTGAAGGGCAACAAAAATGACTAGAGTATGGAACAGCTTCCATATGAGGAGAGATTAAAAGGATTGGGATGGTTCATCTTAGAAAAGAGACAACAAAAGGGGGATATGATAGAGGTCTATAAAATCATGAATCGTATGGAGAAAGTGAATAGGGAAGTGTTATTTACCCTTTCACATAACACTAGAACCAGGAGCCACCCAATGAAATTAATAGACAGTAGCTTTAAAACAAACATAAGGCAGTATTACTTCACACAACACAGTCAACCTGTGGAACTCCTTGCTAAGGGATGTTGTGAAGGCCAAAAGTATAACTGGATTCAAAACAGAATTGGATACATTCATGGAGGACAGGTCCATCAATGGCTACTAGCCAAGATCGCTAGGGACGCAATCCCATGCTCTGGGTGTCCATAAGCCTGACTGGCAGAAATTGGGATTGGATGACAGGACGGATCACTCAATAATTGCCCTGTTCTGTTCATTCCCTTTGAAGCCTCTGGCACTGGTCATGGTCAGAGACAGGACACTGGGCTAGATGGACCATTGATCTGAACCAGTTATGGCCATTCTTATCCTGCTTTGGTTTTGTACATTAGAAATTTAGATCCTGTCTAGCTTTTTTTTTTTTTAAATAAAGACTATAGACCACTGGAGAATTAGTGGGAGATCCTTGCAAGTACCAAGAGTGAAACCTGCACACTCAAGAGGAGGAGGCATTTTCAATCAGACTGTTAACACACTATTTTATTTTATTTTTTATTAACATCTACTGAATTCAAGAGCCTGGCAAACACTTGGGAGAAGAGCTCTCCTTGTAAAAAAATTAAACCTCCTTCAGCTGAGGGCTGAGAAAGCTTCTCCTCTAGTTCTCGGCTCTGCCAGCATAAATAAGGGAAGACAAGAATTGATGGGCCAGACCCTAACCCAGTGTAAACTGGCAGTGACATACTGATTTACCCCAGTTTAGGATATAGCCCAATATTCCAAAGGTAGTAAACAACCAGGAAGAGACCTTTGAAAATAAAATAAAGAGAAGAATTCCAGTTCTTTGTTATCCATCATAAAGAAGCCCAAAAGGACACATTCATTTTTTTCCATACCTTTGCAGGTCACTTTTAAACCTAACTTAAAAGAGCCCGTGCATGGTTTCAATTCCTAAATGATATTAGGAAGCTAACCACTGAGGCAGAAAGGCTGCTTAGAGCGGGTCTGCAAAGCTACTCATTACTATGGTGACCAGGATTAGAAAGTATTTTAATCACAGCGTAAAAAAATATTCCCTTTGGGGCTGTACAATTTTGGGGGGAGCCTTAGCATAGTGACCTCAGCTCTCCAGTACCAGCTGTGAGATTAGTAGCTAGGCGTCTATCTGTTCTGCATGGGAAGTCCACTACGGCAATCTGTAACCTGGATGCTGTTCATAGCTGCTCTAATAAGCTGTGGAACCTTGACCTGCTTTTGCAAGAACCTGTACACGAAAAGGCAGGACTTTACATAGTTACTTGGTACAGGCATCACAGTGCAGAAATAAAAACGGGCAGGTACAAACCAACCTTCCGTTTTTCACTGTACACATCTCAGACTGGTCGTCAACCCTCTTCCGAAAAACCCACGACCATTATTTGTATTGTGGTAGCACACAGAGGTGCCGGCCCCATTCTGCTACATGCCACACACACAGGTAACAAAGAGGCAGTCCCTGGTGCCTTCACAATCTCAGTTGCTCCTAAGAGCTCATCTACATGGCAAGCCACTGCCCTGCAGGACAGGGCGTGAATCGACAGAGCACCAGATGTACCACTACGTCCAAGCAAAGCATGCCAAGCCAAACTCCAGGACTTACACCGAGTAGCAGTGTCCACAGGAGACACTGCCATGCAGCAAGCTAGTGTGCTGTAGATTCACACCCTCGCTTGCTGTGCAGAAACTTGCCGTGTAGACAAGATCTCAGATACAGATCCTAAGACTTTGATTCTAGTTCCAGGTGCGACACCCTCCAGGTGAAGCAGGACAGAGGCAGTGAGCTGCACCCATAGGGGGAGGGTGAGAAGAGAGAGACACTCAGATGTCCTCAGGCTAAGAGGCACCTCAGGTTAGCTAAGAGGACCTGTGACACAAGCTGCCTCCATCCACCTAGCGTCCCTCCCCGGTATGGACATCACAGCCTCATTATAAAATCCAGGGCGTAGGCACCCTACAGCATGCATGCCAAAGACAGCACGCGTGCCAAAGACGGCATGCAAGCTGATTTTCAGTGGCACTCACACTGCCCAGGTTCTGCATTTTAATTTAATTTGAAATGAAGCTTCTTAAACACTTTAAAAACCTTGTTTACTTTCAGAGTAACAGCCGTGTTAGTCTGTATCCGCAAAAAGAAGAACAGGAGTACTTGTGGCACCTTAGAGACTAACAAATTTATAAAAATTTATAAATTTGTTAGTCTCTAAGGTGCCACAAGTACTCCTGTTCTTCTTCTTGTTTACTTTACATACAATAGTTGAGTTATATATTATAGACTTCTAGAAAAAGACCTTCTAAAAACGTTAATGTATTACTGGCACGCGAAACCTTAAATTAGAGTGAATAAATGAAGACTCGGCACACCACTTCTGAAAGGCTGCCGACCACTGGCGTAGGCAATGCAGGGGCCCGCTTTGTATCTAGAATTTAAAGCACCTTCTTTCTCTCTCTCTCTCACCACAACAAAAACCCACACTTGGAAATTGGAAACCAGGCATCAGGGGGCTGCCTCCCCCCCACACACACTTACTTTTAATCCTTCCCCATCACTCCCATCCAAGCCCACATTCCCCTTTCTCTCTCTTAGAATCACCCTGACTCCACCCCACTACAGGGCACTAGGGGAGGGGAGAGGAGAGAGCTGACAAGTCAGAATTTCTGCCCCAGGGACCTTTACCCCATGGTTACAGGGGGAGCTGGAGAGGGAGCAAAACTTTGCTTAGAAGAGGCAGGTGACATCTCTTCTTCCCCTATCAGATGCTGCTCCCCCTGCATCTACTAGCTAAAGGGCCAAGAGCTCGAGACTCCCACGCCAGGCTCTGTCTCCATCTACTGACCCCAGCTCAGACCCCTTGCCAGCAAGTCCTCATTTCATCAGCTATTGAGGAAGGGAAATTAAATTCCCAAAAGCAAAGGAAAGAAGGGAGAGAGCTGCTGCACTCAGCCCTGGTAAAGGCCTAGACCCCACACAACCCTGGTGCTTTACAGACTGACAAGCTGTACAGCGATCTGATGCAGCGGAGTATTTGGGCATGTGACCACTGCAAAGCACATGTCTACAGATTAGATCAATTGAACAGATGTAATGGGGAAAATCCAGGCACAGTTCCCCAAACAGCAGCAGCCTTGCCTGTATTGCACTAGGCACCGTGTATTTAGAGTGTTTCTCTGGTTTGTGAATAAAGGAGTCCTCCTCCTCCAGGATTTGCACCTCCTCTGGATCTGTCATCACTCCAAGTGTCAGCTACCCGGAGGCACTCAATTGTGACCAAAGCAATCCGAGCCCTCTGCTCCCTGGCAGAGGCAGCACGATCAAGGACTGACACTTCACTGTTGAAGGGCTGGTCTCACACATCCAGTTGTTTTAAGTCCCCGTCCGCCCCTCGCCGCCTCCTTTAAGCCAAGACCATCTGTTCTTTCTCTCCAATAAAATCACGGCATATTAGAAGTCAGGGAAGCAGTGCTTCTAGCAGACAGAGCAAAGGACTGGGAGACAGGCCCTCTGGGTTCTAATCCTGGCTCTGCCACACACTTGCTCTTCAATCCTAGACACGTCATTTCACCTCGGTGTCTCCATTTATAAGCAGGGAATACCAGTTCTTACCTACCTCCCAAGGGGGTCATGAGCCTTCGGTCATTGGCCAGCAAAGCCCTTGGAGATGCTTGGGTGGAAGGTACTAACAAGGGCCTGTATGTTTCTCCCTCTTATTTTCAGTATACTGGCGCTCTGAAAACCCACATCCTAGATCCCGGTGGCACTTCCTAGCTACATAGCTGCCTGCCTGACTAAAATGTGAGCAGCTATTTCCAAAGCTAATGAGGCTGTCCTCCTCTGACCCAGGGAAGGGATCTGCAGGCAGTTCTCTTCACGTTCACCTCCTGGAATAAATCCCGAGAGTTCTATCATCTCCCCAGCCTAGGCAGGGACACAGATGGTCTCAGAGATTAGAACATACAGGGAATTAACGGCCCCGTGCAAATGAGCTTCTTCATTCAATTGCCGAGCGCGTCTGTATGTGATCATTATTTGTTGTGCTCCGGGCTGTAACTAACTTGAACTACAGAGCGCAGGGAGGTGTGTAGAAAAGGAAGGCAGTGTGGAAACTACAAGGGAGAATTAGCTACTGTGTACATGGCATTTGTTTTCTCATTTCTTTAGTGTTTCCAGTAACCACTTACAGACATTTAGCAATTGGGTGGCAGAAATATACGCAGTAGCTACCGTAAGAGAAAAGCAACACAGCCAGTGCTGTGCTGGGGAAGAGACTCTGAATTTTCTCCTCCAGGGTTGCTCGATCTGCATCCTTTGCTATAGAAGAAGCTGTTGTGCATGCTTCACTAGCTTAACAATAAAAGGGTTCACTCCTAAAATAGGAAAAGGCGACATGTTACAGAGTGACGGCTGATGGGTTCCGGCTGAGTCGGCTTTCCAAGTGTCAGTTACAAGAGTTCTCATTGCTGCCGCCCCTACAGAAGCAAGATACTGGCATGTCATTATTTGTAGAAAATAGTGATGCTAAGGGAAGATATATGGGCAAATTGTGGCTTGATTCTTGGCTCTAAAATCTCCTTTCTCCCTTGTAGACCACCTGCTTGGAGGGATTTCATCAACCCCCACATGCACATGCTGGTGCTCTTTAGAAGTACATGCCTCAGAACAGGTACTCATCACACGTGAGCTGTCAGCTACTCCTAAGTAGACATCTACCACCAGTTTTCTGCCCAGATCACAAATATGCAGATTCTGCTTGGGTGTCAACCATGCTGTTAAAGACCCAGTTGGACTGGCAGAGCTGGGGACTGAGGATAGGGGAGTTGAGGGCTTCAGGGAGCTAGCCCGAGCCAGTCCTGTCTTGCCTGCATTCCTTGAAGACTAAATTAGGTCATCACACAGGAGCGAAAGTTTTCAAGAGTCACTAGTGATACTGGGTGCCCTGCCCAACACGAAACACCTTAGAAGGATCCAATTGTCAAAATGCTGAACACCCATCCTCGGAAAAATCCGGCCTCTTTAAGGTGTCTCATGGTAGGCACCCAAAATCACCAGTAGTCACTTCAGGAAGTTTGCTACCCAAAAAAAAATATATATCACATACCAAGTCTCAGTAACACTACTACAGCTCGATTTTTAAGACCCTATTTTGTACCACTTGGGATTTTTAATAAACTTTTTTTGGACAGAAAGTCTCTCTCACTCAGCCCAGAACCAGTCAGTGTTTGCAAGGAGCTGGTTTCAAATTATGCAACTCACTACAAATGATTCCATCTTTTATTTAAAGCCTCCCTCCTACATCTGAGGAAAACCCCAAGCAGCACTGACCCCATCTGCCAGCCTGGAATTAGGCTACTCACAAGCCTGCAGATTGGACGAGGACAATCCGTACCATCCGGGAGAGGTTTACCTCCACGTCACCGACACGTGCATCCAGCACAACATCAACAGTGCTAGAGAAAGTCACGTTACAGAGCAACGTGGTTGAAGAGTGGGTCAGCTTCTGCCCTCGTTCATCCCAGTGCTGAACACTGACATTTGTGGGTTGCGTGGCCCTATCAGAGATTTATCGTTACTAATCAAAGGATCCCAAGTTCTGAAGGGTTCTTTTCCTGACATGTCAAATACTAACTTAAAAAAAAAAAAAAAAGTACCACCACCAAGATTCTTGGATAAAAGAGGCTATAGAAATGAAAAGCCCTTAAACACTGATTTATTGATCCTCCCACAGAGCCTTGAGAGGCAAGAGGTAGCATCATTTGCCAGAGGAGGAAACAGAGCAGTTAAGCGAGGTCACACAGCAAGCTAGAAATAGAAGCCAGGAGTCCTGGCTACATTAGGCAACACTGCCTCCCCTACTCTTGTTTTATCAGCTGCCATCTGCCTCAAGGTATAGAGCCATTATCTCCCACTTTTTGATTGCTACATGTGATCCGGAGTCATTTTAAATATGGCAATGCATTAGTGCATTAACAATACAATTAACGCCTGTAGCAGCGTTTCCGGCCATCAAGCCACCCTGCCGTTTCCTATTAGGGTTGCCAACTCTGACTGAAGCTATTCCGGGAGAATTTTTTTCCCCCGACATGATCACGTCATTTTCTTAAAATATCCTATTAAAATCTCCTGGCTTGCTTTCAATAGTCCCCGGGAGATGGATGCAGATTCCGGGAGACTCCCGGCCAATCTTGGAGGGTTGGCAACCTTATTTCCTATACCAGGCAGATCTGGCGTTCTGCAGAAGCCAGCGTAGGTATCAGACTCGTGACCGAGCCGCAGTGAGTTCACAACTTCTGCAGTGGTCTTCTTCTATGCCTGTGAGATTCTTCTGCACCTGTAAACATGTAATGCAACATCCTCAACTATTCACAAACCACTTAGTTTACACTGCAGTTGGCAGTACTAGCTAGCTCAAAGCATTGGTAATGGCACACACGGCTCTAGATTACTTGTTCAAATCTGGCTCAAATCAGTTGTGTCAAAAGGTAATGACCATCTAGTAGCCTATGTGAAATGAGTTACAAGTCACCTATAAGAAGAGGATTTATTCATGTCTTCAGGATGCCTGGGTTCCCAATTTTACTTTACTAGGTACCAGAGAAGCACAGGCGTGTCACACATTAAGATGAGGAGCAAAAAGTTTGCTGGTACCCAGAACTGGGCTTGTTTGAAAACAACGCTAAAGGGTTATATTTTACAAGGAATAAGCTCATAAATTAAAAAGAAAGAGGGGAACGATTTCCTAATTACCTATTTAAAAGTACAAGCAGGAGCAAAGAACATTTTAATAAAATTCTTTTATTTAATTGATTTCACAGGGTGTTGGGTGGCTTAATTGGTGTTTGTAAAACATTTGAGATCCTTCAGATGAAAGAAACTCTACATGTGCAAATGTTAGTTATCAGAATTTGAAATAACCGACTAAGAATCAAAGGTGTCTGGCAGTCAAAGAGCGTGCACCCCAGAAATCTGCTCCACTCCGATGATTTTCACATGCAAGAAGCCCAGTTCTCTCACACCTCAGCCTCTTTATGCTACTCTGGCCCCCAGAAATAGCCCCTCGGGGAACAGCCAGGTGTAAAAAGGATTCCCAGCTGGCTTATAGCTACCAGACTAGATCTATGCTGCCCCCCGCCAATCCCCAATGTAGGGGACATGTCAAAAGCAGACAATCATCCAAAGGAAGTGCACCTAAATGCAGCCTTTTAGAACCATCACCACCTAGGGCTGCTCTAACTTGCAGCAGGGGACAGACTGGCCCTGGCAGGGCCCACACTGCAGGGAACACAACGCTGACTTAATGCCATCACCACCCTCCGTTCCTGGCCTCAGCACAGGGTGGAAGAGGCGGAGAATCAGGGCCAGTTTTTAATTGGCACTTTCTAAATTTGATCGCGCACTTGGGATAGGAGCCCATACACTTGCACTCACCCCCCATCCTCCCCAACACACACAAGAGTGACGTTTCAGGATTTTCTCCCGGGTATCAGGACTAAAAACAAACACCGCTAAGTGGATAGAGGAAGAGTCCTGAGACCAAGCCCTATAAAGCTGCACAAAGCTGCTCAAAATCTCTTGTGAAACATTGAAATAGTTTCATCTGGGGAATGCCGGTGGACTAGATGCCACATACACCCGACTCTTCTGACTGGGCTCTTTGCATCTTTCTCAGACAGCCCAGAAATCTGGAAGGGAACCCAAGAAGTACAGTAAACTTTGAGCAGTGACAATAGCAAACAGGATTTGCCAAGCCTCTGAGCTTGTTTTGTAAGTCCCGGATTATGTAAAGCACTGGCCTTCCACAAGCAGGGTTGCCTGTTCCCCTCCCAAAGCCAGCTGGCAGAGATCATACTCCCGTTACGCCAATGCTGGAACGAATGCAATGCAGCTCTTTTTATACAAAGTACACGTAGGTGCAAAAAAGGTGCCTCGTTGCTGTTTGCTACCATGAGCTGCTGTTTGAATATATTGCCAAAAGAAGAACAGGAGTACTTGTGGCACCTTAGAGACTAACAAATTTATTAGAGCATCCGAAGAAGTGGGCTGTAGTCCACGAAAGCTTATGCTCTAATAAATTTGTTAGTCTCTAAGGTGCCACAAGTACTCCTGTTCTTCTTTTTGCGGATACAGACTAACACGGCTGTTACTCTGAAACTTGTCAATATATTGCCAGTGACTCTAAACATTGCAATTACTGCTAAGCAGCAGTGGACTAGGTATTTACCTTTACTGCTATTTAATTATCTTCCCAGATTATTTTAATAGTAATTTTTTTTTTTACTATTAACTAAAAAAAAAAATGGTGTGAATTTTACCCTGTAATAGGCACCCAAATAACTGCCCTGCAAAGTAAGGTCCCTTGTGTATCCAAACAGCTTCTTCCGCATTGCCATGCCAGTATGTTACACCCTCTAGCCTACAGGGAGGCTACTCCTGGGCGTTAAACATCTGTTCTGTCCCCAGGGTCCATCCGATCCTTGGCTTTTCTGCCACAACTGCCAGAGAGTGCCCAGTTAGTGTCAGACAATTATCTGCACATCTGCCTGCTAGGAAGTTAAAGGAGATGCCAACAAACTCACTCCACATACGCCACCAAAAAGCCATCAGACAGCAACGTTTTTCAGTCACCGCTAACCTCGGCTGGATTTGAGCTGGCATCCCAGTTGAGACACACTCCATATCCATTCCCAAACCTCTAAGCCATTTTCTCTTAGCAATATATTTTTGCAGAAGCTCAAGTCCCCTACGTTTTTCTAACTGAGTTGTAAAGAGGTGCAGAGTTCTAATGAGTCCTGAAAAGAGACCATGTTCCTCATTCTCTGCGGCTCTGCTGTTTGGGGCACTCCTCTGCTGTCTCAATGGTTATCCAGAGGGAAGAACTACTGGGGAATAAGCCCCCCAATGTTCCACATGAGCAGCTCCTGTTCACAGCGCAGGAGACTGGAGACCCTAACGTTCACAAGCCAAGCTAGAAACAAGTAGCTCCTTCAGCCTGTCCCATGAGCAGCCTCTAGTGGGCAAACAGGGCAGACCAGCCCTACGTCCTCTTTTCTAGCTCCCTGGGAGAGAGAGCTGGGTAGGACTGCCTCTTCGAGGTGGGCAAAGCCTAACAGACTCTACGACCCCCGAGACCCTGCCACCAACTACATGCCTCCCTCGCAGACAGAAATTCTGCCAGCTGCCAGCATGGCGTGTCTTCTCTAGTCCTCCCTACAAGCAGAGGTACCTACCAAGGATGATGCTCTACCCCTGACACACAGGGAACTATCAGGCTTATCCCAGTTTGCTCAGTCCAAGCCAGGGCGGTCAGAGGTGTTGAACCAGCTGGCCTTCCAGCAGGAAGGCCCCGTGAGCAAGTCAGCCACGCCCTGGGGAGCAAGGCACAAGGTTAAAACAGCCAGAGTCTGCCGGCATGGCAAAGCGGTGACGGGAAGAACAGTCTCATGACGAGCACAGGGATTGGACTTCAGGTGTGCATGCAGCAGAAAGGGCTTCCAGGGCCCCACGCACCCTTTGACAGTTTTCCAGGCTGCACTGGCCTCAGACACTGTCAGCTGATTCACAATTACTTTTAGACTTGCTGTGGCTATGTGAGAATGGCACCTCTTCACTCTGCATACACGGAGCGGATCAGCTGACTTTAGGGTCCCAGCAGAGCCACCACAGTTGGATTCTATGCCCCCCTCAGCATCATCAACGGAACTATTTACTCCAAGGCCTTGTCTACCCTGAAGATTTGCCCTGAGCCCAGCCATTAAGGGCAGCCCGCAGCACAGATCCACCAGCGCTAACTCCTAGAGTAAAAAGGGTAACCTGTTATCTACAGCAGCACAACTGACTCCTGCTGAAAACCAGATGCACCAGTACAAATCATCGTTTATAGCAGGCTACCCTGCCTGCAGCTGGGGTTTGACTCCCAAAGGTCTGGGTGAGTTTTCTGACAGAAGAGTTTTACTTTAAACAGACCACATTTGAGAGGTGGGTCCCTGAGAAACAGACATGGAACCATATGGTGCCTTTTGAAAGTCACTTTTCAGAGCCTTCAAGGGAAGGTTCAGTAACCCCTTCAGTTCCTGAACTTTTTGTGACCAAATCTTTTAGCTTTTTTCTCCTGCAGCTGATTGGGATTGCATAGCCCAGGGGTTCCCAAACTGGGGGTCACAAGGTTATTACATAGGGGGGTCACAAGCTGTCAGCCTCCACCCCAAACCCCACTTTGCCTCCAGCATTTATAATGGTGTTAAATATGTTAAAAAGCGTTTTTAATTTATAAGGGGGCGTCGCACACAGAGGCTTGCTATGTGAAAGGGGTCACCAGTACAAAGGTTTGAGAACCACTGGCACAGCCAGAGTTAAACTATCACTTGAAATGTAAAGCAAGTTGTATATCTGCAGAACATGGCTAGTTTGATACCAGAAAGGGAAAACAATAGTTTCACACGCCTGCACCTTCTTCCTCTGGCAAACAGCTAGTCAGGTAGTAACTACAGATCAGGCCATCAGGAGCGCCAAAGAACAACTGTTTAATTACACATCAGCTTAAAAACCACCATATCCTAGAACACAATCAACATTATCTCCGTTATCCTCCAAGTGACCTCCACAGGTCAGCCATCGACTTCAAAAGAACACAGTGACCCAGGGCACACCTTGAGCTTTGGCTAACGTCATGTGACTAGAGATCGCTTCTAGACAATTGCCATGTCTCTCTGGCTAAAATCCAAGAGGCGGCAGTTATGATAACATCACGCTAGCGGCAAAGCCATGGATCAGAAAGTACTTTCATTCTAAGCCGATATTTTCAGGCACTCACTAGAAAGGTTGGCTTTTGAGCTGAAGTTTTGCTTAAAAAAGAGGCAGGTGAGAAAGTAACAATTCAAAACATGATCAAAACACAGGAGAGTCATTTCATGCTTCGAGGAATCCAGATTCTTTAGGTCACTCCGCATTCCGGTTTAGAAGCAGCATGTGCCTAGCCCTTTGTGAAGAATGCCAGGGAGCTGCCAAGCTTGAAAGAAACTGGTTGAGTAAGAACTATAATTGAGTATCAGAGTGGTAGCTGTGTTAGTCTGAATCTGTAAAAAGCAACAGAGGGTCCTGTGGCACCTTTGAGACTAACAGAAGTATTGGGAGCATAAGCTTTCGTGGGTAAGAACCTCACTTCTTGCATCTGAAGAAGTGAGGT
>NC_048317.1:12352023-12425633 GCF_013100865.1 Trachemys scripta elegans | reverse complement strand
TGCATCTGAAGAAGTGAGGTTCTTACCCACGAAAGCTTATGCTCCCAATACTTCTGTTAGTCTCAAAGCTGCCACAGGACCCTCTGTAACTATAATTGAGTTCAACGACTGTCCACCGGAGTAGCCCTGCGTTTTTGTTACCAATTCAAGATCGTATCGAATGTGGTTGTTTAGACAGCCAAACACTGAAATAAATGGAGTGAGACTCCCCTTCTCTCGACCCACACACAGGTCTCTAGTCTCAACATTCTCACCTCTGTGAATGCACACACTGGGCTCGATCCTGCCCAGGGCACATGCCGAGCTCTGTATAAAGGAAAGGCCAGGTAAACAGTGCTGAGCAAAACAGGGAACCTCAGCCCTGCATTACAGTCACTGCTGTATGCTTGCCAAGTCTCTCCTCCCTGATGGCAGAAATGAGGACTAGGAGGGGATCATGTAACAGGGGTATGTCTACACTGCAATTAGACACCCATGCCATGCTCCCAGCGCTGGGGCTGCCGGATGTTTCACTGCTTTAGACACCGGAGCTCCAGTTCTGGGACCAGTCTCCAGCCCAAGCCCAAACATCTACACCACAATTAAACAGCCCCTTAAGCCCGAGCCAGCGGGCATGGGCCAGACGTAGGTTTTTCACGGCAGTGTAACAAGTGTCTCATTGGCACAAGGAGGAGCGTCCTTGACCCCAGGCCTCTCCAGACATGACCCTGCCCCCCCCCTTTTTTTTTTGAACCTTGAACCAGCCCAGGAGCAGCCAAAAAGGGACTCGAAATTTCTGACTGATCAGTTTGAAGGATTAGTTAGCGCTAAACCTAGTTTTCTCCCACACGTGGCATCCACTCACCCCCATGCTGGAGCGCAGCAACCTTGCACGCCCTGCTGCACCCCATGTAAGGGTTTATAAGGCATGGGGATGGGTTACAAAGGCAGCGAGGGTGGCAGTGCAGTTTCAACGCGCTACCATACGCCTTCATGCCCACCACCAAGCCGTCCAAGTTTCCCCGCAGCAACCTATTACCCCGTCCCATTGTAGCCTGGTATTCATGCAGAAAAGTTAATGCCACAAAGCCTCTCTCTCTGTGCAAGAGTTCATTGCTGCTTCCATTGAAGTCAACGGCAAGACTGACTTTAGTGGTGCATGGAACATACAGCCCAGTCCTGCAAGGGCTGGGGATGGACCGGGCTTTCCCGTCCTTCGTTTTGTGGCAATGGGATTCATCTGTCCAGACCTCTCTGCACAGCAACTGACAGGCGGACAAAACTGCTGGGTTCAACAGCCTGTTTAAAATCACATGGGCCATGCATTTCTCCTCTGGAAGCTACAATGGGCTTACATGTTTTTTAACAGCTGAGTAAGTAAACTACACAAGGCTTTTCCATCCATGACTGCTCGTATCTAAGGGCAAAGGGAGAAATAATGCAGTAGCTGAAAAAACGTTTGGGCCTGATTTCATGGGTGCCCAGCCACAACTCATGGAAAAGAAGCAAGCCCTCAACACCTCTGGGGGGAAAAAAAGTCAGGCCCAATGTTTGGACGCTAGTCAGCTGAAGTCTCCTTCTGTGTAAAGAGTTAATATACCATTAAATATGCAATGGGCATCTTTAGGTGGAGATATGTACGTGGAATATACCAACACTGTAAAATATCCCCTTATAACCTAAATATAGATCAATATGCCCTTTGAAACATTCATAGGTATTTATCACACCCCCAATCACCATGGCATCTAGGTACAAATACCAACACAGCCTAAACCACAACGCATGGAGCATTTGCGGGTGGCCCTAGAACGATGGTTAATCACATGGTACTGGCTCCGCCTCCCCCACATCTCCAGCAGATCAATCACATTAAGTGATGCTAAAAATACATCGAAATGTATTTTAAATAGGACCCTCCCCTGCAAGCAATTGCTGGACTTATCACAGGTATGCTGTGAGAGGGAAGGTATAGTCCAATGGCTCCATTAAGAGGTTATTTATACTTTGTAAAAATTTGAGAACCCCTGCTCTCCTTGATCCAACACTGGAATACGTTACTCCCAGAATTCTTCTGCCATCCTTCTCACCAAATATTAAGTTTTTACAGGCTTGTTTATCAACAGCTCAGCCACTGAAGCTACCTACACCTCAAGTTATTTTCAGCCTTTCCGAATTTACTCAGAGCTGAAGATAAAAGTATTACTGCATTCTTAGCCGAGTTTGCTTTGCAACCTGTGCAGGGTTTATTTTATCCTCTCCAGAGGCTGCTGGATGAAGTACAACATGTTGAAGTTGGGTTGGTTTATGTCTGCAACCAGCCAGAAGGAGGAGTGTTTGTTCTCCAAGAGACAGACAGGGAAAGAGAAATTCCGCAGTGCTGCCCTGGCACGAGCGTACCTCTGAACACAACAATCCGGTCTCCTGCTCACCCTCAGAGTGCCAACTCCTTCCCTGCCCTGCTAAGTCTGCAAACTCACAGTGCATTTTAACATTAGCACTCAGGCAAAGAGAATTATATTGGGGGGGAAGGGGAGGGGAGATGCAGGACGAGGAGAGAAAGAAAGCTGGAGATGGCATGATCGGCTAGAATAGTGGATGTCACATTGCAGAGGCTGCCCATAAATTCATGCAGGAACTTTCTAGCCCCTTGCACATAAAGTTGGGAAAACTAGAAAATATCCTGAAAAAGCTGAACATATACAGACAGGATCCTGGCTACGAGTTAGAAACTAAGTGCATCGCTTACAAGGCACAGCAATTCCCTGCGACTGCTGAGTAATGGCAAATGTCACATAGCCAAAATACCAGAGATGCAAAGTCATTCGAGCCCTCATGTCTTCCCAGAACCACTAGCGTGTTTGGCATACGCCAGTTGAGGCAACAAGTCACTGGTGGCATATCCCTTCTCCCCCTCCCCTCCGATACCCCGCTAGGAAAACAAGACAAGCAGACGGGAGGGCGGGGGCAGAAGAGTGCAAATTATCCCTCTGCAGGCATAGCAAACACAGCCCCAGCCCTGGGCTCTTCCCCCACCCACTCCCCTAGGTATTCTCCCCTTGGCAATCCCACAGATCATCCTGCACTCCCGTCTGCCTCTCATTCCCCCTTGGGTACCCTCAGCCCACCCAGCCCTCACTCCTTAGAGCCACCCTGGGTCTCTCTCTCCTGCACCCTCTAACTCTTCTCCCCAGCTCTCAAGACCCTCCCCCGATCTCCCTGCTAGTCCCTGGGGAAATTCTGGGGGTCTGACTCCCAGAGCCCCAGGTGAGTTTTCTGGTCAGACAGTCAGCCCCCTAATTCCCTTCCCCTCTGAAAAAACATAATTCCCTGCCCCCCTCTGCCTTCCCCATGGGTCCCTCTGCTCCCCACAGGGGTCCCTGTCCCCCTGCACTCCCTCTGTCCCCACGGGGGTCCCTGCCCCCCTGCACTCCCTCTGCCCCCCACGGGGGTCCCTGCCCCCCTGCACTCCCTCTGCCCCCCCACGGGGGTCCCTGCCCCCCTGCACTCCCTCTGCCCCCCCACGGGGGTCCCTGCCCCCCTGCACTCCCCCTGCCCCCCACGGGGGTCCCTGCACTCCCCGGAGGTCCCTGCCCCCCCAGGGGTCTCCCACCCCAAGGTCCCGCAGGGTCCCTGCCCCCCGGCTGTTTACCTGAGCCGGGCACGCGGGGCGGGGCAAGCAGCCCCCCTTGGCCTCGCCCTGTCGGAGGCGCCTCTCCCCACCGGCCGCTCCGAGATCCCCTCCACCTGCCCGGGCTGGAGCCCTGCCCCCGTCTGACGTCACGACATCGCCCTGGCCCCACCCCGGGCCTCGCCATTGGCTACCGGCGCCGCCTATCAGCCGAAGGAGGGCGGGACCTCGGAGAGGCCGCTGCAGTGGGCGGGGCAGGCAGGTGGAGATGTGACGTCAGGGGAGGGGGCGGGGCCAAAGCAGGCAGCTCTGGCCAGGTGACCAGCCAGGCAGGGGCAGGGTATCTACCCTGGCTGGGGGCTGTTATTGACAGGGCTGGGGGTCAGGGGGGGCAATTGTCCCGGGGCCCCAGAACATGGGTCACTGGGTGAAGTGGGAGAAATGGGAGGGGGCAGGGCCCCAGCACACATGATTTCTCTCGCCCGGCCTGGTTATTGCAACAGACCCTAATTCAGTGGGAGCAACGTCGCCATCGGCTGGGCTAGCAGGAGTCCAGCCCCCAGTGGCCACTGACCAACAATGGCATCACGGTGCCCGGCGGGGATGCCGTGACCGGGCATCGTCATGGGGGGCACGGGGGTGCGGTGGATTACCCACAAGCTATTCCTGGACCCGTCACTTCTATTCTAGACAGCTAGATTCTTATCCCTCCCTCCTCACCGTAGGATTTCAGCACCTTCCAACAATGCATTAAAGGACGTGGCTAACACCTTTCACGGATGGTTCACATCCTCCCCGCAAGAGGAGAAATGTGTGTGCAGTAGAGTGTTTTGTTTTGATGGGGAGGTTTTAACACAAGTCTGTCTGTGCTGCTCTGCATGTGTTCAAGAAGGCAAGTTGAAGAAGCAGACCTGGCACTTGGAGCGGAAGGAGTGGCGGTTTGGGGTGCTCCTTTAATCCTGTGGGATTTCACCGCACAGTCTCAGACCAGCCCCCTCCAAAGTTCTGTCTCCTGCACGGCGTTTTACCTTTGTGATAGGATGTTCCATCATGCCTGAGTGGAGCAGTCAATCATGATGCTCATCCCAAAGCTTTAGGTTTCTTTAGGTTTTCTGGGACCAGGTCATTGAGCTCCTTGATGATAAGCCCCAAAATCCTAAACTTGGCTCAATATTCTATGGGAAGCCAGTGCAGAATGGGCAACAGGTTTGATGTATTCATGGTAGCCTGTGTTGCTGAGGCTATGTGATGCAACCTTCTGTACTAGTTGGAGTTCCCTAAGGACCGATAGCTGCACATCCATCGGTATTGCATTACTGTAGTCTAGAAGGGAGGTCACAAAGGTTTGTATCACCAAGGCCAGGTCATCATCTGACAGGATGGGATGGTGTTTCCTTGCTGGCGGAAATGGTAGAAAGCATTACTCGCAGATGCCATGTGAGAGCTTAGTGTCAGTGAGGAATCCAGGAGCACCCCTAAACTATGGACTCAACTGACAATTGTGGGTGCGTATCCAGCCAAAAGAGACTGCATCATGGCCGCACCTCTAGGCTAGAGGGATACAGGAATTGTACTTAGAGGAAACGGGACGGGTCTGGAATCTTTTTTCCTGCCTGTCAAACTCCTCCTGGAGGATGAAGTCTCACATTGTAACATCAAGAGGCCGTGCCGCCACATAGTATCACCCCTGAATATATAATTTAAAGGCCTGGCAGGACAGTCCTCGGAGTAGCACCACTGCAACTTGGAAGTATGTTTAGGTGGCCATCCTTCTTACATACAATGATCCCACAGTACTAGTCTACAGCATTGTTGCTGTCATAACATTAATTTAAGCTGTAATGTTTTGACCTTTATTGCATGATACTATGGTTAATTGTTCATAAGAAATGTCTCAGGTCAGGGCTAACTGATTAAATGATACACCCCTTCCAAAGCATTGTGATATCAGACACTTGTTAGAGGGGATGGGATAGTGGCCTAAGATGCAGATTTAAAATACTGCCACTTCTTGGAATCAGAGGTTCATATCCCAGCAAGTTACTCTCCACCTTTTACCCTTCCCTAGTACCTAAGCTGTTCCATGTGAGTCATTCATATGAGACCTTCCATGTGTTCAGTGTGAATATTAAAGATTTCATGATCTCTTCATAAGCAAACTCTGCTGCTGTCTCCTTCACCGAAATGTCCTGCTCCTGCCGCCCTCGCCAACTCTTGTGCTGTTTGTTGCCAGCTTTCTCCTCAGAGGTGGCTGCATTTCTGCGGTCTTGTATTATCGCTTTAGAGTAGACACTGTAGTTGAGCGTACAGGGGAACTTTCATCGTAAACCCCCTGCTTCCAGTTACTCCTAACTTTCTGAAAAGTTTCACATTTTGGCCTGGAATTTTCCATATCTATTTTCAGATCAAAGATTATTATATTTTTAAAACTGAGCAAAATCCATTCACTGGCCTTTGAGTTATGCAAGGGCACAAAAAAAATATTTTTCTGCTGTAAAAACTTTTTTTAAAAACTCCTAGACGTATAACAAATTAAGTTGTATCTTTTCATATTGCAAAAAAAAAAAAAAATCTGTCAATTAGTGATGGAGAATTCTGTTTAGCACATGCTCCGTACTAAGTTTAGAGTTCTGATACCATGTATGAGACTATAGAATGACTGACTTACATTTGTGAGGTTAATATTGTTTATAAAGTGTCTTGGAATCTCCCGAAGGAAAGGAAATGTAGAACTATACGATACTGTGATGTGCTTGCTAGTGTGTATGTGCAGCACAATTCTCAACAAGATGGAATCAAAAATGCTCCGAGGTTTCTAAGTGTTGGCTTTTTCAGAAGAGCTCAGGGCTAGATTGTTAAATTCTCAGCACTCATAATTGGGCCCAGATTTTCAAACACCTCAGCTCCCAATAGCTACCCGCATGCTGACCTCTCTGGAAAAATCTGTCCACTTATTTTTGTGCCTAAATGGCAGCTGATCTCATCTAAACTATGACCCTAAACTGTCAAGAGATAACAGATTTTTTTGCTAGCTCAAGTGAAATGTTGGGCATGTGCTTTTGGAGTGGAAATATCTGAGTCCTGCTCTGGGACTGGACTGCCCTTTCTTCTGCCGACTGTGCCTCTTGTGCGTCAGGATCTAAACTTTCGTTTACATCTATACGGCCTGATTCACCACTCTGTTATGACAGCTTTACAGCTGGTGCAACGAAAGGATGAAACAGGACCTACATCTCTAGCCCTGTGAAACAAGTGTAAACCGAACAGTGAGATCTGTGTGAGTCTGAAGACAGTTTAACACAGTAGTTCTCAAACTTTTGTACTGGTGACTCCTTTCACACAGCAAGCCTCTGAGTGTGACCCCCGCTCTTATAAATTAAAAACACTTTTTTATATATTTAACACCATTATAAATGCTGGAGGCAAAGCGGGTTTGGGGTGGAGGCTGATAGCTTGCGACCCCCCATGTAATAACCTTGTGATCTCCTGAGGGGTCCCAACCCCCAGTTTGAGAACCCTATAGCTGTAAGAGAAGAGTGACCTGCTTCTATTCATTTCGAGAGGAAGCTGACTCTGAAGTCCAGTGATGACCATTTAAAAGCTAGCATTGTTCATAATTTTACCATTGGCCAAAGCATGCAAGAAAGAGGAGAGACCATCATATTATGAAGCTCTTCACAACCGACTGTGAATAGCACAGTAAGCGTTTCACAGTAGTACTGTGAAAAGCTTCTTCACTGGAGGTTTTGAAAAGGAGGCTGGGTAGCCAGCCACCGTGTGTGGTTTAGACACAACAGATCCTGCATCTTGGCGGGGGTTAGACTAGATGACCCTTGTGGTCCCTTCTAACCGTAGGGTTCTACGATTCTATGATGTTGATGTCACGAGTGGGTGGGGCCTGAATTGTGGGCGGAGTCCGGGATAAAATCCCATGCTTATTTTTTTTCCTCCCAATCTGCCCCCTGGTTCTATCCCTGTTGTTGCATTAAATTTCACATGCAGTGTGGGAACAACTACCCTAAGTGCCCATGGATTTGTTACAATATTAATAACTTCACCATGCACGTGAGACGTCTCATTGGGATGAAAAATGAAATGAAACCCTTCCACATTTCCGAATGGAAATGGCTTGGAACGTTCCATTGCGCAAAAGCCTTCAGCGTTTCAGCTTTTCCTCCTGACTTGGGAAGTAAACCCGTGTTGGCATTTCTTATGGGATGGAAATGCCAAACTTCAGCTCCAGTTCAAGCATGACTTGCCCCTGTGCACACCAACCAGCCACAAGGGAAAACAGCACAGCAGGTGCCACTTTTTAACTGTCTCTTAAGACTTGAAATAATTTTCCTGTATGGACAAGCCCTTATGTGCTCCCTTGTGTGTGTGGACAGGGCCTTAGATGTGTCCTTCTTCAGAAGGGAGTTTAAATCAAGCCCCATGTTGCCTGTCTCCAACGGCCCAGGTGAAAGTTAAAGGCCCACAGCCCCTTCTTGAAATCAACCAAGGGTAAGTCTAATGGCCTCACCAAATGGGGTCTGGCCTACCGAGAGCCAGATACTGCCTGCGGCAGTCACTTATTAAGTTATCTTGCACGATGGTTGCAGCTATGTGGACACAGAGTCCTTGCCATGAGGAAGAATCGGTCAACATCTATCAGATACCACGGACAGAGCAGGCCAAAGGAAGAACTGATGCAAAGGAGTGCAACTCCCATGGTAGCAACTAACAGGCGGGCAGTTAAAGGGCAAATAAATTAGCTTCCCCACTACACATACACACACACCCTTTACCACACACCCTCAGGTCAACGTTTCTTGCTGCATCTGCTATCGCATCCCCTCACTGGGCAGATTCCACTCAGAAGACTGTAACCTGCTAGTTAGTTTTCCTAGCATGCGAGCAGTGCCGGGTCTTCTAAGAAATGTTGTATTTCTGTCAGTGATGCTGGAACCCTTTTAATAGTGGGGGTGCTGAAAGCCAGCCCCCTTATCCCTGTTTGCACCCATCCCCCCCATCTGAGGCCGGGAGCAGTGCTGTGTCTCCAGGGGGGTGGGGCCCGGACAGGGGCGAGGAGGCAAAGGCTGGGGGCGGGCCCGCAGCCAGGATCCTGCATGCGGGGCCAGGAGCCGAGCCCTGGCCACAGGGCCAGTGGTCGGGACCCTGGGAGCAGAGTCTCGGGAGTGGGGAGCTGGCTGCAGGGTCCCAGGCATAGGGCCTGGGAGCAGGGCCAATGCCCCAAGAGGTGCAGGACGGAGAGTAAGGCCCCGGGCACAGGGAGTGGGGCACGGCGCCAGTGGCTGGGACCTGAGCCCCGCGCTGGGGAGTGGAGGACTGGCGCTGGCCCCGCGT
Source organism: Trachemys scripta elegans (assembly GCF_013100865.1). NCBI lineage: Eukaryota > Metazoa > Chordata > Testudines > Emydidae > Trachemys > Trachemys scripta. Next base: position 12,416,677 of record NC_048317.1, on the reverse strand, counting down.
AAAACCTGGGGGTGCTGCAGCGCCCCCCGCACTCCTAGTTCCTGCGCCTTTGATATCTGTTGGTTTTGTGGAGCTCATCTTTGCAGGGAGCTGTTGCAGACACCAAGAGTTCTCGCTCAGTTTTAATCTCTGTAACCACAGCCAATTCTTGGGGCACAGTGGCTTCCCGGGAATCAGGCATTGGCATACAGGCTGAGATTTCTGAAAGGGAGGTGATGGCATGCATGCTGTTTGGAGCCACCTTTGTTCCAGGACTGATGTAGATAGTGTAAATAAACAATGCGGTACACACAAAGAAAATAAACTGACTCTGCGTCACTGATTTCTCCTAAGGAAAACTGACCTGCAAGGCTTTGAAATCTGGTACCACCTGGCAAACGACCAGGTACCACTTACACCCACTGGGTCTGATTCGCCGCTTGTGAAAAAGCATAAACTGCCATGCCCAGCGTAAATGAATGGAGAATTCTGAGGTAACATTTTCCAGCCACTTGGCGCAAGGTGGAGATGAATAACTTACACCACCATTTGCCTCGCCCCTGAATGTGACCCTGGATCTGACGACAAAGTCACAGGCTACTGACAGAAATCCCTTGGGAGGGTTGCCTGCAGCCCCCTTAGCCTAGTGAGTCTGATTGTGATCTCACACTGGTGTAAAGCAGGAGGAATGCCACTGAAGTCAGTAGAGTTACACCCGTGTACATCTGTGGCCATTTATAGCTGTGAAGAGGGGGTGCACACCTGCTTTGCTCTCATTTGGGCCTGGTACCGGAGAATCACTGGGGCCTGGTACAGGAGAATCACTGGGGTAAGCGAGAGCAGGAGCAGAGCTGTTACTCGTTTACCATCGCAATCCTCTCAGTCAGACACGCTCCCATGGCCAAGGGCGGCTGTGTGTAAGTTGTTGCCGGGTGCAGAGCAGCTGTTCTATTTGCTTACTCAGGGCCTGACTGTCCTTTCATCACTGCTGGTTTTGTAACTCCACCGGCTCCATCGGACGCTGCCAGACAGGCCACACGTTCGAATAGCAGCCTGCTTCTTTAACTCCAGCCTCAAAATCTTGGCCACTGGAATCAAATCCTATTTTTCCCTCTGGAAACTGCTTAATTTTCATTCTCCGGAATTTCAATTTCCCAAGTCATTGTGCAGCGACCTATATTTTCTTCAGAGAAACTTTCCCCCGGAGTGAAGCCTCCCAAGTGCTTTTCCTAACTCGGCCACTGCGTCACCACCGGCAAGTCACTTCAATTCTCGGGCCCCATTTCCCTGCCTGCACGAGGGAGATAAATATCTTTATCTGCGTCTCAGGGAAGAGGCTGTGAGGTGTAATTCATTCCTCTTTGTAAAGCCCTTTGAGACCTTCGATAGAAGGTGCTGTAGAAGGACAAATGACCATTAGAAATGCTGGGAGAGCCTCAGGTGAAAGAGAAGCATTGAGGTGGACTAATCTCCCACGGGAAGTGATGGAAATCCCATTGCTTGGCCCATTTAAAACTAGTGCACTAATAAATGCATGAGAGACAATTCTCCTGGCCTGCCCAGCAGATGCCCTAATACGACTTGTCCTTCTTTGGCACTTAGGGTGATCATGGCAAATGATGTGTCCGAGTGGCCCTGGCAGCCCTTCCTGCAGTGTGGGGAGCCATGCCTGTGCCCGCGGGCCCAGCATTGTGCAAGTGAAGCTGGCCCGGTGCTTGCTGCAGCAGCCTCTGGACTTATCAGCTTTGTGCATGAACTTTCCAACCAGCTGAGTGCCAGACGCTCAGCGAACGGCTCTGCTGACGGAGCGGGGAAAGGGCTTACTTTGAAAACAAAACAAACACAAACAGGGGGGCGAGCTAGCGAGCGGCAGACCGACGGGGTTTGGCCCAGTTGAGCTGACCCAGCACAAAACCTTTTGTTCTCCTTCCTCAGCCACTCAGTAGTTTTGAGTGGAGGACTCTGAGCAAAGGAGCTTTCATTGGACCATAAAGCAATGATTAAAACCAGGCTCCCGGGCTCTGTTCCAGGCTCTGCTACTGATTCTCTGGGAATCAGGCGATACCTTTCCCTCTCCGTGCCTTGGTTTCCCCGTGTGTAAAATGGGGGTGATACACTGACAAATCCACCGTCACCGAGGATGTCACAGCTGGCATTCTGCTAGGCCATGTCCACGAGGAACTGCACAGCCACAGCAGGGTCAGAACTCAGGCTTTCTTGCTTCAACAGCCCAGGCCTATTAAAGGAGACTCTCCATTAGCTGTTAGCCAAATAGGGCCCATGACACATGGATGAGCAGTTCCACTTTGGTCCATTAGAGGGCAGTGGTGCACACATTAGCCGGTGCCTTACACAATTTCCTTCCTTACGGTGGCTGTGAGGTTAACTAATGTTTGTTAAGCAGGGGTTGAACGGGGGGAGGGGCAGAAGGTGGTACTTGTCCAGACTCCTCCCACAAAATAAGCTCAGCTCATGTGAGTCGCCCGAACAAGGGGCTGCTCAAAGTAGATTGTGTGGCTGTTTACAATGTGCGCATGCAGCTCTCTGAACTCCACAGGGTGCCTGGAGCCTGGCTTCCCCTCAGTGGGGCCTCACTATCGCCCAGGGCTCTGATCGGCTTCTCAGGACAGGGTCCTTCTTGATGGGAGATAAAAAAAATAAGTGGTGGCATCTCCCAAATGCCACCCCGCTTGTGGCACCAGAATGAGAAATCGCTCCCAGAAAGCAATGCAGATCTGGGAGCCACCCTCTCCTTTGTTACATGAGAAACCTAGTTAACAAACAGGCATTTCCATGATCATCACTGCACATCAGAGTTAGCACCTCACTGAGATGAATGCGACGATTCACACGTCCTCCGCAAACTCAAGCAAATCTCGCTGCCTCACTCACATCTGGGTCACATTTTTGACATTTTCTTTGCAACCATACAAGCTAGAGCCTTTAAAAAAAATTAAGAAAGAAAGAAAGCTGAGATGCTGGACAAGAAGGAAGCACTCGGAGAGAGGTGCCAGTATGCCATACCAGGTAGAGCACTCAGAGGTCCCTAGCTGAAAGGCGCTAGAGCAGGAGAAAGTATTTTTTTTGTGGGTGGTATCTTTCACTGCAAAAGTGTCATGAACATTTTTATAGATGGGTAAAATACGGCGTCCTGTGCACTAGTGTGAAAATAACGCTGAAGCTCCGTAGCACTGGAAGACAGCACATCCTGTTTGATTGGACAAATGAATGACTGTCACTAGCGGTAACTCTAAGGAATCCAGGTCATCTCGTGAGCCGTGTGGGCCAGAGACCCGTGTGGCAAAGAGGAGCTCTCATGTGCTCCTCTCTCTCGCTCTCATTTTAAGAGTTAATATTCTCACCGCTATTTTTCATGCATCTTTTGCTAATTGGCCGGGCGAGGAGGTCATGTGATGTATAAAGCCACCAGGAGGGCGGCGATCTGTACGTACCCAGTGGGTGGGGCCCGTCAGCTCAGTCCCAGAGCCTGGATCTTGACGCTGGCCCTGGTGCGAGCAGAACGGCAGCTGAGCTGTGGGCGGGGGCAGTGCTTGAGTTCTGGAGAGCTGCTGAACCCCCTGGCTCCCAGCGGAGCAGGAGGGGGTGAAGATCATGGGGGAGGAAGGCGGTTGGCAGAGGGCTCTGTAATCAATCCAGCAGATGTCGTCAGCGTGACAGAAGGACCCTGGTGGGATTTTTGGCACCGGCCCCTGTACCAGTTTTAGGAGCCTCTGTTAATTATAGAACATTTTCAGAAGCACTTAGCTCTGCGGGGCAGATGGAGTAATCCCGCTGATGCCTGGGCACGTGTCATGGCCCCCCTTGTACAGCCCAAGGTGCAGGAAGCTTGCTAGAGGCATGCGGGCTGCCCACACAGAAGAGGGGCCCTCCAGCCGTGGCAGGCAGCAGGGGTCCTCTCACCACCAGAGGAAGATTAATTGGCCAAGGGTATGTGTCTGCTCTGCAGAAGCAGCTGTTTGCCTGGAGTCCTAGCTGTAGCCACACGTGGGTGGGGGGTATGAGTGAAAGAGGAGAGACAGAGAGAGAAAACACAGGAGCAAATCTCGTGCTAACTTTGTCCAGCGTCCACAAGGAAATCTACTGAAACACTGGGGACCAAATTTCACCCGGATGTAATCAGGTGCAACTCAATGGAGCTGCGTCTGCTTGGCACCAGGACCGCACCCGGGCCTATGTGTGGCCACCAGTGCTAATGCAGAGTAACTCCCCCAACGTCAATGGAGTTACTTTGGATTTGCACCAGTGTAATGGAGACAAGAATCGGTCCCTGCGAGTCTGGCTCCCACCATGAAGAGGATCCGCTGCTCACAACACATACTCTGATGCCCCTTTTGCTCCTGTTCGTGGGAGCAGGCGACAGGTGGAAAAATCCCCTGTGAGGACGTTTCTGCCCGTGGAGGCACTCAGCTGTGGAAGCCGCCTCCCTGCTCTCTTACCTGCTTTGCCATGAGTGACGCGGTGCCCTGATGCTGCCTCTGTTTCATACCCGCTTACCCAGTCTGGCAGGAACAGAGGGATTTAGAGAGGAAGGGGCAGGTGCCTGCATCGGAGCTACTCCCTTTGCATCCGACAAGCCGGGCTAGTCTGGCTGGCTGAGAGAAAAGCTGCATCACGGCTTGGCGGGCGGCCTGGAGATAGGATGGGGCAAGAGAGATTTGGCCTGAGTCCTAGAGATGAGTGCGCGTTGTATTTGCCAGTGAGAACCATTATGGGGCTAGCAGTCTATCCAGGAGAGTTTCCGGCAGTGGAATAGTCTGGGGGCTGCCAGCCAGGAGTGAGACGCAGCGGCTGTGCTGCGCAGGGGGAGCCCGGGACTGGAATAGCAGTGGGGGTTGTGACTCAGGATTGAGGGGCCTTGGCAGAGCTGTGTAGGGAGTTTGGGATTTGGGGGGCTGCAGAGATCAGGACTCAGGATGCTTTCCCAGCACCTGCCTGCACCATCGGTGTCTCGCTTTGATACGCACATCATTCCCCTGCAACGTTTGAAGGAAATCGATTCCCAGCTCATCCCTATTTGCTGCCATGATCACTCCCAGAGGTGTCCTCCCAAGCAGGCCATGCGGCAAATAAGGGGAACGCCTTGGCAGGTGTCATATAGGAAACAGCACATGGAGTGGAAATGCTCAGGGGGAGATCTCTTTGCTGGGAGAGTCTCAGAGCTCTCGTGCCCAGATGCTACCGTCAGCGCTCACAGCAAATGACCCCCCCATCACCCTGGGTGTCTCAGCAAATGGAGCATCTGGAAGGGAACAGGGGAGAGAGGCTTGTCCCTTTGGCCTCTGCAACGCTGCCTGAATGTTGATGGGGGGCTGTCTGGCTGGAGGACCACAACGGGCTCCTGCTGCCGCCGCTCAGCCCTAAAGCAGCCACTTGGGAAACCAAACTAATTAGGGCAGGGGCATCTGGCCAGCCTGGCAGAGCAATTAACCCTCTGTGGACTGCAGCATTTGAAAAATGGGCAGCTGCCTCCAGCCACAGGCAATAAACCACAAAAAGGCTGGCTCGACCCTACTGCGAGATGCAAGGCAATGCTGACAGATCCCAGCTATCCTGCTGGATGCAATGCTGACACGCGGGGAGGAGTATTAAACCCTACAGATGCTAGCTAGAAAGAGGACTAGATGAGAACACAGCTAGGGTACGTTGTTATTGCTCTAAAAGGTAGGAGACATTAATAATGTCTTGTCTACAGCCCTTTTCATTCAAGGGTCTTAAAGCATTTTACAAACTGCACTTAATTTAGCCTCCCATCTTTCATTCTTTCTCTCCGAAAAACCACCTGAAAACGAAAGGCTTTACCTGTCCCCACACAGCAGTAATATTTGCTTATTGGGCCAAAATCTGTCTCTAAAGATCTCCGTTGGATGTTTGGCACAGGGCTCTCCCTGAATCACTGATAAGCTCATAGTCTTCGGAACCTGAATAACTAAACTGGGTAATTGTTCACCAGCAAATCTGGCATAAAAGAGACGGCCAGTGACGCAATCGAGTTTGCAGTGCAGCAAAGGGGGAGAAGGGAGGAGATTACAGCCAAGTAGAGGCAGGGCGGGTCACTACCTGGCTGGGTGATCTTGTGATAACTGAGCCTACGAAGTTACCCTAATTGTGAGTTTCACTGTAGGAAGTGAGTGAAAGTTCATAAGACATCACAATAACCTATAACAACCAGTGTTGATGGGAAAGGGTACGAAAGGGAGACAGAAAGACTGAATTAGTCCAAACAAAAAGGCCGACTGATATATCTCAAGGACTGTGTTCAGATTGTGTCTGGTGAACAAGAACAGTGTGGGACCAGAAATCAGTGAACCCAAATTGGTGTGTCAGAAACTAGGCTTAATTGGTAGACAAAATAATGAGGGGATGGGCTAGTCCACCCATCACTCCCTTTTGGGGTCCTTAAAGAAAGAGACTTTGGGGGGGAAATTGGTTACTGGAGCAAGCTGCACCATCATGACTGGTACCCCACTATCTTTTGGGACCCCAGCAGAGGCGGATTAGGATTTTGTGGGGCCCTGGGCCTGAGCAAGTGGGGGCCCCTCCCCACCCCTTCTGCCTGCAGTTCCCACCCACCTCCGGCACTCCCCCTGGGGACTGAGATTGGGGCGCGGGGACTTCCCCTCCCCACCCAGGAGTCCTGCCGAGGAGCGGGGCCGGGGTGCAGGGGCTTCCCTCACTCCCCGGCAGGAGCACCGGGTGGGAGGGATGGGTCGGGGCACAGGGGTGCCCATTTTTCTGAGGCCCCCCAGTTGGCCAGGGCCTCTGAGCATGGGCCCTGTTGGCCCAGTGGCTAATCTGCCACTGGACCCCAGGCCTTTTTCAATCTAATCCTGAGAGATGTCCTGACCAGAGAGGGCCAGAGAGAGGCACCCACATGACATTGCCACGTAGGATGAAACAGGATCAGATGGATAACAGCAGCAGCAACAACCAATCCAGCCACCTCAACTACCCTCTTCTCTTCTCCCCAAAAGGCCAGTTGTTACCGTCTTTGATACCATCTCAGACCCTCGAACAAGGGGCTTTTCCTTCTAAAACTCTCTCCAGCTAACGGGAAAGGAAACAAGGGACGTTACACTTTACATTTCAAACCCGTGACGTCTAATAAAAGGCTAAAAGGGTTTTTAGTGGTGTGTTTGCCGTGGTGCTAAGCAGGCTGAACACTGATGGATAATGGTGGGTTATGCTTTGGCCCATCTAAATAAAGAAAACAGTTTCCAAGGGAAACCAAGGAGTCGTCAGGAAGTGGCTTTGGTGATTCCGTAGGTCGTGTGCTTCCCTCTGAGACCACCAGAAGGGGACGCCGTGCTGTGCTGCTGGACGACAAGAGGTCCTGACCACTTGTGGTCATTAAGGAGCCCAGGGTATTTTTCACAACTGTTGGGACGCTAGCCGTGGTGTCCTGGCCAAATTCTAACTGGGCAACTGCATTGTCTCTCTGAAATCCCCCTGATAGTTTTAACTGAATTCAGTATTCCTTGTTTCCTGGCCTAAATGTCTGCGCTCTACTCCAGAGCTGGCAGCATTTCAGGGGCTGGGCGCAGTGATTCTGACCTCCCCAGCTTGTAAAGCCATGTGGGTGGAAAGGCACTGTAGAAAGGTCAGATTATCTTCCGTTACAATGACTAAAAGAAGAGTCTCTGCCGCTGGGATCCTAAGATGTCAGCGTCACAGATGACACCACGTTCCAGCCAGATGAGCATCTCCAGCTGCAGGCTCAGACACAGCGAGGGAAATGACTATCTACGGCTCTGTCCTCGTTTCGCCATGTATTCCTGCTGAGGGAGGCCTTGTTCGCTTTTCAAAAGACTAATAATCACCAGCAAGGGCTCCACAGCTGTCAATGTGCTGCACACCACAGCTACTTGGGACTTCACAACGGCAACACGGCTAGAACTGGAGCTAACAGAGATTCTCCATGCGCTACCCGCAGTATAGGGTCTATGGCACACCACTGAGCGGTTCAGATTCCGTCCAGCAGAGCTCAGAGGATTCACAGACAGAATAGCCAGCATGGTACAGCAGTGCTTACGATGGCATCATTATGGGCGTCTTGTCTGTGACCTGGGTATATTTCCCTATATCCCAAGGGACGGGAGGGTTGCTAGTTAGTACTTTGTGCATGCAGAGGTCTATGTACGTGATATGCAGCATTTGTTGTTGTTATTAAAGGGTTAGGAGGCAGTGGAGTCCGGCTATCTATCTCCCTCCTCTATGGGGGATGCAAACGCTCAGCCCCACCTTTGGCCAGGCTGACAGAGCCAAGGGCAGCTTGCCTTGAGGGGCAGCTGCAGGAGCCTTTACTAATGTTTGCACAGCTCCATCCCCCAAGCGGCCCGGGGGAGGACAAAGGAAAGAGCCCAGAGCCTGTTTTCAGCTCCACTGAGCTGCAGGCTGCAACTGACAGTGATACGGTCCCAGAGGACCGGTGTGGCAGGCTGATAAGGGACCTGCTCTGCAGGGCGAAGAGCACAGTGGAGAATACCTACCCACTCCGCCAGCGCTCTTATCCCCAGCCAGGGCCCTGGCGACACACCCAGGCTATCATCCCACACACGCGGCCAGGATGTGGTTTGGGCTAAAGCGATAAAGTCCCCGAGGTAAGTGAGGGCGGCAGCCCTCCGTTCACAGCTGGCCCCAAGAACACGGCCCATATGCATGTTCCACTCAAGTCCAAGCCCGACAGCTGAGCAGCCATGGTAAAACCTGGGGAGGGGGGGATCTGGGGGCTTTTCTACAGGGGGATATTGACCAGAATAGCCCCCCAGGGTGGACACTCGTAGTATTACAGAATAGCTGTAGCCCAGGGGTAGGCAACCTAAGGCACACGTGCCAAAGGCGGCATGCGAGCTGATTTTCAGTGGCACTCACACTGCCCAGGTCCTGGCCACCGGTCCGGGGGGCTCTGCATTTTAATCTCATTTTAAATGAAGCTTCTTAAACATTTTAAAAACCTTATTTACTTTACATACAATAATAGTTTAGTTATATATTATAGACTTATAGAAAGAGACCTTCTAAAAACGTTAAAATGTATGACTGGCACGCAAAACCTTAAATCAGAGTGAATAAATGAAGGCTCGGCACACCACTTCTGAAAGGTTGCCGACCCCTACTCTAGCCTTTTAAGTTCACAGCCTACCTTGCTCCAGAATAACTCTCCCGTGTAGACAAGCCCACGTGTTGGGCTGCCCAGCAGATGGCAATCTCACCCCGTGAGAGTGCGTTAATAGAACAATCCCACTTTGCTCCAGAGTAAAGTCATCTCCGTTACTGTGTCTGTACCAGTTGTTAAAGAAGCTGACACCGGAGCTACACCGGACTATTTACCCCCTTGCCAGCCCCTCAGAACTCCCCCGGGGTTCAGAGCACTGCAGGAGACACTCGAGTTCGATCCCGTTGGGAACCCTCAGCAGAGAGGCCATGGTCTTGCTGGGGATGGAACGGGACTGGCTGGAGAAGGACAATTCCATTTCACGAAGGCTTTTGAGGGTTTGAGATTGGAACAAGCCAAAAACTTTCTGCGCAACGGAATTGGTCCTGCTAGTGAAGGCAGGGGCCTGGACTCGATGACCTTTCAGGGTCCCTTCCAGTTCTAGGAGATAGGTATATCTCCATTTATTATTATTATAATTGTGTCAAAGCAGCCGGTTTTGGCTCCAAAAGGAGGTGTTTGAATCTTCTGGTGAGAAGTGACCGGACAGTCCGCCTGGGACCGCAGAAACCTTCTGATCACAAACCCAGTCAAAACCAGACGTCTCCTCAAAACATTCCGCCTTCAGGGAACCAACTGCAGGTCCTGGGCACTGCAGTCATGCCAATAAATACCAGGACTATTCCGGCACAAATACAGTTAGTCAGACACATTCTGACCAGCTCTAGTCCGGAGATCTAGTCATGCCCGTGGCCCAGGGCTGGGGCAGATCAGTGGGGCCGTGTGGGGAATGCTTGCTTTGGTGCTGCCCTAAGGGCCAACTGGGGGTGGCCGGGTGCCAGTCCAGCACACTCCAACAGCCCGGGGCTCACTAAAAGGGACACGGAGCGTGTTTGGTGACGAGGCGCAAAGCTGCTGATGGCAGCGTGGGGAACACACTGACCTAGGCTCTCGTGAGCCAGATTCTTTGCAGAGCTGGCCCCTCACCCAGGGGCTCTCCGCACCCACAGTGACTGGGGAGATGACCTGTCCAGGCCCTCGCACGGGCACTCAAAGGGGACATCGGAGACACGTTTAGCAGTGGGAAGGGTTGCTAGGTGGCAGCGACACAAAAGAACCGTGTGTTCCCAGCTCAGCCCCCCCCCCCCCCCCGCACCTGCCCAGGAAAGCCCCCCACGCACCAGGAGAACCTGAGTCCCAATTAGTGAGGTGTCTGCTGCCACCTAGTGGCCATTGACTGTACACACCAGAGAATGAATGGACCTTATGGGGAGTGACTCCAGAGGCCCTATACTCAAAGCAGGCCACTCATCCCTTTCCCAGTGAGCCATCCCCCTCTCCATTCCTGTCTTCCTCCTCCATCCTCCTCACCTGTCTTCCCCTTGCTGGGGTGAGGGGCTTCTTTCCTGGAGCCCCCCATCACAAGAAGCAGACGGTGCCAATTTCTCTGTCATTTCATGTATTGGTCCCGTCCCCACCCCGCTGGTCTCTGCGTGCAGTGCCCCATTCCCACTGAGGACAGAGACAAGCTCCTCAACTGCCCCCATGTCGCCGGCAGCCAGGAGCCTGAGACATCCCAGCGTACTGCTCCTCGACTCTAGCTCAGGGATGACACAGGCTGCAACGACTCATGGTCATTAAAGATCCCTGGGCACTTCCCACACGTGTTAGCCCAGCGTCCTGGCCCGATCTCAGCGCGGATGATCTGATCTGCTTCCCTTTATCCCCCCCCCACCACCACACACACACACACCCCGCACCTCTCCTTCCTGCACTGTGCTAGTGTGCGAGCTGCTCTGCACGACTGAACACCTGCTACGGTCCACCCCCGCAGGGGTGGCACGCCAGGGTGGGTGAAGAAATTCCTACTTCCAAAGTGCTTTGGGAACCACTATAAAAAATGCCAGATTATTGTGTGACTTCTCTGGTACCCAGGGGTGGAGAGCAGGGGAATGGGTGGGATTGTGCCAGAAGCAGCAGCTCCTGATCGCCCCCCCCACCCCACTTTTCTCCCTCTCTCTGATGACGCTGCCCTAGGAGCAGACAGCTCGGGGATGGGATGGAGGTGGCAGTGCAGTGTGGGCTTGTGAGGCTGGCATTAGATAGGGTCTGGTGGGACATGGATTGCGAAGGGGTCCCCCTCCCACCACTCACCAATGAGCGATTCACAGGGTCAGCCACCTGGGTCAGATCCAGCTCTAAACATCCCTGAAGTTCGGGAGTGTCTGGAGTCAGTGTGCCCCACCTTGACAGAGAACGGTACGATTCTGCTCTCCCTTAGGCTGGCGTGAATGAGGAGCGGCCCCCTGGGAATCGATGGAAGTGGATGGTGTAAAACCAGCCGGAGCGAGAAGGAAATTGGGCCTGGTTATACACAGTAAATCAGGGGTGATGCTCCCCCCAAAAGAGATGGGGGAGGGTCAAAGCTTATAGGACAGGAAAGGACCTTTCCTCTGTCCCAGTCGGCGTCATGCGAGATTCATCCGCATGCCCTCTGGGAAATGGTTCCTGTAAATATTAAAAGAGAGCAGGGGTGGGGGGAGAACCGCCCTTGGATAATACGATGAGATAGTGAATATCACCCGTAAGCTGCTAAGCCTCCATAAAGCTCCCCCTATTCACACTGACTTCTGGCCACATCTGCTCCCAGGTTTATTTTTATCCGACTATTAAACACTGTGGGAAGCATGTCTGGCGAATGGCTGCCTCCGCGTGCACCGCAGGGCTGGCACCCCACTGAGTCCTGGCTCACACGCACTCGCATTATGGGATGTTAGCGTGGCCCAGCATCGCCTTGGCCTTGGACGGAGGGGGCACAGGCTGGCACCTCTCCGCGCATGCACTGGGCTATCGGCATCAGCTGGGATCATGCCAGGCCCTGTCCTCGCCAAGGCAGGACCAGAGGCTCAGCGAGATGAAGTGATTTGCCCAAAGTTACATACCCCAGTGAGCCGCAGAACTGGGACCAGAACCATGGCTCCTGACCCCCAGATCCAGGGGCTGGTTCACTCAGCCAGGCAGCCTGGGTCTCCCTGCCTCTTATTTACAGTCAGCGAGATGCGATGTTGGATGGACATAGGGTGACCAGACAGCAAATGTGAAAAATCAGGACGGGGGTGGGGGATAATAGGAGCCTATATAAGAAAACGACCCAAAAATCATGACTGTCCCTATAAGATCGGGACATCTGGTCACCCTAGATGGACATGACTTACTGACAGTATTTCTTTGTGGGGGAGGAATGAATCTGTTTAGAGGACTCCAGCTCGGACCAATGGCAAAGATCCTGGAGCTTTGAGGACTCCAGCACCAAACAATGGCAAAGATCCTGGAGCTCTGAGGACTCCAGCACCAACCAATGGCAAAGATCCTGGAGCTTTGAGGACTCCAGCACCAACCAATGGCAGAGATCCTTGGGTTTGAAAGTGGCTGGTGATTGGTCATACAGCTGAGACTTGCCCCTGTTCAGCAGGGAGCTCCTCTCAACTCCCTGCTTGGACACATCCCCCTCTGGGGACCATCCATCCACAGAGGAGTCCAGGTGGGCGGGTTACGTACAAAATAACGAGACATTTATTGTTATCAGGTAAAGTGCAACCATCATTTTAGTTTTACCCTCTGAAGCCAGGCAGCCAAGAGGAAGAACAGCCACCAACCCAGAAGAACTGCACCAAAGAGGCGGGGGCAGGGGAGTTTACAGCAGGAAAGGCCCTAGAACCGACTGTTTGACCGACAGCAACACCGTAGACTACAGTTTGAATCCCAATGCAAACAACAGGAGGGCAAAGCTCCGGGAGCGGCTGTGATGGGAGCGATGCTGCTGCAGCTGTTGGGGGATGGGGGAAAAGAGGTGATGTTTTATACCCCGGGCATTTCAGTGGCCAAGTCAGGGATGATGCTTTGAAGCCTATAAGCGAAGGGCGGCATTTAGCAACTGCCTGGAATGTTATTTGAAAGGAAGCTCTGCTCTGAAATACAGGTATGGATGGCAGCATAGGCACGGTCCCAGCCTCTGCAGTTGGTTGGACCTCAGTTCTGCAGCAAGGCCCCTTGATTCTGCATCATTCTGGTAGAAATTCTGTCCCAGCTTCAGATGAATTAAAGAATGGAGACAAAAGGCACTGGTGGGATCAGCCCATTAGCTGGATGTTTCTGCTAAAACGAGCAGGCGTTAAATAGTAATGTTGATATTTGGACCCTCATTAGTTTTCAGAGTTAACATCCCACTGAGGCAAACGGTTCATACCTCTCAAAGCTATTGCTTCAGGCTGGTTGCACACTCTGGTAGGTACCCCTGCATTGGTTACATTTGGGCTACAATTGTAAGATTTTTGTTTGTAACTCTGAGGACTAGCAACGATTTTCTCTACTGGAAGCTGAGATTATGAAGCATAGTTCTGCGGCAAGAGATGTATCCCATGACTGACACACAGGGCCCCAGTCAGAGCTTTTCATGTTGTCGTCTCAACAACTCCAGGCCAAATCTGCTCTCTTTACAGTTAACAATTGTTCTTGTTTTTTTCCTTCTGGCACCTCAAACTCTCCCTGGGATCTGACCTGAGCTGGGTTCTTCCTGTTCACACACCACCCGGAATAAAGACTCTTGCAATTCTGTTGCTGATGCACGAGCCAGGAGAGAAGCCAGCTCACTCTCCCACAACAGATCCGGCTCTGATGCAGTAACAGACGTGAAAAGTAGGAAATACTAATTTTCTGGCAGTAAAGTCTACACATGGGACTCAGAAGTTACAGGAGCAGATCTGTTGGCTGCGATTTTTCAGGATGGGAACCTGATTCTAATCTAGCACATCCCAGTTTTACCCTGGCAGTGCTCTCCGGAGTTACTCCTGATTTACATTGGGGTATCTGAGATCAGAATCAGGCCCTAGAGCCCTTTCTGCATTGCCAGTGAGCAGAGTGACAACCCCATCGTCTACGGAGATGTCCCGAACTGGGTCTGGATTTTCCAAAGAAAGCCACACAGCAATGTCAGGTCTCTTGCAGTGGGACTGAATGGCCAACCCCTTGTAACGCTCTCTGCTGTTCTCAGTAGACCCCAGGGCACATGCAGGACCATCTGGCTTTTGAAAAACGGCTGATGTCAGAGACACGCAGCGAATGCACAGGACTCTCGAGTTGCTGACTGCTCTGGGACAGAGGGTATCGAACAGGGGCACTGAGCAGGGGAAGAGAATTTGTCAAACAGCACCAAGACGTAGCAGGTGTCAGTCAAGAGTGACTGACAGCCACGGCACTAACCCATCACTGGGCTTGGGCTACTTTCATTTACAGGGATGCATTGCAAAAAGCTAGATGCCGATGCACCAGGGCCCTAGTCCGTTGTTTAATGGGAAACAGGCCTAGCACGTTGATGCACATTCAGACTTCCTGGGCCTCTCCTTTGCCTCCTGCCCTGGGTTTGCTGCCAGGTACCGGCACAGCAGGGACTTCAAGGAACGGCTCACCCACTTCACTTTCAGCTAGAAATGGGCCTGGGCCACAAGGCTTAGATCCGGATCCAAACTGCCTCGAAGTCTGGGGAATTTGGATCAGGATTTCAGTCCCGGCCCATCTCTGTTTCCAGGCTCGCCTTGTTCTGCCTCAGCATCCTCAAAAGGAACCAGCTCGGCAGGCACTTGAGAGCGCTCAACGCATTAGCCTGATCAGGGAGAGGAGGGGCTACTGCCTCTCTATCTTGATATGGTCACCGGTCATCCTTCTGCGGTAGGTGGCCAGGAAGATGTCGTTGTCCCTGGGGCAGTCATGGTGGCAGGAGCACGTCTTGATGAACATTAGCTTACGGTGGAAGAAGTCCCCCTCCGGGCACCGGAACTCCACCTCCGCAGTGCTGGTGGTGTGGGGCGTGCAGCAGCGGCCGTCTGTGCAGCTCCCGCAGAACTTGGGCCGGTAAGAGCGGACGCTGGTGCAGCCCGAGAACTCAAAGTGGATTCCCCGACAGGACTTCGGGGTCCGCACGCACTTCTTTCCTTTCTGGGGAGAGAGCAGCAGTAAGGAAAGAGTTAACCTGGCAGGACGGGATCGCGCTATGGAAAAAGGCACGGGGGAAGAGGGGGAGCAGAAAAACGCTCAGAGGAAATACAAGTGGTTTTGTTTGGGTTGAAATTCATTGGTTTTCTAGGAAAAAAAAATTCAAAATTGTTGAGTTTTTGGAAACATTTTTTGTTTCAGTGTCACCGGCTCTATTGGGGAAAAACAAAGCAATGAAACGTAGCTCTGGGGAAAGAGTTTTAAAAAGCGGGAAGTGGGATTTTTCCCACCAAAATGAGAAAAAAAAAATTAACATTTTTCCAAGGTTATAAAAGGTTGGAGGAAAAATGGGGATTTTCAAAGAGCTCAGAACACTTTGGTGAATCGCTTCGATTGAACCCAAACATCAGTTTTCACTGGATAGAGACAGAGATACAGACAGACAGGTACAAAGTGTTTGACCGGCTCTAGCTACACGACCTGATCCTGCCAGGAGTTCCCACTGATGTCAATGGGAGTGGAGGGTGCCCAGCACCTCTCAGGACTGGGTCCTGTATGAGCTGCAGTATTAGGGAGAACTGATGTTCCAAACATCCCCTAGGCTTTGAGGGCTGGAGGGGTGAGGCTACGTCTAGCAGTGTGCTTGATGGACCTACAGAGCGAGCATCCCCGGACCACGCCCTCTGGATCAATAGGAGTGGCACCTGTCTATGCCAGGGCTGAACTGGGCCTTTGAATGTTAGCCAGGACGAGTGGGCAATGACCAGCATCTTGGGGGATCAGCTGGTGCCTCCTGACCATGTATCCGTAGTTTCATAGATTGTAAGGCCATAAGGGACAATTAGGTCATCTAGTCTGACCTGGATTGAACTGACGTGTGTCCCAGGCACACGGCACCGCGGTGCTGCCCATACCCAAGGCCTCTGAGATGGCAGGGAATTGACCACTGTGGAGTCAGCCTCGTCCTGCTTTGTCCTACCCGCTCCAGCCCTGCTCCTGCTCCATCTAGTCTCACAGACGCTGGTGGCCCCACTCCCAGCTTCCACCAGCAGCCAGTACCTTGATGATCTTCTCCCTGGGGAAGTCGCAGGGCCGGACCATGCAGAGTCGGCTCTCCTTCTCCAAGCGGCACTGGGGGTTGTCATTGGTGACGCGGGTGGAGATGCCCATCCCACAGCTCTTGGAGCAGGCACTCCATTCGGTGGTCTGGACTAGGCAGTTCTCCTGGAGGTCGTTCAGCTCAGGCCTGGGCGCTGGGTTCTCCCTGTAAACTGACCCAGGTCAAGAGGGAACAAGAGAATGTTCAGGGACCTGGCACAAGGCACATGGCCAGGTACAAAGCAAGTGACCATCTGGGGCCTTGCTCTGCTGAGCAGCTCACGAGCTGGCACTGTCTTGTTCTCCAGCAATGGGGCAGGAGGGGCAGTAAGCGAGGCCCTGCCAGAGCCGTTTGCCCATTCACTACGAGAGTCAGCAGGGTCTGGTCTCCTTTCCCCGCTTCTGTCAGCTCCAGACAGTGTAAACCCAGCTCTGATTTGGTAACTGGATTATGTCTGAACCTTTCTGGTGGTCATAAAAGGCACCATCCGTGACCTCTGTAGAGACGGATGCCCTGTAGCCACAAAACAGGGGCAGCAGAGGTGGCGGCAGCACCCGCCTCTTCCACAAGACCTTGCCAACGGGCCTTACCCCTGGCCAGAGAAGATTAGTTGTTACTCAAGGTGGACTGGCCAGATCCAATGTGGCTAGTTCAGTTCTGGCCCCTCAATCTTCCTCCCCAGTCCCCGCTGAAACAGTAGCTTCTTTCCCCTCTGTTGCTACAGGCACTCACATGGACCCAGCTCCTGGTGCAGAACTGGTCACCCATCGCCACTCCACAGTACTGATCGAGGGGAGGGGACTCACCGCTCTACTGGCTAATCACTGGTTTCTAGAGAGGCCCATAAGAAAGTCCCAGATCTGAATATCCCAAATGATGGGCAAGTTTGGAGCTAACTTCAGGGCTTTGGGCCCATCTCTATTTCCCAGCTAATAGCTCTTCCCTGACGGTGCAAACGGCCACACCCTCATCTGTCTGTCACTCACCTGCCAATCAATAAAACCTCCTCCAATCGCACACCCCTAGTTGTCATCTACCACCCCAAATGGAACCCGTACGGGGTATCATCAAACAACATACTCTATGGGGACTCCATCTGAAAGAAATCTTCCCTGAACCCCCTCTTCTGGCCCTCAAACAACCCCCCAACCTCACTACGAACTGAAAGTGGCACCAGACCCTGTCAAAACAACAGATGCAAAAGCTGCAGATGTATCTCCACTACTACAAGGATCAACTTCCCCCACAACACACCTTTCGAGATCCATAGGTCCTACACGTGCCTATCACAACATGTGGGGTACCTCATCCAGTGCACTAAATGCCCCCAATGACAACTATGGGTGAAACCAGACAGTCACTGCGCTCTCAAATGAACTCCCACAGGAAAAGAATAAAAGATAAAAACACCCTAAGACCCGTGGGTGAACACTTCTCACAAAGCCATCACTCCG
This sequence comes from Trachemys scripta elegans, assembly GCF_013100865.1. NCBI lineage: Eukaryota > Metazoa > Chordata > Testudines > Emydidae > Trachemys > Trachemys scripta. The sequence continues at coordinate 12,398,985 of NC_048317.1, read as the reverse complement.
TATCTGATCCCTCAGTCCTCGTCCTCAAAGGAAACCTGCACAACGCCTTCAAAAGATGAGCCTGGGAGCTTAAATTCATAACTTTGCTAGACACTAAAAATCATGGACTGAACAGAGAAGAGCAACAAAAATGACTAAAGATCTAGAAAACATGACCTAGGAGGGAAGATTGAAAAAATTGGTTTGTTTAGTCTGGAGAAGAGAAGACTGAGAGGGGACATGATAATAGTTTTCAAGTACATAAAAGGTTGTTACAAGGAGGGAGAGAAATTGTTCTTAACCTCTGAGGATAGGACAAGAAGCAATGGGTTAAAATTGCAGCAAGGGAGGTTTAGGTTGGACATTAGTAAAAACTTCCCAACTGTCAGGTTAGGCACTGAATAAATTAAGCACTGGAATAAATTGCCTAGGGAGGTTGTGGAATCTCCGTCACTGGAGATTTTAAAGAGCAGGTTAGACAAACACTTGTCATGTACGTGACCCCACATAACCCTCCCACCAATGTCTTGCTTCTGCCTTCTGCCCAGCGGGGAGGGGGCCTGGGGCTTCAGCTCCACCGGGCACACCTGCCGGGGCTCGGGACCTCAGCAGGAGCAGGGTTTCAGCATCAAGCCCTAAGACCCCCCTGAAGCCCCCGGCAAGCGCAGCCCAGCTCTCAAACGTCTGAAGATATGCAGCTCAGAAGGTCAGTAAGTTTGGCCACACCTGGCTTATTACAACAAGCTGGAACTCACTAACCCCCCTTGCTGCCCTATGACTGCAGAGCGTTAACGGGCCAGGCTACCTGGAATGGTCCCTTGAAATAGGTGCTGACTCCATACGCTAAATGATCTGTTCCACCCGGGAGGCTGGCAGTTCCTTTCCCAGACCTCTGAGGGAGAGCTCTGTGTGGCTCAGAAGCTGGCCTCGCTCACCAACAGAAGTTGGCCCCATCAAAGCTATTCCCGCCCCCAGCTTGTCGCTCTGCTCACCTGCCAGGGCCGTTTCCTGGCTGCCCCCTTGACAAATCCACTCCTCACAGCACTGGGTTGGGCGTTTGACCCGGAGGGGGTGGGGGCAGTCCGGGGAGGGGAGCCGCAGGTCGTCGGCGCACAGGGGGATGCAGCCGACGGCGCCGTCCATGCAGATGCATTGCAGCTTGCAGGTGGGCTGGAAGCTCTCGCCGTTGGGATAGATCTTCCCCAGCAGGTCACAGGTCGCCCCCTCGTGGGCTGTAGGGAGAGATAATGGGGGGGGGGGAAGAGGGAGTGAGTTGATGGAGTGATTCAGCAGAAACGATCCAGGTGCTGAGGGCCAGGTCTCTTCCTCTAGGGGATTACGTGGGAACCAGAAATCAAAGCATGTAAACATCAGCTCCCCTGGCCTGAGATCTATGAATCCTGGGGATGTAACCGGCTCTTCCCACAGGCATCTGGGGTCCCAAGCAGCCAGGTTAGAGTCTTTTCCTTGAGTGTCTGTCCAAGGGGAGCCTGAGTTCACCAGGGACCAGGCCGCACCCCTCCCCCCAGGGTAAGCAAGCCCTTCTAATTGAATTTGCATGGCTGGACACGGGCCGCTTCACCTGCTGCGAACTGAGCCCCCATCCGAAAATGAGGAGGGCCAGGTGTGACCTCTCTGTTCACAAACCCATCGAGCAAGCCAGTAATGCGTCGGTGCAGCTCTGCTCAAAGCTGCATTGACTAGCCCCACCTCTGAGACCGGTTGGTAAGATCCTGTCTCTGTGTGGGGGACGGACTAGGTGACCTTGAGGTCTGGTCCAAGCCTCCGTTGCTACGGTCCAGCTAAATGCTTTGGATGGACAGTGCTGCGGAAGCACGGGGTGCTGACGTTAGGATCTGTCGTTTTAGGTTACAGCGGAGGGCACTAGCACCCTGCAGGACTGACCACAGCATCGAGATCTACCCGACTGGGTGAGTGCCCAGGCAAGAAGAAACTGGCGGCTCCAGTTATCACGAGGAGCGATGAAGAAGCTGGCTGACAGTTCCTGTGTGCAGAGCTAGTCTGGAGGAAGAGCTACTGCCTGGAGCACTCTCTGGTAGAGAGCAGGTCCCCTCACCCGTACAGCAGTAGTTGAGTAGGGATGGGCTCAAGACCAGATCTCAAACACCCCAAAGTTCTGGGTAGTTTGGATCCAGTGCCTTGGTTTTGCTCCATCACTTAGGGCCAGTTTGTAAACCCCATTGACAAGACTATTCATGTGAGTTATGCCCCCTGGGGCTTGCTCTGTGTTCGTACAGCACCTAGCACAATGGGGTCCTGATCCATGACTGGGGCTGCTAGGTGCTACCATAATGCTAATAAAGAACTGCTCTGCAGTGTGAGCACGTGGTTCACAATCTGGCTCACAGAGATCATATCAGGGCAGCTCTGGCTGACCCTCACTGACCTGGTTCTTTCAGAGACGGATCTGGGAAAAGGACACAGGTAACCTGGTGCAATTGGAGTCTCTAGCATCTGGCTTGCTGGCCTATTTGGAGTATTCCCGATACTGCGCTCTCCTTTCTGAAACTTGTCTTCCACTCCCCATCCCCACCTGCTCGCTGAGCTAATGCCAGACGGTCTGATATTCCTTGGAGAAACCTCTTTTCCAGTCGGATGGGCTGCTAAGTGGAACCAGCTCTTTACAACCCTCCAACTTGTAAACAGCCTCCTCTTAACTCAAAGAGTTTCTCCTGCCAGGATCTAAGAAAGTGCCCCAAGTCAATGGTATGGTGCAAGATGCATTCTTGATATGACACACTAGCCAAAAACTTTGCGGCTAGATATCCCTATAAGACAAAAAGGCAACATTCCTCTGAGTGCAGTCAATTTCCCACGTTTAAAGGTGGCTTGCAAAAGGAAAAAGCAAATAGGGTTTGTACCCATTCAGGAATTCTTTACGTCATAAAAAAGGACCCTTCCCTGCCCCACCATTTTTTCCCAGTAGGTGCCTGGATCTTGTCCATCCTGATTTTCCTGAAAGAATCTGTGTGACTGGAGACTTGGCAGGGTGTGACGTCAGACAATGCAAGTGAAACCCAATCCAATCAAAATCTCACTTTCCCTCCCAGCTTTTTAAAGCTTCTTGTTTTCCATTTGTTTTTGCTGATGTCTATTCAACTCAAAGATTTGGAAGATACTTGGGAGAAATGTGCTCTTTGTTAAAGACTGACCATGCCAACCTTTCCACGGAGGGCTGAGAAATCTTCCAGTTCATGGCAGAGACTTTCAAGAAGTTCTCCAGCAAGGCCAAGGAACATCAGATTTAATGTTCCAGCTATTTCTAAGCTAAGGAGAACAAGTAGACCCAGTCTCTAATTAAAAAAAAAAATCTTTTATAAATTGTAAAGCAGCAAAAAGAGGAAGAAACCACTGTCTTAGCCACAAGACCAGCCTCCCTCATATGTGCTGCACAAGGCCATTTCCCTTGGTGAGAATGAACCGTAGCAATAAACAAGCAGCCTGTCTTTGCAGCATTAATCTAAAGACATCCTAAAACCTTTCTTGCCTTGGCTACCAAGTGCCAACACAACAGCAGTTTATCTTAGCGCAACGTTTTCCGTGCTCCATCTTTCCAGAAGTTACACACACTGCAGCCCCGGGTGTCAGTTTCCAGCCTCATGTTTGTATGGTTGATTTTAACACTAACCCAGCACAGAGCGTTCGAGACCTGCACTACACAGCGTTCTGAGAACAGTCCATCTTGTCATGTGTTCCCGATGGGCTCGTTCACGTAAGGGTGGGTGCTTCTTATTCAGATGAAAGTGTCTCCCCTTTCTTTAACTCCTTTCTCTGCTGGGGAGCACATAGTTCTGGTTGATGTGTGTTTAGACTGGTAATATCTTTTGTTGGACCATCTTCTGTTGGTGAGAGAGACAAGCTTTTGAGCTTACACAAAGTGTGTTTAAAGTGGGAAATTAAAGGTTCCCAGGCCTGAAAAAGAGCTCTGTGTAAACTCAAAAGCTTGTCTCTCTCACCAGCAGAAGTTGGCCCAATAAAAGATATTCCCTCACCTACCTTGTACCCCTCAGGCAGAAATTTTCCAGCCCTGGTGTCTGTCCAAGGGCAAATTTTTTTTTGAAAGTTTGAGCCAAAAATGATTCCAAACTGTTTTTTGGGAAGGAAAACAAAGAAAAGGGGGAGGGGAGAAATATACTTCCTCCACTATGAAAAAACAAGTCTTGATTTATTTATTTTTAAACAGTCCAACTGGCACAATGGCTCTGGCTAAAAAGCTGATATTGGGCAGGGATGTAGTAGCCTTCGCTGAGAGATGCTCCAGGAGGGGTCTGGTGAAAACAGGTTTGCATTTGCTGTTTTCAGGATTCGTAGAGGCCAGTCGGCGCATACACACTCTTTTGCAAATGATATTTTTGGCCATTTCTATTAATGTTTTGAACACAGGAAGGCCGCGACATCACAAACAGACTGAAAGAAGGTGTAAATTTATAACAGTGAGTGTAATTAACCAGGGGAACAAATTTACCCAGGCTCCTGGTGGACTCTCCGTCACTGACAATTTTTAAAATCGAGCTGGGATGATTTTCCAAAAGCTGCTCTAGGAATTACTGGGGGGCAGTTCTCTGGCCTGGGCTATGCCGGAGGTTAGTCTGGATGATCACAATGGTCCCTTCTGGCCTTGGAATCTATGAACACATGTGTCCAGTGGATTTAAAATGCTACCGATAATGTGACAGGGTAGAGAATTCTGCTCTGATTACAAAAGTAACATTACTTTATAATAATGGCCCAAAATGGCCTCAGGCATTGGGGGGCATCCTGGCCTCTCCTGTTCTCTGTCTGTGCCTCACAATGGATTAGTTGCCTGAGGACTGAAAGGTTTTGGTCTAACTAGTGTCTGGTCTGTGACGTAAGAGGTCAGAGTAGATGATCAGATGTTTCCTCCTGGCCATGCCCTCCGTGAAACTGAAAGATGTTGGCGTTTACAGTAGGATCAGTGCAGAGACTGATGCCGTTGCTGGAGATTCTCAAAAGACACAAAGAACATTAAAGCAACCAACCCCCATTGGAAGTCAGTCAGAGTAAGGCACAAATGGGAAGTAGGGCCCTTGAAAATCTCCCCCACTAAAATGTAGTAGAAAAATCAGTTTCTCTCTTAGTGGAAGAGTTGTACCACAGGGAACCAGAACTAGAGAACGGGGAGCCTTTGGTTTGGCATCTGACCCAGAAACCCCTGTTGGGACTAGAGGATGGCGATCAGACTGCCCTCAACAGACTGGATGCTGGGTTTAATCCCAGTAAAGCAGTACTAGCACAACTGTGCTAAGAGTGTGATATATAAAAGTCAATGGAGAGAGAGGTTTTGGATCCAGGAATCCAAATCCTCTGTCCTGTGAATTCATGTAAGGAGTTTGTATCTGCGGTTATGACTTGTGCCATCTAGTCAGTCACATACTTTTTGGTCCATCAGTTAGTTTCAAAGGGGTTGCACAGGCCACATAAGGAGGCCACTTGTCTGGTCTGCCATTGTATGTTCCCTAAGGCAGGTTCTGATGTCCCTCTGGCTCTCCCATGGTCTGTGGGGCCTGGGGGCAGGGCAGCTTCACGCTGGAGGGATACGCAGCCACTCACCTAAGCAGATCCCGACGTCTCTGTGGATTTTGAAGAAGTCGCAGTAGAGTCCCTTGTGGTGATCGCAGGGTGTCTGAAGGGAACACAGCTCACCCAGCTGCCGGGCACACACTTTACAGCATCCGCAGGCATCCCACACGTGGCTGGTGCCAACAGGGCACTGCAGCGGCTGAGAGGGGCACTGGCATGGGTACGAACACGGCTGTGACTCTGCCTGGAGGACAGACAAGCCATGAAAATAAGACCCTTCCTCTCACAAACCAGCAGGGTAGAGAGATTAAAAGTGCATGAATCTGCTGCCCCAGCTCCAGCAGGATAAACCCACCTTTCTCTCCCCCTCCCCAATCCGGGTACCAGGAAGGACCTTCCATGCAGCTCCAGATGAGCAATCCCCTTACCCCAAAATCAAGTGGAGTCCAGGAAAGAGAAATCCCCCTGGGAGACAGGGTCAGCTTTAAACACTAACAGGGCAGGAGACTGCTTGGAGTTCCCCACTCTGTGGAATCGGTCCCCTTCCCTTTGACTGTATCAGCAACAACATACCTGGCTCTTTCATCAGTACATCTCAAAGCACTTCACAAAGGAGGTCACCATCCTTAGTCCCATTTTACAGATGGGGAAACTGAGGCACAGAGTGGGGAATGGATTGGCCCAAAGTCACCCAGCAGCACGGCCAAGAATAGAACCCGGGTTTTCCAAATCTCAGTGCAGTGCTAGATTCAAAAGGCCACACTACCTCTCCAACTAGGACCTGAGAGGTGAGCCCCCACCTTTTCGGGGACCTTAATGTAACCTCCTTCCTTGGGACCTTACGAAAGTAACACCATGCCTGCTCAAAGGACTTCAGGGTGCCCTTCCCTCCTTTCAAAAACCCACACTTCAGTATTTCTGCTGTTTGATTTCACATGGTGAACAGGGTTGGGCCAGGTCCGAAGGATGGGAACGCTCGAGGGAAAATCCGGGATGCTGTAAGTGATGTTGGTGATACAGTAGGTGGCAGCCTTCCCCCAGAGCCAGTGCTGAACCAACCTCCCAGCTGCTGTACACAGCATGGTTTGGATGAGATGTGAAACCAAGGTCATTAAAGGTGCTAAATTTGCAGTCATTAAAGAGCCCCCTTTTCATTAAAAAAAAAAAAAAAAAATCGGTGTTAATCCCACTTGGGTAACTACATTTTGCCTGCCAACATTCTCACTATGTAGTTTCAACAGGGATATGGAGTAGTTCTTCACTTCCCATGTTTAACGGCTGTGCCATGCCTCTGTGCACCGCTATGTTCCACCCCAGAAGTGGCTGCAATTGCAGTGACAAAATGATCTTTGTGTATTATTTGCATGCGTCAGTTTAAGCTTACAACACGTTTTGAGATATCAATGTAAAGCAACAAAGCCACCAGGTTCATACATATCTGCTCTTGTATCAGACCCAACCCTGGCCGGCAAAGCAACTTCCTTGCATGTGTTGTTTCGTGACCAATAACAGTAGTAAAACTTCTCCAGCTGCTTTGGCTGTTGTTCCCAACCGCTGTCCTAACTGACGCTCACATGGGGCTAGGAGTTGCCAGCTGTTTTATACTCTTGCATCAATCAGCACAGTATAGTATAGGACAGGGATTTGGCTTAATCGTAACCCACAAGATCTCACCGAGTCTTACTCCGTTCAAGAGGAATTAATCTAATTCTCTTTGAAAACTCCTAGTGCAAAATTTTGTAATAAATAACACCACCTTGCTGCCTGTACCACACCCATTCTCAAACCGCAGTTGAGAGCTAGCAGGATCCTCCCTGTTTCCAGCGGTGAGGGTGCATTACAAGAAGCTGACGGTACTTCAGTGCTTTCCTCTATTTTTCATAGACGCAATTGCTGTAGCTGCCGAAGGGGCAAGTTATTCGATCAAGACTGGGTGGAGAGGTGGGTACAGGGGCGGATTATGAATGGGGGTGATGTGTGTCTGCCACAATAATCTATATTAAGATGTGAGCCGTGCACTGAAAAAGTTAGCAGCAGCAGGTGTTCTCCAACACTGTGGTGGCAGCAGCCTATTTAAAGAAAGGTTTCAGAGTAGCAACTGTGTTAGTCTGTATCCGCAAAAAGAACAGGAGTTCTTGTGGCCCCTTAGAGGCTAACAAATTTATTTGAGCATAAGCTTTCGTGGGCTACAGCCCACTTCTTCGGATGCATAGAATGAATCCTATATTGAGGAGATATATATACACACAGAGAAAGCATAAAAAGGTGGGAGTTGTCTTACCAACTCTGAGAGGCCAATTAAGTAAGAGAAAAAAAACTTTTGAAGTGATAATCAAGCTAGCCCAGTACAGACAGTTTGGTAAGAAGTGTGAGAATACTTACATGGGGAGATAGATTCAATGTTTGTAATGGCTCAGCCATTCCCAGTCTCTGTTCAAGCCTAAGTTGATTGTATCTAGTTTGCATATCAATTCCAGCTCAGCAGTTTCTCGCTGGAGTCTGTTTTTCAAGCTTTTCTGTTGCAAAATTTCCACCCACAGGTCTTTTTTTCTCTTACTTAATTGGCCTCTCAGAGTTGGTAAGACAACTCCCACCTGTTCATGCTCTCTGTATGTGTGTATATATATCTCCTCAATATATGTTCCATTCTATGCATCCGAAGAAGTGGGCTGTAGCCCATGAAAGCTTATGCTCAAATAAATTTGTTAGGCTCTAAGGTGCCACAAGTCCTCCTGTTTATTTAAAGAAACACTCTCAAAATGTCTCTCCGTTTTTTTTAAATTCCCAATGACGACAATCTTAGATTAAATCCAACCGAATTTAAATCATTTCCTGACCTTGTCACTGTCCAGGCTGATTGCCTCCTTTCCCAACTTCACACAGAGAAACTGAACTGCTCCATTTCACTTTTTGTTTATAGGCAGGTTAACTTTCCATTCCAGGGTGGCAGAGAAAGGATGGTCTGGTGCTACAGCAGCACAGACCCAGATATTCTCTTCCTAGCTCTGCCACAGAACTGCTGTGTGACTTCACACCACAGATGTCACCTCACTTTGGTACACAGTACACCTGGCCCCAGTGTGTATTCCGACTCCAATCTGCTCTGGTTTTGCGTCTTTTAACTCCTGCTAGCCTTACAGAGCCAATAGAAACAACAAGGAGTCCGGTGGCAACTTAAGGACTAACAGATTTATTTGGGCATAAGCTTTTGTGGGTAAAAAACCTCATTTCTTCAGATAAAGAAGTGAGGTTTTTTTACCCATGAAAGCTTATGCTCAAATAAATCTGTTAGTCCTTAAGGTGCCACTGGACTCCTTGTTGTTTTTGTGGATACAGACTAACACGGCTACCTCCTGATACTTGACACCATGCCAGAGCCAACAGAGCAGCAAGTCAGCTGGAATCTTTTCTGGCTCATCCACTATGAAGGAAGGCTGAAGGAATTGGGTTTGTTTAGTTTGGAAAAGAGAAGACTGAGAGGGGACATGATAGCAGTTTTCAGGTATCTAAAAGGGTGTCATAAGGAGGAGGGAGAAAACTTGTTCATCTTAGCCTCTAAGGACAGAACAAGAAGCAATGGGCTTAAACTGCAGCCAGGGAGGTCTAGGTTGGACATTGGGAAAAAGTTCCTAACTGTCAGCGTGGTTAAACACTGGAATAAATTGCCTAGGGAGGTTGTGGAATCTCCATCTCTGGAGATATTTAAGAGTAGGTTAGATAAATGTCTATCAGGGATGGTAGACAGTATTTGGTCCTGCCATGAGGGCAGGGGACTGGACTCGATGACCTCTCGAGGTCCCTTCCAGCCCTAGAATCTATTCAAAAAACAGTGAGCAGAGACAAGGACCATGTAAGGTAGGGAACGCTAGTACAGACTGGGCAGGGTTGAAGTGGCTACCTGGAGTCGCCTCGCTAGCACCTTCCATTAGTTGTTCCACTTTCATGCCATATTAAAAGATGAATTATTCTGCAACATGCCTGAAGACACTTCCTCATTGCTGCCCATACACTTTCTTCTAGAAATTGCCTCGATACAAAGAAGATGAACCCAGGTCTGAAGTTCAGCTCCAGATCCAAACTTCCCCAAAGAACTGAACGGCTGCTTTGCAACAGACCTGTGCATAATACAAAGGACGTTTTTAACAGGTTGTGCCGCAGAGGCGGGTGGAAAAGGAACCCAGGCAGTGGATAGACAATGCACATTTCAGCTTCCTCCCACCCACAAAAGTCGCTGGCCCTGAACTTCCATGCTGTTGGAGTTTTCAAGGGAAGGAGCCCCATTTCTCTTTAAAGGCCTGATCCTGCGTCTGTTGAAGTCAGTGGCAAACGTCTACAGACTTCAGTGGAAACAGAATTAAGCTGATATTATGGATCATAGCCACTGGAATTGAAAAAGAAGCCAAAAAAGAGGACTGCCTCACCTCTGGTTTGGCTGGCAGCTCTTGCATGCATCCCAAACATCATTTGCAAAGCAGCCACTCCCAGGAGCCCTGAGCACTGACTGAGCGGCAGTTGTGTGTAAAAAGCTGACTAGCAGAATCACATCTCCGAGCTGCATATATATTCCCCATCACTGGCTCCCAGGTCCCATCTCCTCAGCTTACAAGTCAAAACAAGATTTTCCTAACTGCCGGCACTGCAGGCTGAACCTAGGTACCTGGACGAAGAGAGACGGGTAATGTTCTTTTTGCTTCACGTAACTCTTAGCACTGGTGAAGAATCTGGGGTGGGGTGGGAGAAACCGGCTCACATCTCTGCAGCTGCTGGCTCTTGGGATCGATCAGTGAACCAAGCAGCTCTAACACCAGGGAAAGAGCAAACGCAGGCAATGACAAAGGGTTCTTTATTTTAAAAAAACCCTGCTTTTTGGACCATGATCCCATTCAAAGAGGTGGGAAAGGGTATTGTAAGGCTCAAATAAATATTTACAAAGCACCCTGGGTGCCTGGGATGAGATGAAAGGTGCAAGACAGGTATGGTTAATGCTCTTTGTATGGTCGGGCACTGACAAGGATAAAGGAGGCAAAGCGTGATCATTCCAATAGTCCTAACACTGGATGGATTGGTTTGGATAACACTGCTTTACCCTCAGTTACAGGATTTCAAGGCACTGATAAACTAGGCCTTACAACACCTTTGTGTGATAAATAAGAATTGCTATCCCCTTTTCACAGATAGGGAAACTGAGGCAGCGAGAGGCAGTGACATGCCCAAGATCACAAAAGTCAGTGGCAGAGCTGAGAGCAGAGCCAAGGAATCCTGAATCTGAGTGCTCCGCTCTAACCACTAGACAACACTCCTCCTCCAGACTAGGAGCAGAGTTCAGGAGCTCCTGCTCCTCTGTTTTAACCACCAGATCCTTGATCCCCTCCCAGCACTAGGAAGAGAACAGGAGTCCAAAGTCCCATCTTCAAAGCGCTTGAGAACATGATCTCATTTGGATAAATGAAATTTGTGGCCAAAGTTTAACTGTAAAGTGTTTCAGAAACAATGTTTTTTATTATGATATATTACGTGCATTGCTGTAACACCCAGGAACCTGGGTCACAGACCAGGACCTCATTGCGCAAGACGCTGTACAACCACAGAAGAAAAAGGCAGTCCCTGCCCCAAAGAGTTTGCTAATTTCCCCTCAGCGCAGAAACTGCCCAGCCCCTGATACCATTATACTATAAGCATCTCCAAACAGAGATCAGCATTCTTTCTGTTTGGAAATCACGGAGCACATTTGTGGTGCTACCAGCAACAATCAATACACAGAGTTCATCTACCTAAAGCATTTTGCATACATCAGTGCGATAAGCTACAAGAATCTATTTAGAGCCATAGCTGCTGGCGGCATGGACCTGGTCTCCTTACTGGTCCGTAAGGTGATTAGTACAGTTTGGGCCCTATAATAACAAATCATCATCATTAATAATACCCCCGCTGCTGCCATTTGGATTGTGGTCACATCCAAAGGCCCCATCAGAATCAGAGCCCCATTGTGCTAGGTACGGCACAAAACGCAGCAAGACACAGTCCCTGCCCCCACAGAGCTTCCAATCCAATTTCTCCTTCAGATTTCAAGCTCACGGTTTCCAGGAGCAAACAAACAGCTGTTTTTCTTGGCAGGAAGGACGGCACATGGCTGAGATATTGGTCTTATCCCTAGCAGTGCCGCACATTTGGCGGGTAATGCTGCGGGTAAGTCGCTTGACCTCTCTGTGCCTTGGGTTTCCCTCCTGTAAATCAGGGATAGCAGGAGAGACGGGGGAGCTTCATCCACTTCATACGAAGTGCTTTGAGAACCTTGGACGGAGAGCACTACGCAGGTCAATGTGTGTCTGCAGCATGCCGTTATGAGTGTTATTTATCTACACAGTGCATTGGGATGCCACATTACCAGCTAACTCCTCTTAGGCACTGTCAGAGGCAGGTGACAGCTGCAACAGTTGCTGAAAGCATTCTGCAAAACAAGGAGCTGCAAAGCTCCCCCAGTAAATAAAACGACTGCAGTACAGTACATACCCAGCCAGGCGCAAGGAGTAGAAGGAACAGAGACCAGGTTATTATCCCAAAGCTGTCATGCATCCTGAGTGAGAGGGGTGGGGTTTCAGACTGACAACTCGCTCGCTCTCTGCTCTGTTTGGAGAATGTTGCACACGGGCTCCTCTTTAAATAGCCTCCTGACGGGGTGTGCCCTGCACTTGAGTGACAAGCTGGAGAGCGGCCCAAACTGGGTGAACCAAAAAGTGTCCGAATTCCAGAGAACATTAGCAGATTCCTGTGTGCCTGGTGGTCACGGGGCTGCCGGTGGAGTCTGGGACTCGGCTGCATTCCACGTGGGGAAATCAAATCCTGGCAAAAAACCTCTTTGCTAGGATTTTATAATTATTACTCACTCTTTAATTCTAAAAGTATGAAGCCTGAAACAGCTTCCTCCACTCCCTCTCTCCACCTTCCTTTTGGCCACAAGAGCTGTACTCTTAAATAAGTGAAGCTTGTTGGGCTACTCTTTTCCCCTTGGAAGGGGAAGGGACAGAAAGTTTAGCTTTGTTAGAAGCTGTTCGGTACCATAAGTGATAGTGCATCCGCAGGGCCTGCAGACCCACCCGACCCAGGGGAGTCAAAGCTACAAGATGAACCCAATGCTCCCTAGGATGGCTTCTTGCGCTTCAAGGAAATGAAAGGGAATAGGGCAAAACTTGCTTTTAAGAGATGGCAGCTTCCCACAATGTTTTAATGTGGGTCACAAAATTGCTAGAGGGGAAGAGCACACACCTAGGGTGACCAGATGTCCCGATTTTATAGGGACAGTCCCAAATATTCGGGGTTTTGTCTTATATGGGTGTCTATTATCCCTCACCCCCATCCTGATTTTTCACACTGCTATCTAGTCAGCCTACACACACTTGTATCACAGTGTATGATATTTTGGGTGATTATCGCTGAAATATAGGACATAATAACATAAGAATGGCCATACTGGGTCAGACCAAAGGTCCATCCAGCCCAGTAACCTGTCTACCGACAGTGACAATGCCAGGTGCCCAGAGGGAGTGAACCTAACAGGTAATGATCAAGTGATCTCACTCCTGCCATCCATCTCCACCCTCTGACAAACAGAGGCTAGGGACACCATTCCTTACCCATCCTGGCTAATAGCCATTAATGCACTTAACCTCCATGAATTTATCTAGTTCTCTTTTAAACCCTGTTATAGTCCTAGCCTTCACAACCTCCTCAGGCAAGGAGTTCCACAGATTGTGCACTGTGTGAAGAACTTCCTTTTATTTGTTTTAAACCTGCTGCCCATTCATTTCATTTGGTGGCCCCTAGTTTTTATATTATGGGAACAAGTAAATAACGTTTCCTTATCTCCACACCACTCATAATTTTATATACCTCTATCATATCCCCCCCTTAGTCTCCTCTTTTCCAAGCTAAAAAATCCTAGCCTCTTTAATCTCTCCTCATACAGGACCCATTCCAAACCCCTAATCATTTTAGTTGCCCTTCTCTGAACCTTTTCTAATGCCAGTATATCTTTTTTGAGATGAGGAGACCACATCTGTACGCAGTATTCAAGATGTGGGCGTACCATGGATTTATATAAGGGCAATAAGATATTCTCCATCTTATTCTCTATCCCATTTTTAATGATTCCTAACATCCTGTTTGCTTTTTTGACTGCTGCTGCGTGGACGTCTTCAGAGAACTATCCACGATGACTCCAAGATCTCTTTCCTGATTAGTTTCAAGTATCAGAGGGGTAGCCGTGTTAGTCTGAATCTGTAAAAAGCAACAGAAGGTCCTGTGGCACCTTTAAGACTAACAGAAGTATTGGGAGCATAAGCTTTCGTGGGTAAGAACCTCACTTCTTCTACCCACGAAAGCTTATGCTCCCAATACTTCTGTTAGTCTTAAAGGTGCCACAGGACCCTCTGTTGCTTTTTCCTGATTAGTTGTAGCTAAATTAGCCCCCATCATAATGTATGTACTGTTAGGGTTATTTTTTTCCAATGTGCATTACTTTACATTTATCCACATTAAATTTCATTTGCCATTTTGTTGCCCAATCACTTAGTTTTGTGACCTAGTGTATCCTACACAGACAGAGCGTGGGGTCATATAAAGGCCTTTACAATCCAGGACAGTTGTTTTGCTTACACCTGCCTGGCAAAGCAGAACACTCCCACGCAGCAGCAGATGAGAAGGATAGGAGAGCAAGGCTGGGAAATGAACTCAGGATATGTATCTGACAGAGGAGAGCAATCTCAAGTCTGGCATAAACTGAAAACTTAGGTCAACATAGCTGTGGCTCTCAGGGGTCTAAACCCCCCCCCCCCCCCCGAGTGCTGTGACTATGTTGACCTAAGCCCTGGTGTAGACGTGGCTATGTCTACGGAAGAATGCTTCCATCACCTTAGCTACTGTCGCTCAGGGAGACAGAGTTCCTACCGTGATGAAAAGCCCCTTCTGTAGCTGCAGCTTGCAGCTACACTACAGGACTGTAGAGGCATAGTTATGACGCTATAGGCAGGCTGCTATAGTCCCCGTAGATTAGATGAGCCCAGAGTCCATGCTGGCCTGGGGAGTGACAGACCAGACCTGGGAACTAGATCCAGAAACCTTATAGGGCAGCGTACTGTGGTTTGCACCAATCAGGTCTCTCGGCTTCCAAACATTCCAAGAGCGGCACGAGGTGGCACTTTTGATTGGTCTGGCCTCAGAATGCTGGGAAATGGCAGCGTGGGTAGCAAGGCGGGGGGGTCCAGGAACTCCTGACGGGTCATTCTGGCTCTGCCACTGAGTCATCGTATGCCCTTGGTTAAGTCCCTTCACCTTTGTCTCTGAGTTTCTCTATCTGCAATATAGGCATAAGACAACAGGGCAGAGATAATATGCTACCTACCAAGGGTGCTGGGAGTTTAAATGTATACTTTAATATTTCTCCATTGCTTTTCCAAGGTAAAACACTCAGTATTGTTAGTAAATAAAAGCACAATAAAATTACACATACATACAACACCAATATGAGAACCATACTTAACCAGGGTTCCTAACAACAGAGCCATTTATTTTCTAAGCACTGCGCCAACATTGACTAGCCAATACCCACCACCTCCACGGGGGCTCTCTAGTAAAGTGCTAACCGCATTATCTGCTCCTCCTGCTCTTCTCCCACCTGAAGATCAGTGATTTCACAATCATTTCCATAGCAGCTGGTTCTGATGCCACAAACAGAGGATTATGTCTCTACACAAAGGAGTTAATGAACTGGAAGTGCCATAAACACACAGTGCCCAGCCGCAGTTACAAGACAAAAGCAGTCTAGCCAGACATCGATACAAATCTGGGCGTGGAAGCTGTCGCACCTTTAAGCTGTGCTTTAGTTGTGCTGTCCAATACCCGCTGCTCAAAATCGTACTCTGCAGGACATGCACACGGTGTAAATAAGGGAGGCTGGGGCACCTCTGTTCTCATTTTCCTCTTGCAACAAGGAAATAACCCACATCTGGATTGCAAATCATTTTGACCACTTTGTAGCTGTGACATCTGTGCTTCTGTACATCCTAGACACTTTGTTATTGCTCAATAACGTACGGCGATCACCCCGGTATAAAAGGCAGCAGAGTCTATTGAGGTGGGGCCCGGAGCTCTGGAGTTCTAACCCTGGCTCTGAGACAAACTTGCTGCATGACCCTGAACAAGCTACAGCCATGCACTGGCTCAGGGATAATAATACTTACCTACATATTGGGGATGTGTGGTAGAGCAGGAAGCACTATCTAAATATTATCAGCAGCACTGAGCATGTTTTCAGCACACAGTAAAAATAATCCCTCTAAGGAAAAAACATATGGTCAAGGTGAAGTTACCAGCGCAGGCCTTTGTCAGTAGCTTGCGTGCATATTACCTGGCGAGAACGTTGCTAATAAAACGCTCACCATGTTAAACACAGGCAATGCTGAGTTAAAGTCAACAAAGCTGGATATGAGTCAGCAGTGTGCCCTTGTTGCCAAGAAGGCCAACGGCATTCTGGGCTGTATAAGTAGGGGCACTGCCAGCAGATCGAGGGATGTGATCGTTCCCCTCTATTCGACATCAGTGAGGCCTCATCTGGAGTACTGGGTCCAGTTTTGGGCCCCACACTGCAAGAAGGATGTGGAAAAATTGGAAAGAGTCCAGCGGAAGGCAACAAAAATGATTAGGGGGCTGGAGCACATGACTTATGAGGAGAGGCTGAGGGAACTGGGATTGTTTAGTCTGCAGAAGAGAAGAATGAAGGGGGATTTGATAGCTGCTTTCAACTACCTGAAAGGGGGTTCCAAAGAGGATGGAACTAGACTGTTCTCAGTGGTACCAGATAACAGAACAAGGAGTAATGGTCTCAAGTTGCAGTGGGGGAGGTTTAGGTTGGATATTATGAAACACTTTCACTAGGAGGGTGGTGAAGCACTGGAATGGGTTACCTAGGGAGGTGGTGGAATCTCCTTCCTTAGAGGTTTTTAAGGTCAGGCTTGACAAAGCCTTGGCTGGGATGATTTAGTTGGGGATTGGTCCTACTTTGAGCAGGGGGTTGGACTAGATGACCTCCTGAGGTCCCTTCCAACCCTGATATTCTATGATTCTATGAAAGTAATACTTCTCATATGACCCACCTTAATCCTGTCTTTGTATAGATGCCAGACTCCTATCTTCCCCTCCTTGCTAAAACAGCATGAACGGGATTCTATTCTGGCTCCTCTATCAGTAACAGAATAGATAACTCAGTTCCAGAATCTTTACTTCGAAGTGCTCTGAAGTTTCCATCTTAGTTGGGTGAGGGTTCCTGGGGATAAGAGAACCCACCCATGAGTCTCAGATCCCAGGGTGAACCTGTACCAAAGGCAGTAAGGTGAAGAACACCCTTTGTACTTATAAACTGAGCAAGTTAGATCTGGAGTCTGGAATCCCCCCAGTGTTACTCTTGCTGAGTCACTTTTCACAGCAGACCCACTAAAAAGCCAAGCAAGACAAATGACTGCTTTGGGCCTTTGCATACAGCAGCTCATGAATAGCTTCCCTCTTCCAGGAGCTAAATCAGAAGAGAAGGTCTGCCAGACAACATCTACCCTCTTCTGGTAGCAGGATTGGAGCAGAAGGCCTTAAACACAAGGACTAGTGACTATTTGAGATCCCTTGCATATACCATCAGTCGCTCAAGGACTGAGTTCTTCCTCGGGGCATTGGACAAATTAAAACCACGCCTGGTACTATCAACTGAGCTATTCACCTCCAGTGCCAAAAGCCAAGAGAAGAACATTAAGACGGAGTGACTCAGAACCTTCAAAGTGAGGAAACACCCAAGTTAGGAGCAATTTGTGTCTCTTCTTTTTGCCTGAGCCGTTTGTAATGAAGGGATAAAGACGTCAACCCAGTTTAATATCTCCCTGGAGCGAAGAATGGTGTTTAATTCATTTAATTGTTATGCTCTTCTGTGCTTCACTCTCAATGTCCTGCCAATGGCTTCTCTTGAATTTGTTTTTATTAATTTATTGAAAAGAAGCTTAGATAATTGTTAAAAACTTATGTAACGCTGCAGAGTGAATATCAGGCAAATAAACACCATCAGAAACCAGAACAAGAGCACCCTGGTACAATTCCTTGGAGAACTCAGGTGCTGAAGGGATATCAATAAGATGTTAGTGTTTCCTTCAACCCTTGCTTTAAAAAATATTGTCCCGTCTGGAGGGTGTTCAGTGGCCTGTGTGAAATGTTGGTGGATCTCAGGACAGTTCTTCATGGGAAGGGGTCCACAGCATAAAAACTACCATCATAACTGGCCCCCTTGATAGCAGTCTCCAAGGAGGGAATGGGCCAGAGACTGGACTTCCCTCTCGACTAATTATGAGATAAAAACCAACTCCAGTTACCTATCTCCCCTGAACTTTGGGGATGAGAATAAAACTAAAATGGCTCAAGCCATGACATTTGCATCCAGATCCAGGTTTGGATTCAGAACATCCCTAAGTTGTAGAAGAGCTAAGCGCTGTGAAGTAGGCCAATCCCTAGGTAGGAGAGGGAACCTGGATCTGAACCAGCTGCAACAAAAAATCCAACCTGACAGGCAACCCAAAAGCACCCTTTGTGTTATCCACCACTATTTGAAACAGAAGTGGGACAAACCCAGAGCCGGACATCAGAATGTTCAGAAAAAACGGGAGCCAGATCGGTCTTACAAAAAGAAAACTTGTTTGATTAGACTTGGTAAAGACAAAAGGATTTCTGTATGTTTCCATATTTATTCTCAAGCCCAATGTAGGGGTTCCTCTAGGTCAGGGATGAGTCACACATGCAGGGGAGTAGAGGATTTCCTTCTCCAAAGTAGTCAACTTTAACCTGCCTTAAAATCACTTCACATTATTTTAAAAGTTGATACCTGGCAATAGAACACATGGCTTTTTACCAGCAAAAATAAAAATAAAATAAAACAATGTTGAGGTCTGAGGAAGGGCAACAGAAATGATTACAAAGAACCTATGTTGGAGTAAACGCTCTGTGTTGGCAATCAGTCCAATTCATCCCTGTGGTAACTTCACTGACCTCAATGGAGTTACACCAAGGGTGAATTTGGCCCTACGAATAGAACATGCGGAATTTCATCCAGCTGGATGAAATTCATAAGCAGAGAATCCAGAAAGCATGTGGATTTCATTCCTTTGTCTTCCTCTTCCCCAGATTTAGGATCCCGTCCAAATTCAACACCGATTACAACCATCTTGTTGAGTTCAGCCCAGTCCCACATGAACTAGATTATCGATGATGAAGTAAACTGCAGAATTGCTAAAGCCAGCTCTGCATTTGGCCGATTGCGCTCCAACGTTTGGGAACATCGAGGGATCAGCCTACCAACGAAGCTGAAGGTCTACCGAGCAGTGGTGCTTCCAACTCTGCTGTACGCCTGCGAGACGCGGACTGTCTATCGGAGTCATGCACGAAGGCTCAATCACTTCCACATTTCCTGTCCGCGAAAGCTTCTAAAAATCAGATGGCAGGACAAAGTGCCCGATACTGATGTCCTTACTAGAGCCAGTCTGCCATCAGTTCACACATTGCTGATGAGAGCCCAGACCAAGTGGGCCGGACATGTCGTGAGAATGTCAGACGAACGCATTCCTAAACAGCTCTTCTACGGAGAACTCACTCAGGGAAAGCGCTCCCATGGAGGACAAAAGAAGCGGTTCAAGGACACGCTGAAGACCTCTTTGAAGTCCTTCGCGATCAACACCGCCACATGGGAAACCTTCGCACTGAACCATCCAGCATGGCGCAGCCTCATTCACACAGGCAGTAATACCTCTGAGGCGAGGCGTATTGCTGAGGCTGAAAAAAAGCGTGAGCTGCGCAAGTCCAGAGCTGCTCGTACATCATCGACAGTGCCATTACATGTCTGCCCAACGTGTGACAGGACGTTCCAGGCCTGAATCGGACTGATCAGTCATCTTCGGACGTACAGAGCCCGGTCATCGAAAGAATGAGTTGTTGAGGTCTTCGTCGATAACGATGGACGAACATCATCATCAGCATAGATTATAAAGTATAGATTATAAAGCCAGAAAGGATCCCTACAATCATCTGGTCTGACCTTCTACAAGTTCTTACTGCACAGTCTCTGCTCAGGAGACTCGTCCCGTTGGGTTACCCACCAAGGATTAATTAAATCCATTTTCTCATTTGTGGGGGAGGGATAGCTCAGTGATCTGAGCATTGGCCTGTTAAATCCAGGGTTGTGAGTTCAATCCTTGAGGGGGCCATTTAGGGATCTGGGGCAAAAAACAAACAAAAAAAAAAGATTGGGATGGGTCCTGTTTTGGACAGGGGGTTGTACTAGATGACCTCCTGAGGTCCCTTCCAACCCTGAGATTCTATGATTCTATTAGCTCAGGGAGACTTGGGGAGAGAAAACCTCAAGAAAGATGCAATGCTTCTGTGGTTACTAGGGCTGTGTGGTTGTGCAACATATCCAGTCTATTGCTGTGAAGCTCTCTCCTGAGAGCTAAAACAGTCATCCCATTGAAATGGAAGTGAAAAACAAACCTGGCACATGAATTCACTGCACTGTTGTCGGTACTTTAAGTGAGCAGACAAAAGCGATACATAAAGGCTGGCACAGCGCACAGCAGCAGGTAAAGACTGCTCTCTCTCTGACTCACACGCAGATGGGAAAGGCTTCGCAGCTCTAAGGACGGAAAGGGTGGGAAAGGTCGCCCATCCCCTGTCCACCAAAGCCCAGAGGTGGAATCCTGTCTCCACTCCTACTGACTTCAACAGGGCCAGGACCTGTTAGCTTCCGGGGCATGCTGCAGCATCCACCTTTTGGGCAAGCCAAGGGTGGTAAGATTGTGTCCCTGGCTGAGAGGTGATGCAATATGTGATATATTTATATTGGTGCTGGGTGGAGCAGCCCATTGTATTTGAACATTTATTTTGAGATTCAATCCTATTGGGGCACTCAGAGGTTGGGAGGGGCAGGTGTCTATTTACGTCCTTATAAATGAAATAAAGACATTAAAGCATTCTTAGCATCCCCAGTTCAGAGCCAATTCCCAGATGTGCAGAGCTTTGCAACCAAAGCGTGCCTGTGATTTGGGGAAAAGAAGGGGGAACTAGTCCCCCTGGTGTATGGTTTCTGTAGAAGGCCAGGCAATGGGTCCTATGGCATAAAATGCCACTTTGGCAGAGTGTATGTAGGGACTTACAGGGACTACAGTGACACCGCATATACTGTTTATCAAAACACTGGTGGTTCCTGTTTCCAGGCAGGTAAAACAATATGAAGCAAAAACATTTAGGGCCAGATTTTCAAGAGAGCCCAGCGTGGTGGATGTTTGGGTTCTCTGGGAAATGGGGTCCCAGTCACGGGTGTGCACTTGAAAATCTGACCCTGGGCTCTTGGAAAAATTTGGCCCATACTCCAAATCCAGGGCATTTTAGTTGATTCATAGTTCTTAAATCCAGAAGGGACCATTTTGGTCACCTGGTCTGAGCAGCCTGGAGAGTGTCACCCCTACAATGGGCCAGATCGCCCATCGTCTTCAGTGGGAAGCTGGCCTGAGTCAACACCGCAGGGTTTGGCCCCATGTTTTCAAATCAGTGCAGAGTCTGATGGCTGGTTGCTGCCATCTCTTTCTCTCCTCCCTTCTGGTACTTGCCTTCATGCTACCAGCCCTGTCCCTGAGTCTGGCAAAGCACATACCTTCACAGCTATTAATATCTCCTTAAATTATACTGGTCATACCACAGACTGTGTGTGACCTTAGGCATTGCTCTCTGTGCCTCAGTTCCCCATTTCTCAATCCCTTCTCCCATTTATATCTATCCTTTTACCAGGGTGGGTAACCGCCCAGGGCACCGTGGTCAGGAGGATGCCGTCTGAGTGCCGCATAGTCTGGGCTCATGTGATTGCTGCACTAGACTCAGGTTTGCAATGGGGATGTTACCCACACCCTTCCCGTGAAAATTCAAGCTCACTAGGAGAAGACTTATGTTTGTAATGTCAAAGGACAACTCTGAAGCTGCAGGTGGAGGTTGGCAGAGAGAGGTTCTGGGACAAGATGTTCCCGCACCGGCCCATCAGAGCCACATTTGGCTGTGATGCTGTATCTCTGCCTGTACCATTTACCCTGAGGTGTGCTCTCGATACGCCTTTCAGTTTTTATGTAACCTGTAGCTTTAAAAATAAAAAGGTGTAATGAGGGATGTGTCCCCACATTTACCTAAAACAAAGCAAATCTGGGGAGACTACATCGGGGACAAGGGCGCTGAGTCAAATGCTTTGCACGGAGGCTTTGATGAGCTCAAGAAATAATTAGTAACATATTAATCAAGTTTGCTTGCTATGGCATAACAATGACAGCCACTAGGGGGAACAACAAAGCAGATACCAGTCCACCTGCCCTGTGCCCTTATTGACTGATGTTTCCTATGCAGTTTGCTTTGTCATCCCAAATCTTTCACCTTCCCTTCCCCACACGGTGGTTTCAAATACTGAATGCCAAATCACAACAGCTAATGCTAGAAGCAAAGGGGAAATCTGACTCCGAAGGGCTGGGAATGGACGCATGGGTACTTAGGGATTGTATCCCTCACACTGCCTAAGGGGGGGCACTCTTACATTTTTGGAAAGGTTGCTTCAATGCAAACACAAGTCACTCATTCTGCACCAGTGAGATTAGTGGACAGAGAACAGGCTACATCTTCCCTCATTGAACCACGTGGTGAGGACAGAGAGAGGAGAGGAAGGGTTCAGAGACAGAAAGAAGAGCAGAGTTTTGCATTGCTCCGCATGCAGAAGCTCGGCCAGCCAGGACCCTTTGCCTGCTGGCTGTTGTCTTGTATAATAGAATCTCAGCTTTCAGTGGGAAAGAAAATTAAATTTCTAGACCTTAGGGTAAAGGTAACCTTCAAAACGTGAACCAAATGCAATGTAATGTTCTGCTGTTGGTCTGAATCTACAGACAGCTTGAAAGAAATATAACTTCTCCCACCCAGCCAAAGGGATTGTTGATTCTGGAGTGGAATGATGCAATTTAAAAATGATTTTTGTTAACTATTTCACTGCCAATTAAAGCACACAAGAAAGGGGAGATAAGTGGCAGGGTAGATAAAAACCACGAGTTTAAAAACTTAGAGATTGATTTTTTTTTCCAATTTAAAAAGTCATGATTTAAGTTTAAATGGATTTAAAAATTAATTTTTTTAAATTTACATATTGCTAGTTCTTTACTTTTTCCATTTCATAGTCTTAAATGTCTGAAGTGAATGTTTTAAACTAGCTTCTTTTGTTTAATACTTCTGTTTGTTTTATACTAGCTTCTTTTGATTGGTTTCCTAATTATTAGAATTTCAGATTTTACATTTAGATTTTCTATCTGCTAGGAAATTTCATACTTAAAATATTAATCTATACTGAAAAAGACAAGTTCAGGGCCCCATTGATACCCTGACCCTGAGAACACCACACATTCAAAATACAAAACTGATAAGCCAATAGTCCATGCTGTTTTTGCAACCAACACCAGCTTCCAATAGACTGAATTTACACAAGTCAAAAAATGCTTCAACCAAACTATACTCCATCAGAGTTTGAAGTCAACAGGAGTTGTGCCCCTAAATCACTTAGCTGCTTTTGAAAAGCCAACCTATACATCCCTAAATATGAGCTTAGAAGCCTAACTTCAGAATCTTATTTTTGAGAATTTTGCCCTGTAAATCTAAAAAACAAAACAAAAAAGGTTCACTTTTGTTAATGTATCAAAAAAGTCTAAATAACTTCTCACTGTTAGCACTGAAGCAAGTTGCTTTGATGTGACAAAGATTTTATGCCACTGAGAAAAAAATATTTTAATAAAAACACATTAGCTCCTGTTGCTACAAACATTTCTACAGATGCTTAACTTTAAGCACAAGAATTCCCATCAAAGTCAAAGGGACTATTTTTGAGAATAATTGTATATGCCTGTTAAGTGTCTACAGGAACAGGGCCTTAATATTCAATATTTACTTTCTTCCCCTAGCAGTTTTGCAATATTTAAATTAGATACCCTACTAGTAGTGGCATTTAAAAAATCCCACATTTATAATTTAGTTAATTATAAATTATAATCTAAAACTACATTAACATGAATTTTCAAGTTAGTTTTACAAAGCCTTGACCTTGCTCAAAACGGGGGATTGCCTGGTGCGTGGAGCAGGCAAGGTCACCTGGAAAGATGCGCTGAAACCACTGCACTCGTCACCAAGCAAACAGGAAGGGGACTTTCAAAATTCCCAAGGAATTTACGGGGTGGGACTTACAGTTGGTCACCTGAGGACAGGGCAGTAGAGTTCAAATCAACGACCAAAGAGGCGAAAACAGGCATTGTGGGACACCTCCCGAAGGCCAACTGCAGCGCTGTAATCGACCAGGGTGTCTACACTGGCTGTACCCCCGGCGCAGAAAGCTGTACGCCTCTCATCAGGGTGGGTTTTTTTACAGCGCTGCAACTGCAGTTTCTGTGCACTAAGTGGCTTGGCAGTGTGCACACCTCGGGAGTTACACCACAGAAAGCTATTTTACTGCGCAGAAACTTGCCAGCGTAGACAAGGCCAAAGAGAGGTCACAGGATACAATGCATAAGCCTGGCCCCAGATGCCTCTTCATTCTCCCGGTAACTCATGGAGCTGGTGAGGCGATGAGGACACCCTTCCTTCTGCAAAGAAAACAGATTTCTTTCCAGTTCCTCAAATTCTTCTAGAGAATGTATCAGCTCAACCTGCTTTGTTGTCCCTTAGAAAGTTTGGGAAAAGAAGACGGAGGAATAGAAGAACTTGTTCGCCCACATTCTCATTGGGGTCCATCTGTTTGACCAGAATGAGGCATAGAAAGGAGTCCCTGGAAAATGAGCGTGGACAGCTTTGCAAGGGTGTCTTGGTGATCTCTCAGCCTACATATGCGATGGGGAGGCAGGGAAAGGGAGTCTTGCGTGGATTCCTAGGCCAGGCTGAATCAGGGAAGAGTCTCACAGCAGGGATGCCAGCCAAGTTTCCATACTTTAGATGGAAGAAAAATGAGTGTGGTGAGAAAGCACCTGTGACAGGGCGCCATCCTGGTCCTGTCTCCTTTTCTAGCCACAAGCTGGTCAGAGACCTTCGTCTGGCCAAGCGCTTTGTGCCACGTATTTACGGCATTCTCCTCGCCACCTTCACCAACTTCTGCAGTTCGGTATTTGCATCATCCTACACTCCTTTGGTCACTCAGCCTAGGAGGGGGAAAGCCAAAGGTATTTTCCCGTAGTCCGCCCCAGATTTATAGATTCACGACGTGGTGATCGGATCCTATAAATCTGAAGAGCAAAAATGGGCTTTGTTCTGGTCTCGCTTATGCGGATTTTACCATGGTGTAGCTGTTGACTTCAGGGAAGTTACTCTTGATTTATCCCAGTGTGAGACCAGAATCAGGCTGCATCCATGGACCAGGGGTAGCAGGCAGGGGCGGCTCTAAGCTTTTGCCACTCCAAGCATGGCAGTCAGGCGGCCTTTGGTGGCACGCCTGTGGGCAGTCTGCTGGTCACACGGATTCGGCGGCATGCCTGCGGGTGATCTGCCAGTCTCGCGCCCTCGGCGTACCTGCCGCCAAATTTCCACCGAAGCCGCAGGACCGGCAGACCTCCCGCAGGTATGCCGCCAAAGGCTGCCTGACTGCCGCCCTCACGGCGACTGGCAGGCCGCCCCCGGCATGCGCTTGCTGCGCTGGTGCCTGGAGCCGCCCCTGATAGCAGGATACACCATTCCACTCAGAAACATGAGAGAGAGCAACGCTCGTGGTTCCCACCCCTGAAGCAGCCTGCCTCAGGAATCGTGGCGGTGGGTCTAGCATACATTAGGATTTTGATAGGTATCAGATTGAAAGCCCCGAGGACTCTGCTTATTCACAGAACAAGCCACAACAAAGCAAGCTCTCCCCATACTGCTGCAGTGTCTTGCCCTGGTGAACCAGCTCTAGTAATGAAAGGGTGGTTCTGTCTCCACAGCCTGTTCAGCCCCACGCCTCGCTGCTGACACATTCTGCTTGTGATGTGCTGAGGCAGCTAGAGCCTCTTCTGGGCTGGGAGCGGCCATCAGCTCAGCCGCAACTTCTAAGCCTCCTTTTCAGACATGCAGGATGCATGCCCCACATCCCTGCACTGGGGCCGCCGTCATGTGGAGGAGTGGGGAGAAGAGTTCTCTGTGCCCTCTCGTTTCTCATCCATCATGCGGGAGCCGCCAGGAGGAGACCCACAGTCTTAGCTAAATGAAATGGCTTGAAGCGCCTGTGTGCATGAGAGGGGGAAGGTAAAATAAGCACAGAAGTTGCATTATTCTTTCACATCCTTTACAGGAAGATATTCACTCCATAAATCTCCTGGGCTGTGGCTGGGCCTGGAGTTCATGCGGAGTTTAAAGGACTGTGCTCAGCGAGCTGTGTGTGTATAGATTTCTCCTCCTTTGTTGGAGGGAAGCTCTTTCTGGGTGTACGCTCTTTGACTGATGGCTGAAGAGTTGGCCAGCTCTCTGCAATGTAGCTCAGGCTCTGTGGACATTTCAAAGCAGCATGGCTTTAACATTTCATGGAAGGGACACCATGCAAAATGTCTTATGTTCCTAAAGCTCATGCTTCAAGGTTTCAGACAGCCACTTGCAGTGGTCAGGAAGGGATTCTCCCTCCTCCCCCGGCCCAATGTATTCTGCAAGGGTTTTTTTAATCTCTTTTTGAAGCATCAGGGATGGCCATGGCTGGAGATGGGATATTGGGCAGGGTGAGATCACTGAGAATTCTCTCTCTCGGGTACTTGGCTGCCTGGTTCTTGCTCATATGGTCAGGGTCTAACTGATCCCTATACGTGGGGTCAGGAAGGAATTTTTGCCCAGGTCAGATTGGCCAGGACCTTGAGCTTTTTTTGCCTTCCTCTGCAGCATGGTGGATTATCTGGGTATATCTCACTTAATCATTTCCCTGACACTCCAGGGCCTCGGTCGCTCCTGTTCTCTACCTGTGACATGTAACAGGCTAGTCTCCAGTCCAGTTTCAGTTGTTGGGTTTACTGTGCGGGTGGTGGTGGCCTGTGACATACAGGAGGTCAGACTGGATGATCTGGTGGGCCCTTCTGGCCGTAAGCTACATGTCCCTCCATCAAGGGCATTGACCTTGAGGTAGCATTCCCTCCCCTCCTTCTGTAAAATCCTCGCTCAGGATTACTTGTGTCTCTCACCCCATCCATCACTGCTGATCAGGGAATGTCTGAGGCACACTGAATGGTTCTACCAGACCACAAAAGCCTGAGATCTGGAGGTGGAAAAGATGCATTATCAAGAAACAGTCCTCAATGGAGCTACACTGATTTACACCAGCGGAGGGTTTGGCCGTAACTCCCATTGGGTGTTAGGGGCCTACCTGCTTAGGCACTTTTGAAAATCTCTTTAAGCATCCATCTGCAGTTTGGGACACTTATTTACCTTGAAAATCTGGCCCTAGATTCAGGCTTGCGTTTCAAATTTCTCCCAATATTTGGGGGTGTTTGGATCCAGGTTTTGGTTTGACTCCGTTTATAGAGCCCGTGGCCAAATTCCAACCTGAATCCTGCTCTGAGCTTGCCCAAAATCCGGATCCAGGGCACAGTAGCAGCCTTTGCATCATCCCCCATCCTCCGCAGAAAGTTGCATTAATCAACATGCTCCCTAAGGGTTCCTTTTGTTTATTTGTTTGTTTCCAGGCTACAGCAACCCAGATTTGCCCGAGTCACTGAGAATTTCTGTTCAGCTCATTCCAAGACTCTTCTGTTTTTATTTATTTCCCAAGTAACAAATGTTTGGTTTGCTCAAGAAAATGGTCCCGATGCTGCTTCCACTCCAACCGGTGCAAATCAAGAGTAACTCCACTGAAGCCAAAGGCGCCAATACCAGGGTGAACCCAGTCTGCGATGAAAATCAGGCTCAATCCTTTCAATAACTTAGGGCCAAATTTTTTAATTCCCTCCACATCCCCAGCCCCCATAACCTGCTCCCCACAACTTTAGCTCTCTTCCCACCTTTACACAATCTCCCCCTAGGGAGAATTTTGTGACCAGGATATTAAAAGGCAGTTATCACTGAATATTTAGGGGTGGGGTGGTTTATAACCATGTGATTCTCCATCACCAGGCGCAAAAGAATAACTGGACACAAATCAGATGTCAAGAATTATAACATTCAAAAACCAGTCGGAGAATACTTCAACCTCCCTGGTCACTCAATTACAGACCTAAAAGTCACAATTCTCCAACAAAAAAACTTCAAAAACAGACTCCAACGAAAAACTGCAGAACTGGAATTAATTTGCGAATTGGACACCATTAAATTAGGATTGAATAAAGACTGGGAGTGGATGGGTCATTACACAAAGTAAAACCTATTTCCCCACGCTAATTTTTCCCCTACTGTTACTCACACCTTCTTGTCAACTGTTGGAAATGGGCCATCCTGATTATCACTACAAAAGTTTTTTTTCTCCTGCTGATAATAGCCCACCTTAACTGATTAGTCTCATTAGAGTTGGTATGGCAACACCCATTTTTTCACGTTTTCTGTGTATATATATATCTTCCTACTGTATTTTCCACTGCATGCATCTGATGAAGTGGGTTTTAGCCCACAAAAGCTTATGCCCAAATAAATTTGTTAGTCTCTAAGGTGCCACAAGTACTCCTCGTTCTTTTTACAGGAATGAGTGCATTTTAAGAGACAGACTCTACTCTCATTTATACTGGTATAAATCACTCCTTTTACTCCACTGGAGTAACTCCAGATGCACAGCAGCATAACAGATCAGAATCTGGCCATAAATTACTATGGAAAATTAACCAAATACATTTCCTAGACTTTCAAAGTGATAAACAACAAACAAATTCAAGAAGGGCCCCAGGACACACATTTCTCAAAGTCACAGCAATTGGCACTTATGCAACAGGGACTTTTTTTTTTTTTTAACCCAATACAAGAAAAACAAAACCATTCGTTCTAAGGTGTCCTAGTTTCTCCACCTTATTAGGACATACTGTTGCTAAGAGCATGAATGAACAGGTCCTGTTTACCTCTTTGCCTTGGTGTTTTGTTACTTGGTCTGAATGGTCATTTGGGTTTAACGCAACATGAGTCAGGCAGCAGAATGCGGGAATGTGGTTCCCACAGTCTGAGATCTGCTATTTGACTCTACTCCATTTACTGGAACAGAGTCTGCTCTCACTTACACCAGAGTGATTCCAGAGTAATTCAGGTGGAGTCACTCCAGATTGACAGTGAGTAACTGAGATCAAAATCTAATCTAATCTAATCCCTGAAGGTGGTTTGGAAACCCAGAGCCGGCTCAGCACTGTACCTCCAACTGGATTTTAAATCAGTTTCACTGATCCAGTTTTAACACGGATCAGAATTTTGGGAAGTATAGATAATATAAACAGGCCTTAAAGCAGGGGGCTCCTAATCCTCCCAAAACATGGCCAGGATTAAGGTATGCCACAAAGGTCCCTTGTCCTTCTCACCCATGGGGCTGCAACAATAACCTATCTGCTGGAATAGGAGCTGCAGCCCATCCTGTGCTTTATCCTACACCCCGTGTCAATTCCTTTTCCTGAACACTCCCCTCTTCTTCCTCTGAATGTGTCAGTTACACCTAGTTTGTACACTCACTGAGTACCTAGTAGGCGCAAGTTACATTACTTTATTGCTTACATCCATTTTCTGACCAATTTACAACTGACATGTCACTTTCACCCCGGTTTATGTCACCGGTGAATTTGGTCTTGGACTTTTTGTGCGGCAAAGCTATTTGATTCTTCAAATGGTCCCCAGTGCGAGTTTGTAATTCGTTTAAACTTTCGACCAGATTCAGCAGTACCCT
The DNA here is from genome assembly GCF_013100865.1 of Trachemys scripta elegans. Classification (NCBI taxonomy): domain Eukaryota; kingdom Metazoa; phylum Chordata; order Testudines; family Emydidae; genus Trachemys; species Trachemys scripta. Next base: position 12,369,524 of record NC_048317.1, on the reverse strand, counting down.
CCGGGCTGCTTTCCACTGGTCAGGCAATGCAAAGCAGCTATAAACTCAGTGTAGCCAGCCAGTGAAAGTGGATTTGCTGCTGCTTTGTGTCGCTGGAGTGGCACAAAGCAGACAAAGTATATCGGTAAATCTGGCCCTCTCTGAGCACATATCAGAGGGATGCTTTCAAAAATGTGACCACTTTCCTAAAATACAAGTTTGTGCCAATTTCTGCTCTCATTGCTGTAAATGCAGAGTAACTCATCAGAGACAACTGAGTTACACCAGTATAAATAAGATTATGCTCCATGGCTCCTTGTCCTGGCAGCTACAGGTCTTAGAGACAAACAGTGAAGCATTTTTTCCTCTAAAGGTACCAAATGGTTATGGCAGGAGAACTACATTTCACACCAAACGTACACACACACACACACACACACACACACACACACACACACACACACACCAGAGTGTCTGGGCATGTTAAAATCTTTCTCAGATGGCTGAGTGTTTACTGGTGTCGGAGGTGGAGAAACTTAGAGCAGCTATTTGGTTCACTAGCTCCCAGACACGGAGAAACATTTGGCCTGGGAACAGTATTTATAAACCTTCACGGGCAAATGAAAGCCAAGCTCTTTCAAAACAGGGTTTGTACCAGATGCCGACTCTCCTGGATTGTCCACCACAAATGACTCCAGTCAGAGTCATTGGCATAGTCAAGGCTGCACAGAACACAACCAGAAAATGGGTTTTTACTCTTTATAGGCCTGATTCTGATGTCAGGCTGCTGTAAATGAGGAGTACTGCTCCTGAAACCGCTCCAGGTACCCAGTTCCCTCTGCCTTGAGCAATATCTCTCTTTATTGATGGCTGTGGACTGTATCCTCCAAACTAGCAAATTAACAAGAAGGAGCTACCAGTCTTTCATCCATACTTAAGATGGCCACATTCCTTTTATATGAGGGTCTCAAAGCACAAACCAAAAGTCAATAAGTATTATCCCTATTCTACAGATGGGGAAAATAAAGCAGTTAAGCGACATGCCCAAGGCTACCCAGCAAGGCAGTGGCAGCTCAAAGACAGGCTAGGACCTAGGGCCTACATTTTCAAAAGTGACCAGTGATTTTGGGTGCCTCCATTTTGGGGTGTCCGACCTCAGATGCCTTATAGGGGCCAGATTTTCAGAAAATGCTGGACATCCACCTTGTGAAAAATCAGGTCTCTTTAAGGTGTCTCACATTGAGTAGCTTAAATGGGAGTCACATGAAATCAGTCATTTTTGAAAATTTAAGCCTTGGCGACCAGTCTCTTCCTTGTTCTATCCCACCGGAACTCACTATCTTAAGTAGATTACGGTCCTGCTTCTTTTCTCACACACACCAACGTAAATCAGAAGTAAAGCCACTGAAAGCAAGGAGAGTAAATGCTCTGCAATAACATCTACAGGAAACACCTAGGTTTGACTGCCTGTCATGCAGCCCGATTCTCCTCTCGCTGGCTCTGGTTTAACACAGGTGTAACTCCACTCCCTTTGTTGCCATTACTCTCAATTTCTACTGGTGTGAGATCAGGCAAGGCCCAAGTCTGCCCTCTCTGGCTGAATGAGTAGCAGCAGTGATGGGGTTTGGTGGGAATCGTATCTGGTTCCCATCAACTAGGAGGATACGGGTTGGAGCAAGGTACCTTGTGGCTACCAGGGATGGTAGGGTGAGGAGAGCAGAACTTTACGGCTCTTTTAAGGATGTGGATAAAAAGCCCCTATAGGGGATTGTAGCGGGGTGGTCACCCACTTCTGCCCGGAAGGGCTTAAAACAGCCCTTCGAGAGGGCTGTGGTGAGGAAAAGCTGGGCTGATTGGGAGAAACAGCCTCAGCTGTGGCCACGCCCCAAACAGACCAGCTGGCCCTATAAAAGCCAGGAGCAGGCAGTCTCCCTCTGTCTGTAAAGGGAGAAGGGCCTGGCTGCTGCAGGATTAGCAGGAACCTAGATTGGAGCAGGGCTGGGGAAGGGCCAGAGGAGCTGGGAGCTCCAGCCTGGAAAGCCCCAGGCTGCAGGCCTGCTGACAGGTCTATTAGGTAATGGGGTTGCAGGGGACAGCCCATGGGTAGGCAGAGGCACCAGGTCCAAAACCCCCTTTGCCTATGATGAGTGGTGCACACTGCAGTCTGCCCCAGTGAGCGGGGGCTACACAGGGACTGGCAGTAGCCTAAGACTGAGGTGAAATGGGGATAGTGAGTGGGGGTTCCCCTGGGAGGGGGAGACCCTGAGACTTAGGGGTTCTGCAAGGGGGGCAGAAACCCACTGAAGGGGCACCGGGACACGGGGGCCAGAGTGAAGTAAGGCGGATCACCGGCCTGCAGAGGATGCTCCGGAGCTGGGACGAGCTAATTCCTGAGGACAACCAGCAGGAGGCGCCACCGGGTGAGTCTGCGCACCCTTACAGGGATAAAAGATGAAGCAGAAAGGGGAACAAATCTGCCTATTGAAAACACTGGTGCCAGCTTGCTGGAGATTCTGGGGCCCATATGTGGGTCTGTATATTCTTATAATAAACACCTGTCAGAGGCACATCCTTCCTCACAGGTGCCCCTCTGTAGGAAGCTCCCTAGGGCACATGTACTGACCCTGAACACAAAACATTTGCAGTGCCTATTCTAGGCCCCCTGAACTTCAAAATCCCCCTGAACCATGAAACCCAGCTTTCAGCAGATGGTTAAAAATACCTCCCCAGGCTATGAATGGACCTTTCCATGAATGAGCCATTGAGAGAACAGGGCTAATGATGGGTATATAAGAAGGGCAACGTGGGTGGGGTGCTGCAGGGAAAAATAAGGGTTGTAATGTACCTGCATGTGGAGAGCGACACCTGCAAATTCATGCTGTCGCCTTGTATTTGAAGAGGGAGGCAGACCCAGTCTCTGGCTTCTATCCCAGGAGAGCATGGGGAAGCAGGGGCATGGAGAAGGGAAAGAGCCAAAGAGGGGAGAGTGGTGGTGGTGTTGGGACAGAATGAAGACAGGAAGGAAATGAAAACTGTCGGGGTGTCATAAAAAGGCCTTGGGAAGGATGGTCCAGTGGTTAGGGCACTAGCCTAAGACTTGGGCGAGCTGGGTTCAAATCCTTGCTCTACCACAGACCTCCTGTGTGACTTTGGGCATGAGCCCATGAGTACACTGGGGATGACTTCACTGCCCTGCTCCAAGCAGTGTTGTGAGAATAAATACATAAAAGCTGGTGAGGTGCTCAAAGGCAATAGGGGTCAGACAAGTATCTCAATGAGTGGTCCCAAGTTTTTAAGGCTTTATGCAACAATTTGACTTAATCATTCAACTATCATCTGGCTGTTTCAAGTAAGGAGACATCTGAAAAATGTTCCCCTCTTTAGATGGGAAGGAGGCAACAACTAGACCAGTGGTCCCCAAACAGTGGGGTGCAGCCCCCCTAGGGCATGGAGGAATGTTCGGGGGGGCACGGCGGGGCCAGCCCCCATGGGGGAAGGGAGGGAGCGAGCACTGCTCTACCCGCAGCTCCACTCTGGCCCCAGCCGTGGCCCCACTCCCAGCCCCAGCTGCAGTCCTGCCCGGCTCCTGACCGCAGTTTCTGGGGGAAGCAGGGGGCACAGACAAGTTCCATTATGGGTAGGGGAGGGCACAATGGAAAAAGTTTGGGGAGCACTGAACTCGATTCGCATTCCTTTGGATGCTAGAGATTCCCACCCACGTAGTTTTTAAAAGGTTGGCAGGTATTCAAGTGAACTCACATGTATTTTCTGTTTGAATGCAGTGCCCGATAGCAATGTACAGAATCAAACACAGCAGGGTGTTTCCCCACACAGCTCTGCCAATGTGCCACTGTCCTGACCCGACACGCCCACTTTCTGATCCCAGCCTGAGTTTCTTTTCTTCGCCCCCCCACACCAGAGCACTGCCTTCCTACACTGGCTACTCCTGTCCAGCCTGCCTCACATCGCTCTCACTGCTGACCCCTGGATCACCCCAGGAACAACGCCTGAGATGATAAAATTATGATGCAGCAAAAAGAATGAAAAGCTTTTATCAGATGGGCCCAATCCCTCCTTCTCTCTCCGTGGCTTCCCCTTTGATTATGCCCAGCCAGCACATTCCTCTCTTTCATTTCTCCTCTTTTAGATGGCACCTGGAAGTTTTCATTAGGGATTCTGAACTCCTGCCTTTCAGCCTCAGCTTCTCAGCCTTTTCACAGCCTTTGAATAATAATTATACCAGCACTGAGCACTTACTGATGCTGTATATAGCATGTTCCATCTTCAAGGCGCTTTGCAAAAATGAAGAACTGAGCCACAAATCTCTGGAGAAGTGGGAATGACTAACCTCACTTTACAACTGGGGAAACTGAGGTACAGAGTGGACCGATGGCTCGCCTGAGGCCACACAAAGCGTCTGCAGCAAAGCCAAGAATAGAACGCAGAACTGCTCCATCCCTGGTCAGTGCTTCTTTATGGACATTGATCAGCTGGGCTGCTCGTGAATGAAGTGAACAAAGAGGGTCCTTTCTGAGTTGCAGCATGATGCCATGTGTTTCCCTGCTGCCAGTGATTATCCGTGGGATTCCCAACAAGGCTCGACAGTAATTGCCAACATCTGCCTCACGGTTTCTCAGAGGGCTGTTGACAGGCTGTTTTCAGCCTCAGTTTATTTGGACTAGTTTGTAGCTTGGCAGAAGTGCTCCCCCCACCACACACACGCTCCTTGGCCATGGAGTAGGGGCCATCCATCCTACACCAGCTGCATTGTGGGGCCAGGCTCCGCACGAGGCCAGGCCTCCCATTTCTCCAGTCAGCAACTTCAAGTGGTGCTGAGATAAGACAAAAGATTTGACCATGAATCTGTGGAACACAAGAATTGCTGATCCAGATCACACCATTGGTCCAATAAGCCCCTGGCAGTAACTAGTCCTTGGTGCATTAAGGGAATCCCTTTCCCCCTGCCCAGAGGCACCTGGCTAGCTGTGCAAAGCTTGTTGTATGTGAGTACAGTGGGATTTCTTGCCACGAACCCAAAAAATCAGGTAAAGACTGGCTTCTTGGCCTTGAGGGTTTGTCCCACATGTCCCAAAGGTAGATCCAAGCTTCAGTGTTCAGACTGGAATGTGAATTTGAATTTCCACATAGATTGTTGGGAGTCCAGATCCAGGGATATTGGGGCCTCTTGACAGGCCTCAGATCAAGGGTTTTGCACTGTTAGTAGTGTGGGAGCTCAAGATAGGTTTCACACTCCATTCACATGATTTCTCCTATATTGTATGCTGGAGAAATAATGCCCATCAAAGTACTTTTAAGTGAACCGTAGTGCTAGTGAAGGTGCTGGATTGACAGCCATGGAGACTGTAGACTCAGACTTTAAGGTCAGTGCTTAATTTTTAATGAGAGAGGTGCCAGGGCTCAAGCAATTAGGTATTAAGGCTCAAGGCATTTTTTCTAGTTTCATAACTGACATGGCAAGTCCAGAGGCGCCGGGGCTCCGAACTGCCAGGCCCGGAGGGGCTGGGGCTCCGAACTGCCAGGCCCTGACACAAATTAAGCACTGTTGGAAGGGACCATCATGATCATCTAGTCTGACCTCTTGCACATTGCAGGCCACCGAACCTCACCCACTCACGACTGCAACAGACCCCTAACCTCTGGCTAAGTTACTGAAGTCCTCCGATCATGATTTAAAGACCTCAAATGACAGAAAATCCACCATTTACGCTAGTTTACACCTGCAAGTGACCCATGCCCCACGCTGCAGACAAAGGCAAAAAAGGTCCTCCATTTATTGACAGAATAGGCGACCCAGTTCTCCTCTCACTTATACGGGTGTAGAACAGGAATCACTCCACAGAAGCCAGTGAAATTACACCAGGGTTAGATGAGTGCATTTGAGAGAAGAATCAGGTACAGCAGAGACAGGAGCAACTTCCCCACACAGAGAACAACTGTCCTGCTGTAAACTAGGCTGAAGACAAAGCCCATTTGTTTCATGCTTTCTCTCTAGCCTCCTTCAAACTTGCAAAGTGCCAGGAGGAAAGGCTGTATTTAGCAGCTCCTTGACAGCTGGGGCACTGAGTAATCCCAAGTACATGTGGGGAGCTCTGGCTCACCCATGCTCGTCCTTTGTCTTTTCCCATTATGTTTCACGGCCCATGAAGGCATCGACAAGGTGGGAGCACAATGACAAGGAGGAAACAAATGGGGCTTCCCATCCTGTCTGGGAAGAGGATGTGACACTTGGATGTTCTTTTCTCTTCTGGCTGCCCTGCTGTTACAATTCTTTGCTCCCTGCAGAGGGTAGAGCACATTCCCACAGCTGCTGCTTCCTCTGACAAAGAAAACACAGGGGGTCTTTCTAGGGAACTCAGGGAGGCTGATTTCCCTCTTACACCTGTGTAACTCCACTGATTTCAATGAAGCTGTTCCACATTTCTTACTAGTGTAACTGACAGGAGAATCAGGCCCCAAAACTTTGCACCTCGGTCAAGGCATTCCTTTGCAGCTGTTCATTTAGGTTTTGTACAAGATGCCTTACCCAGAGGTGACAGAACGTCTCAGCTCAGTGGTGAAGAATTCAAACACTTTAAGGTCATCACTTCAAATCCAGTCCAGGTCGGGAACATTTGCCAGTGGCTACCATCCAAGGCTGCCTGGAGTCTCGTGCGAACGGATTTGGTGGAGACCTCCAACGTGGGCCAATAAATACCAGATTGTGGTGGTCTTTATGTGAACAGATGTGCTCTCGAAATTAAGTAGAGACCCACCACTGTCAAAATCTTTTATATATTGCCATATGCATCTTACATGGATCTCCAATTTTATGGCACACAAAAATAAATACATGGGAAGCACTGCATATATCTTTTGTCTATATGAAAGTCTTTGGCCTCTGTGCTACCATCTTTGCTGGCGTGATTTGTTTCAGATATAAAACAGCTTCTTTCTTACAGTACGTGTACCACTGCCGCTGGATATGTACTTTCCAGCGTGAGTAGATATACTTGTGCTACTGTTGATCGAGCTAACAAGTTAAAAAACAGTGTAGCCACAGAAGCACCGGCAGAGGCAAGGGCTAACCACCCAGGTACGTATCTAGGGTCTCTGACAGGATTGTACTCAGGTGGCTAGCCCGTCCTACCATCCACACTGCCACAGCTTCAAGCTAGCATGCTAAAACCAGCACTGATCAAAGCTTGCATGTGATGTCTACCCAGGCTGGAAATTACAAGTCCAGCTGCAATATAGATGTACCCGGAGAGAGGCAGTGCTGTCTGCAGCAGGGGACTGGGTTTAAACGACTTGGGATCCATTCCCATCTCAGCCACTGATTTGTTATATGGCTCTGGGCAAGTCATGGCATCACTCCGTGCCTCAGTTTCCCCTCTGTGTACAATGGGAGTAATACCATCCTATAACGTACTTCGACCTCCATGACAGGGTGAACTCATCCTGCACTGGATGGGGAAGGGTTAACTCCTCACTGTGGGCAGAGGAAGCCACGCCCCCCCCACATCCCTACTGGGCACGCTCCAGGTGTAGCACCAGTATAAGAGGGAACAGCCCAGCTCAGTCTGGGCTGACTGCCGGAGAGGAAAGATGCTCCTTGCGGCTCCTTCCCAGGGAACGCTGGAGCCCTGGGCTGTAAAAGCCAGAGGGGCCGAGACCCAAGCAGATGCCCAGGTACTTGTGGATGCCCCAGGGAGGTCTGAGCTACAGGAAGTTGCACTGGCTGAGGAACCCGGAGACCCCGAAGACGCACAGACCGCCACCAGGAGTAACACGGCAGGAAGGAGCCCGGGGGGGGACTAGCCATTGTCCTGATGATGGTCAGCGTGTTGCAGACGGATCCCTGTTGACCCAGTGGTGGACACATGCGCCACTGACAGGGCCCTGGGCTGGGACCTGGTGGAGCAGGGCGGGCCCGGATGCCCCCCACCTGCCCACCACTCTCCCCTGGGTGGCAGCCCACGCACCCCAGCTGGCCTCTAGGCCATACAGCCCCACCCCGAAGGGCAACTCTATTGACTCTGGCCGCTTGGCCTTGCTGCCTGGCAAACCCAGGGCGATTCTACTGACTCCGGCTGCTAGGCCATATAGTCCTGCCCTGGAGGGCAACTAGATTGACTCTGCCTGGCCCCCAGGCCTTACTATTCTGTGAAGCCAGGGTATCCCTATGGACTCTGGCCGCTGGGCCTCACTGCCCTGTAGAGAAGGGCTGCCCCCTGACCTAGGTCCTGTGACCCCACTGCCCTGTGGATCAGGGCGATTACATAGACTCCAGCCATTGAGCCTTACAGCCCTGCAGTTCAAGAGAACTCCATGGACTTCAGCAGCTCTTAGGTCTCACAGCCTAGAGACAGAGGGCAGCTCAAAGGATGGGGTGAACTCACCCCACACTGGACAGGGTCTCCCCACCCCGTCACAGATCCTCGTACGAAAACCGCAACCTAAGCACAGAATATTCTTCTCTTCTAACAAAAGGAATTCACAGTGATGAAAAGTCAGTCTCTGCTTTGTTGCCAGCGGGCTGCACGTGTCTGAATAGGCCATACCAAGCGGTAACCGTCAGTCATGCCCTCTCGTTCCAGGACATTTAAGACCAAAAGTCAGAAGCCTGAATCTTGATGTGCCTACAGCAATGATAAGGTGTTTCCAGCAGTGATGGGTGGGCTCTTGCTGCTGAAAAGGGGGGGGTGGGCCAGGTGAGAGACAGCGTCTGCTTTGCAAGACAAGATCCTTTACCTTTGCAAGAGCCATGGCAGAACAGAGAAGGAAAAAATCCCCAGCCACTTTTGGGAGGGAAATGTCAGTGCTGCAGGCATCCCTGGGCCTTGACTGGTTAGCACATGACCCTTTTCAGAGGACGACAAAGCTGGGAGCTGCTTTCCTGGTGAGAGGAGGAGAATGCTGTGCTCTCTGCAAAGGGGGCAAGCAAGGATGCATAGAAACATCAGCAGGAAGTTCAAGGAACCCCCTCTTTTGGGTCATGTTCTTTTCTCTTAGTAGCAAAGTCAAGGGGAAGAAGAATTAGCTCCAGGGGTGGGGATGAATGCTAAAGGAGTGGTGGCACACAATGTCAGGCTGACGGTGGGCAGGCATGCGCCCTGCATTCCATAAATAAGCCTATGGTCTGTGCAGTGTTGCACAGCCAGCCACATGCATTGGGAGAACAGTAATGTTCCTGTTCCTGAAATCATTCAGTAATATTCCTGCTCCTGAAATCATTCCTGCTCCTGAAATCATTCATAAAAACGATTGAGTGGAGCAGACTGGAGGGCCATCCAGTCTGATCCACTCAATGGTTTTTATGAATGATTTCATATTTCCAAAACACTTTTCAAACCAAGTAATTATCCCCACAAAACCCTCCTGTGAGGTAGGTAAGAGTTAGTCTCCTCCTTCACAGGTGGGGAAATTGAGGCACAGAGTGGTGAAGCAACTTGTCCAAGCTCAAACAATAACGTACTGTAGTGGCGATGCTGGGTTTAGAGCTCAGAAAGCCTGGCCCCTACCCTTGTGCTCCATCTATTAGCCAGTGTTGCCTCTCTATGTGGTGTAGCAAATACCCTGACATGGGAGCTTAACCACCTCCCTTCTGAGTATCTCCTAATCCCAGCCATCAGGCTCTCCTCAGTAGGCATGCTCCACTACATAATACTTCCATGGAGAGGTCTGACAGCCAGAGACAGAATCACACAGATGTGGGGCTGGAAGGGACCTCGAGAGGTCATCAAGTCCAGCTACTTGCGCTGAGGCAGGACCAAGTAAATGTAAACCATCCCTTACAGGTGTTTGTCCAACCCCGTCTTTATAAACTTCCAATGTTGGGGACTCCACAACCTCCCTTGCAAGCTTGTTCCAGAATTTAACTCCCCTTAGAAAGTTTTTCCTAATATCTAACCTAAATCTCCTTTGCTGCAGGTTAAGCCCATTGCTTCTTGTGCTGCCTTCACTGCACATGGAGAACAACTGATCATCGCCTTCTTTATAACAGTCTGTCATCTATTTGAAAACTGTTATCAGGTCCCCCCTTCCCCAGTCATCTTTTCTAAAGACTAAACATGCCCATTCTTTAACCTTTCCTCACAGGTCAGGTTTTTTAAAGCTTTTTATCATTTTTCTTGCTCTCCTCTGGACTCTCACCAATTTATTCACATCTTTCCTAAGGTGTGGCACCCAGAACTGCATACGGTACACCAGCTGAGGCCTCACCAGTGCTGAGCAGAGTGGGACAGTTACCTCCTGGGTCTTGCATACGACACTCCTGTTAATACACCTCAGAATACTAGCCTTTTTTTGCAACTATATCACATTGTTGACTCATATTCAATTTGTGATCCACCATACCCCGCCCCCCCATATCCTTTTCAGCAGTACTACCACCTAGCCAGTTATTCCTCATTTTGTAGTGGTGCATTTGATTTTTCCTTCCTAAGTGTAGTACTTTGCACTTGTCTTTATTGAATTATTTTAACTTATTGATTTCAGACCAATTCTGAGGCTGGATGTACAGACACGGTGAGTCAAATGCTGCAAGCACCAGTAGAAATTGTCAGGGACAATTCCTGTTTGTACAGGCCTGTCCCACATCCCTGCATGCTCATCTGCAGGACAGATAAAGCCCCAAATTTGGCTGGTGGTGGAGGACCCACCAACTATATGAGTGAGGCTGTGGTGATGCAGTTGTACGACTGCACACCAATGTCACGTTGTCCCACTGATTACGCTCTCCCAATCTTAGCAAGCTAGCAACTAACCTGTGAGCATACTCCCAGTCATTGTTATAGCCCTAAGCCTTATCACACTTGGGCTGGACCTTAGTGGATCTCACCAGCTGATCAGGATCTCAATATCTGGAGAGAAGACCTGAGCTCTAAGGAACACTCAAGTGCTGCAGGCAGTGCTGCTGGTGATTCAACCCCTGGCAAAGCTCCCAGTCAGCGAGGCACGGGGAAGTCACGGCATGCCCTGAGGCTACTAACTTGACAGGACAAGTTAATAATGAAATAAAGGTCAGCTAAGATGTCAACAGAAAGGAAGCCTTGTTATGGGTCAAGCGCAGTCTCTGGGGCAGCCACAGCTGCTCTCCCATGCTCTCTGAAATCAACAACATAGAGCTTTGTACATATCATGAGAAAAGCCGCCTCTGACCTGCCAGTCCCCAGCCTCCTCTGCAAAGCAGTGATTCACCACTCCATACCATGGAGCCTAAAGGAAGGAAGGAAGCCCATGTTCCAGCCACCTCATAAAGGGAATGGGTGGATCTTTCTTTAAAGTAACACTGAAATTGTTTACGTTGCTCAGGTTAAGGGTAAAGTCCTTGACTCTTCTACATGGAGGTAACAGGAGCACATAAGCAGGGCGGTCACGTTAGGCTTGTTCCCAGGAATGGTTATCGTTCCATCTAATTACGAACACCCATCCTAAAGTGAGGAAAATTACTAGACAAGCTTATTCTTAGTTCTGTCCCTTGAGGAAAGGGAAGGGGAAAATCCCCCAAACAATGGGATAAATGCGAATGACTATAGTAGAGGAAAAGAAACAAGAGTGGCTCCATACATGCTCTGTTGCCAAAAGAAAGTTACTTTGTATACAGAGAACAGACTTCAGCATAAACCGTTATTAAGCAAAGCAGAATCCTGGCCCCTGTTTCTATGGAAAGTCTTTCCAACAGAGAGCCAGTCTGACGCCTACACCCCATTTAAATCTTGCCCGGGTAAAGACAGTCAGATCTTTTCGGGAAGCCCCAGTGCTCACTTTCTTCTTTTCTTAGGCAGGAAACAATTCATCTTATGGTTCCAATCTTCCAATAAGCTGTGCAGCCCATTCTAGCTCTTTCCAAATGCTCCTTCCGCCGCTCAGCTAGCCAAAGCACACCTTCTCCCAAGCACCCTGGATTAATGCCTAGATGTCAGCGAGGGCTCAATACTGCGAGGTGCTGTGCACTCTCAACTCCAGCGAGGGGCAATGGAAGTGGATGGTGATTCAGTATCTTGCAGGAGGAACTCAGCGGGATCGGGCCCTTCAATTCCCAAGAAGAGATGGGCAGAATCTGGGCTGTCTCTGAGAGGTCACGAAGTTCAACACCCAGCTGCAATGCAGGAATTGCCACATGGGGTCAGACTAATGTCCCAACTTATCGGATCGCCTGTCTCCGACAACGGCCCGGGACCCTCCTGCAGCGGTCAGTATCTGTCCTTCTCCCCACCCCAATCTCTCGCTCTCACACAGACATTCCTGGTTTTAAGCGTTAAACTAATGCACTAATTTCTGAGACACTGAAAATGAGGAGAACGGGATGGCTCGGGAGATTGGATGTGGGCTAGAAAGGCTTTTACTACCGGGTTGCCAATTCCCGTGCAGCAAGGTAGTGATTCTGGCTGGGGGAATCCTCCCTAAAGACTCCTCCTTCCTTTCCAAAAGGCGATGAGAGAAGTCCTGTTAGGGTATGTCTACACAGCACAGAAAAACCCGTGACTGGCCCAGCCCAGCCCACTCGGACTCTGGGACCCTCCCATCCTGCAGGATTCTTCAGCCTGGAAGCCTACGCAGCAATGAAACAGTCCTGCAGCCCCAGCCCGAGCTGGTTAGCATGGGCCAACCATGGGTTTTTCTTTGCTGTGTCGACATACAATTAAAGAACCACATTCCTTCAGAAGTCTAGTGAAACTCAACACACCTCCAGCCTTTCTTTGAACCAGCTCCTCCATTGACAACCTGAGGCCACTGACCGTGGCCAGAATTTTCAAAAGAAGGCAGCGTCCACCACGAGGACCTAAGCAAATAGCCCAGCCTTCCACCCAGTGCTGGATCAGCTCCGTGTGTCTGTGTCTCTGGGCACGCACAGGTGTATTCATCCCACTCACCACTAGTCGAAGGATCATTCTGAGATCCTCATGACCCAAAGGCAGACCACAAGAGAAGTCCCCCTAGTCTGAGCTTAGCCATGCTGAGCCTGTCCCAGCTGGGAGTTACTCTTTGCATATCTCACCGGAGTCTGTCCAAAGCCAGCTGTGAGAACCTTCCACCAGACAAAATCCCCATTTGGCTTCCAGTTTGTTTGAAAGGAAGGTTGTGCCTCAACTTATCAACATCCTCAGGGCCACGGCTGGCACTTTAAAGAACAAAAATATGACCATCTAACATGACCTGGTCAGTCCACCATGAGGAAATAACTTGGCTGACAGAAATCCCCTTATTCAATTAACTATTACTATTAATAAATTTTAAATACCCAGGCTGAGATCTGGGCAAGGCCCAGAGGAAGCTAGTACCAAGTTCCAGGTCCTTGTGGTTCAGGAGAATTTCCTTGTCTTGTCAGTGCACATTTCCTCCACCTGGAGAAGGGATTGAGTCCAAAGCAAACAACATTCCTTTTACTCACTCACCAAGGTATCGTCCGAAGGAAAGGGAGGCAGAGTAGCAGCGTTAACATTGACAGATGGTGGCTTGGAAGACCTGAGCCAGATCAGATATGGAGCCTTGAGGGCATTGATGGTAAGCGCAGTAGGGATGGGCAGCAGCGTGTTACTCTAATTAATTTTGGCAGCTCCTGCTTTCCCCAGGAAGCTGCCCCCAGTGGGGCAAGGAGAATTTTTGCACCTACTAGAGACTGCCAACTGCATGAAGAAAGGAAGCTGACCATTCCCCTCCTTGCCTTTCTTTGCATCTGCCCTCCAGACTGCTGTGATAGAGCCATTCACATGGAAAACAGAAGCCTGGGAAAGGTTGCCTTTTACTGCAGGGTCTTGCAAAATTGGCCATGCTGAACTGCAGGTCCCAGAGGGAAAGAGTCATGTGGTCGCTTCCTCTTTCTGCTGTTCATATTGTTCATACAGAGCGATAAATGCTCAGTGATTTGCCCCAGATCACACAGGAAGTCTGTGGCAGAGCAGGGAATTGAATGTTGGTCTCCCTAGTCCTGAGCTAGTGCCCTAGTCCCTGGACTATTCTTCCTCTCTTCACTTAGGGCTTTTCTGCATACAAAAGTTGTACCGCTCTAAATCTATACCGTATAAAGCAATACAACCTCCCCTAGTATGGATGCAGTTATATTGGTATAAGGGTGCCTTATGCCTGTATGGGAAGGCAAATAAGCTAAGCTGTGTAAGACACCTTTGCACTGGTATAACTCTGTCCACACTAGCTGGGCTAGACCAGTATAACTAGTTAGGTTAAAAGAAAATATCACACCCCTAACCAATATAGATACCCGTACAAAATACTGTGTCTAGAGCAGGCTTTAAAGTTAATGATGGTTTTGTCCATTAGATACGCACAAATCGCTTCACCCAATACTGAAATGCAGCCGCAAGACATGGGAGCTGCTTAAATGTCACCTGTAAAGGGATTTTTGCTTGTTTTTCACATTGGAAATATAGGTCCGGTCTAGGCTGAAAGATTCTCTGATTGCTGAAAAACTAGCAAAACGGTGACCTCACAAGAGGCAAGAGAGTAACAACTGATTTGTGAAAAGGGAAAGGGAAGGCAAATCAGACTGTTAAAAACTCTGTTTCTTAACCCCTACTTGACCTCAATGACTAATTAACAATCTGGAGAAAGGAAGACTTTGTTAAAGAACGAACACACACGCGCGCACATACACACACACACTTAACTAGCCAACTAGTGACTCACAATAAAACATCCCTGAGCTCCCAAAGGTTCTGCAGAAAAAACAAGGAAGAGCAGACTTGATGTTCCTGATATTTCTAAGGAAAAACAAGAAAGGGGAAAAAATAAAAAATAAATCCTTTCAAGTCCCATTACTATATCATCAAGGAACAAAAAAGGTCACTAGAAAAAACTACTGCAGGTCCCCATTAGCAGAGTACAACCCCCCCCTACCCCACCCCACACACACACAGGAAGAGAAAAAGAATCCTGTACACAGCTGAATCTCCAAGAGAGGGAGAGTTCATGAAGGCAGAATGTTATTACCAAACTCAGAACTTAACTGGGACATTAAGGATAAAGGTGGCCTGCAAAAGATTTTTTTGCATCTTTGTGATGGACAAAGAAGGCCTAAGAGGTGTCTTCTTCCCCCTCCTCCTAGGAAAAGTTCTCTGCTTGATTTGTACCTTAGAAATATCAAGAAGGTCAAGCCCTGGTTTGGAAGTTCTGCTAAATATCTCGGATCATGTTTCCCATGTGCTGCAGAGTTAGACGATATTGTGGTAAAAATGCCTGAGCCCATCTGACTTATGTCTACACTAGAGCTACCACTGGTGGTGCTGTACCTGTTGGTAACTGACAAATCCTTGTGCTAGCCAGGCCCCTGGATTCATCTGTGACCTTGAGGGGCAGGAGATGGCTGACCAAGGCCTGCAATTCTTTGCAAAAGAGTTGGATTCCACTCTTAACACTGATCTGCTGAATCAATGTAAACCCTGCTCCATACATCCTGAATTGCCTACAGTTAACATTCCTCCACAGAAATGCAATAGGAAAATGGGAGAACTACTGGGTGGGGAGCCATAGCTTTGAAACTAGATACCCTTATGAGCAGTTTACCTGTGTTTCTTTTAGGTCCCAGGGTTCAACTAATTGGCATAAACTCTGAAAATGAAACCACTCAGTGGAGACGGGAAGTGATTTTGGGTTAGGGAGTAGTTCAAAGACGAGTGGGGAGATCAAAGCCACTTGTTGTGTGCCAGCTGCAGCAGTGGATGCTGAGAATTAGGAGGTGGCACCTTTAGCTTTTCAACCACACAAAAGGAGGAAATTACTCACTTTTCCCTGTTTGCTTTTGATGTAGGCAACAGCTCTTTCTTGGCAAAGCCAAAAAACCAGAAAACTGCTTCAGAGAGTTTAAAATCACCAGCATGCCATGCAATGGAGAGTAAAGAGAAGACAGACTGGCTGGGGTTAAATAAAAACCAACCTGAAGCTTTGCTTAGAAACTCAAACCCAACAGAACCCCACACCTTATGGTTCTGAGGTTCAAAGCTGATTCATTGACTTTCTCCTCCCTCTGCTTTTGCTGGTGTTAGCCAGAATTGAAGTTGGCTCAACAGAAGTTCTGTCACTGGGGTTTTGGCCCAGCCAAAACCAGGATCTACTGGAAATCTTATGAATGGAGATGGGCCTGACCTACAGGGTTCACATCTGGAGAAAAGACACCCTGAAGATGAAGGATGTTTGGATCTGAGGTTTCTCTTCAGGCCTGCTTTCCCTTACAAGAAAGCCTGTGCTCACAAAACTCCAAACCTAACTCCTTAATCAAAGACATTTGGAATCAGAGAAGCAATCCAAACATTTGACTGATTTTCTCTAAACTAAACCCCTGAAACTTTCAAAGTTCATTTATCACTAACGGAGCAGCTCTGGATGAATGGCAATGCTGACAGGCCTGCAACCAAGAACTAATCTCACTGGCTCTCCGCTCACTCCAGGACCCAGTTCAATATTGCCCTCCTTGCATCACAGCCATCCCTGATGTAAACAGGTGCAACTGCATCCAAGCCAATGGAGTTTCAGCCACTTACATCGGGGCTGAATTCATAGGTGCTGGAATTAGGAATGCTGGCGATGCTGCCACACTCGCTGGCTTGAAGGGATTTCCATTATATAAACGGTTTACAGTTTGGTTCAATGGCTCTCAGCACCCCCATTATCCCAGCACCCTGGTTGAATTTGGCCATTGTCCTTTAAACCTCCATGGATATTCTCAAGCTAACCTCATTGCCTTTGCCTCTTCTCCCCTGCCCACTTCCTCAATCCATCCAGCAGCGGCCTCCTATCACCACAGTGTCTAAATTCCATACAATAATTACAGCTAGCACTGAGCATGCCCAAAACATCTATACTCTCAAACTTCCTTGCTCCTGCCGTGCATGTTCGGGTCTCTAATCTGACCTTCCCCCAGCCCCAACAGAACTAAGTGCTAATTTTTGTATTGGCTGGGGCACAGCTTACTTCACTGATTTGGCTATGAAGCCTCATTGTAAAAAGAAAATCTTTACAAGAGCTGGTGAGAGCCAACAGGGTTGCACAAGTTTTTCTCCTCTATATTTTTTTGTCTCTATTAAAATGTTCTGGCTGTAAATTCACTTTCTGTGTTTATGATAGTTTTACCTCCCTTGAAGTCTTGGCCTTTGGCTAGGATCAAATGCAGTGTCAGCTTAATATCCAACATGTCTTCCTGCTGTAATGTGCTGGCTCATGTGTATACAAGTCACTGCCTTTTACTAAACAGATCAGAGCGGCTCAGGTATGTGTAGGGTTACTATATGTCCGGTTTTTCCCGGACATGTCCGACTTTTTGGTAATCAAACCCCCGTCCGGGGGGAATTGCCAAAAAGCCGAACATGTCCGGGAAAATACCGGCCAGGCACTTCCCCTCCCGCGGCTTCTCCGCTCCTCCCTTGACTCTTCGGCTCTGGTTAAGAGCCGAGCTGCCCGAGCGCTACCGGCTTCGGGCAGCCCCCTTGCCTCCGGACCCCAGCCACCGGCCGGGCACTTCCCCTCCCGGGCTCCAGCTGCTCTGCTTCAGCGGCGCAGAGTCCGGAGGC